>NC_064254.1:65198236-65501266 GCF_003254725.2 Canis lupus dingo
GTCAGACTGAGAGCTTCTCTCGGGCAGGGACCACCGGGCCTTTCACAGGGGTAAACATCTAGCTGATGCTGAATAAATATATATCGAGTAGAGTGATTAAGTAACAAATGAAATCAACCTGGGTGCTTACCCATCTTTACATGACTAGAATCCCACATTACTTTTTTTGCAAGTCTTATCAAAGATGAAGAAAAAAGAAAAGAAAATGTCTAGGCATGTCTCCCCAACTTGATGGACCGTAGTAGATACTTTTTGGAATAAAAAACAGTCCCTATCCATTTCCTCCCCATTTCCCCAAGGACAGAGACCCCTGCCTTTCCTTAAACAGCTGGTAGAGGGGAAAGAGAACAGAATTCTTTAAGTGTCACCTGTCACATGCTGAGCCCTGACAAGGTGCCTTTCACCAATCACCTCACTTGATTTCTCATAATCCCCTCATGGAGTCAGCCTCCCTGTTCCCACTTCACAGATGAGTAACTGGGTGCCATGTAAGCTGCCCAGGGCCTGTGACACCACAAACAGGACTGTGGAGATGCGTGCTTGACCCTAAAGCACTCCTTTTCCACAGCCCAGTATGTCTCTGGGAAGGAAAAAACAGAAAGAAGGAACAGAAATGAACAAAGAGAAATAATAAGAAAGTGAGGCAGTTGGAGATACTGGGTAAAAGAGAAAAAGAATGGTAGCTGGAGGAGGATGTAAGGTCAGATAGAGATTTCTTCTTCCCCTTCACATTCTTCCTCCTCCTCCTCCTTCTTTAAATCTATCTTTGTACAGAAGAGACCTAAGTGTGTTGCAGGCAAAGTGGAGCAAGACAGAGGGGTAGGGTGGGTGTTTGAGAGAAAGAGCTGAGTAGGTGAAGGTCTTGGAGAAGAGGTCTGAGCTGGGGTTGGGGCATGGCTAGATGGTTTCACCTGGAAGAGACAAGAGGGATTTTGCTGTCTCAGATTCATCTGGAAGGACAAGAGGGACGCAGACTAACATTTTTAAGTGACAGCTAGAGCCTGAGCAAGGGCTTTGCACACATCAACTCAGTTTGTCCTTGCAATCTGCTTGTGCTATAGCTATTGGTGTCTGTCTTACAGGTGTTCTGTTATTGGGAACAGAAGAGAGGGCCCAGCAGGCATGAGGGAAAGGAAGGGGAATGGAGAGGTGAGGACTGTGGGAAACACATGGAGTTGCTGATGTGGGCCTCACCATCAAAACCATGTGGTCCCCCAACATAGAATAGTTGCTCTGTGGCCCTTTACAGAAAATGTTTGCTGAGCCCTCTAGTACTCCATCGGCTCCCTGAAGACTAAGACCATGTCTTACTCTTTTGTCTATTACAGGAAAGTGCCTAAAATGCAGGGATATCAATAAATATTAAGAAAACATCAGCACCTTTTTCAACAGTCTGCTCTTCACTCATTGTGAGGAAGATTGGGATTGTGGCCTTTTTAAAGCAGTATGCTCTGCCATTTTGATACCCTCATTTAAAAAAAAAAAGGATGAGGGATGAAGGCACTGCAGGAATATTTAGTATAGCACCTTGAAACTCTGACACTGGACTGATTTTATGGGCCTTGATGTTTCTGTTAGATGCAAGCTGCCAAACTACACCTGAAAACCCCAATTATGCCCAGATCCAGCCAAAGCCACATTTTCAACTTGATTCCATTCTTCTAAACTATAAATTTTCCAACTCAGCTCAGTGAAGAGTGACATAAAGTTGCACATATGTGGTGAGCTATTTTATAGGCCCTCAGATCTAAGAGCACATGGCAGTGCTCTTAATGAGCAATGAGACCCAATGAGAAATTGGCCTAGTTCTGAAATATCATATTCCTAATTAGAATAAGGACAATAGCATTGAACTGGACAGACACGATCTCCGGGGAGAACCAGGCCTGGTGGGGGCGGGGGGATCAGAGAGCATGAGAGCCCAGGGATGCATATGGAGAAGGCCACGGTTATTTGATAGATAATCATGTATATTCCCATCAGCTTCAAAGGAATGGCTAAGGATGGGCTCCTTTTCTGTCTTTTCCTCCTGGAATAAAATAGGTTTATCACAGGACCAAGTGACACAACCAAGGGTGCTATGCCTACCACCTTCTCTACTTTTCCCAGACAGCTTTTAACTTGGAGGGCCCCTTCTCAACTCAAGAAGGAAAGACAGTCAAATAAGATCTGTTCCTACTAGACAATGAACAGAGGCTCAGTTGACCATCCACGTGCTAAATGACACAGTCATATTAGCTTCAATTTATTGTGTATTCCCTGTGAGCCAGGCAATATACAAAGTGTTGGAAACAGCTCATTTGCTCCTCATGGCAACCTGTGATCAGGTGCTAATGTCTGCATTTTCACAGTGGGAGGGTTGAAACTCAGGTGAAAAGAGGCAACGTAACCACTGAGGCAGTGACAGGGCTGGGAGGCAAGGACTAGGCTGCCTGGACACCAGTGGTATACCACAGAGTCTCATGTGCAAGGTAGTAGCAGTCCTCAGGGTTTGCCCTAATTGAGAAGAAAACACAACTACACACACACACACACACACACACACACCAGTGAAAATCCAACCTAAGGACGCAAGGGACTGAGGTACAGACCTGAATGGCCCTCCAATAGTCAATACAGGAACTGGAGGAAGGCTAGGAGGCTCTCTGGAAGAGCTGATCCTTGGAGGACTGCAGACCCACTCCTGGCCCTGGTGGACACTTGCTGCCTTTACCTGCTTGGCCAGAGGGGCTCAATTATTATTTGTCAAGTTGACTAATAAATGGAAGTAATGCCACTAATCAGTGTCTACTTCTCCATGAACACAGTGAGACTCAGTACCCACCATCCAGGGCATAACTGGGTGGCTCTGTCCCCTCAGGCTGGCCTCTGATGGGCCCACTGCTCTGCACCTTGCCTGCCTGGCCTTAGCGCTGGCACTCACTTCCCTGAGCCGTCACAGAAGAGGCTGGCTTCACTGTTAAGTCCCCATCCTGGCCTGGCCGTGGGCCCTTTACCTACTCTTAGGCCCACTGTCTCCCACTGAAGCTCCCCTGCTCCAGCCCCAGGGCTAAAGGTGAAAGAAATGGCAAGGAGGGCAGCACAGAGAGACCCTGCCATTTCCAAGGCTGCACAACCAACCGGAGGGCATTGGCCATGGCTTTCTTGTGCTTCTTGGCTCTTTGCCCATGTGGCCTTGTGCCCGGCTGCGCTTTGCGCTCAACCTCGTAAAAATCAACCAGCCTGTCTGATGGCAAAGAGGGGGCTCCTTCCACCCTGGGGCTCAGATGCTCCTGTGCAGTAAATGTGCATCAGCAACAGGGGATGGAGACGAGGGAAATTTAAACGAGGCTTAGGGGATTGGAAAATTATTTGGTGAAATGTTCCTAAGCTTTCTCTGCTTAATACCCATAAATTTCAGGGGTCGTGTATGCTAACAGCTTTTGATTTATGATGTGCTTATTCTCGCCTCGTGTCTCAGCCAAATCATGAAAGAGGAGCAAGAGTAAAAAGAGCCTTTTAAAAATGCTTCGGGATCCATCATGGGGGCAAGCCATTTCTGCCCATCTTTGCCCACCACTTTGTTCAAACAAGGGCTGTGGGTGCTGACAGCCCAGGAGCTAATTGGTGTTGGACGCTAGCCCACCAGGAGCCCTCCTCCTCTTAGAAACTTCTCCTCGCCCCTCCCAGGTCCCTGCTACTGGTGAGGCCTTTTCATGGCTGCTGAGGGCAAGGAAGCAAAGCAGGCCCTGGGTAGACTCTGTGCGGCCGGGTCCCACACGGATATTCCCAAGGCCTCTAATTAAAATGCCTGCAAGCCCACCAGCGCGCTCCTGTTTCAGGGCCCAGGGGTTGCAAAGTTCCCTGCTAATGCAGAACACAAATTAGCAAAATGCCACGTCAGCCTTTCTTGTCGCAGTAGGGCGTCATTGTCATATTTATCAGCACAGTTCCCTGTAGGACGCTGGCGGGGTATCTACAGAGCCAGGGGAGCAGGCCCGGGGCCACTGCCCACCTGCCCACCTGCCCACCTGCCTCCTCACCTGCGCTCCGGGGTCCCATCTGCGCTCCGGGGTCCCACCTGCGCCCCCGCTCCGACTGCAAGCTAATGCCTCCCGCTCTGCTCCTGCACCATGACCAGGGCCTTCGTGCTAGTTTTCAAGGTCTTTTTTGCCTTCTTAATGGAAATTCAGGGTTTGTTTTTGGTTTTGTTTTGCTTTCTCATTAAAAAAGAAAAAAGGTATACCTTTTATTTTTTTTATAAAAAATATATTTCAAAGAACAGTTATTCTTTTATTTCAAAGAACAGTTAGTTCTTTATTCGTCGACCAAAATGCAACAGCCGGGGACATGGCCGCGAACTAATTACAGACCGAGGGGGACATAAGCATCCTTGGTCCCCAGCACCTTAGCCTCGTGCTTCCCGTGCAGAATTAAGGTTACTTTGGCACATCTCCCTCCACTCCTCTCCTTCTGCTCTGGGTCTGTCTGGCTTCTGCCCTCAGGGCCCTAGAAGGCGTATTTTACCCCCCAGACACTCAACCACTGAGCCACCCAGGTGCCCTCTATCTGAGATTTCTAAGCAATTGAGTGGCTAGAGCGTATGGGTGTCCTACAAAGATAACCTCATGTGATGCTTGGGGTGGGGGGTGGGGTGCTGCAGGCAGAGAAGTGGATCTGGAAGCCATGGCTCTGGTCCAGATGGAAAGTGTTCGTGAGAATCTGAGCAAGGGCAATGGAGGGGGGAGGGGGGGAAGTACAGGCAACTCTTTTGGAAAAGCATCATCAATTAGGATTTCCAACTGGAAGGCACGGGGTAAGGCAAGTTTGGGATTCTGAAACTGTTATCTTGGAGAAGTTGTAGTGATAGCTTCTGTGGAGACAGAATAAAGGAGAAGATGTGGGGAAGGAGACAAATGAGACGTCCAGCTTTGGAAATGTTGAGGGTGCCTGTGGAACATGTGGGTGGAGACGGTCATTAAAATAGTTGAAATTCCAACCTGGAAGCCATGGAGCTAGCCGAGCAAGCCTTCGGGTACATAACCCCCTCACGTAGGGATCCATCTCCTTTTCTGTCCATATATCTTCAGTCCATCTAGAAAATACGCAAGGAGTGCTCTCTATGCGAGGCCCATGCTCAGGTGGTCAGCAGGCAAGGGCAGTTCACAAGCAGAGGCTATTTCTGGGCTGATAGGGCTGAGCCCTGCCACTAGCTACTTGGCCGTTGGCCTCCGCGCTGGAGGCTCACACAGCAATCTTGATGCCATCACTACTATCAGGTGAGGAACCCAAACCAAGGGCAGTCGGTTAATCATCCAACTCTTGGTTTCAGCTCAGGTTATGATCTTGGGGTCGTGAGGTCGAGCCCTCGTCGAGCCCTGTGTCAAGTTCTGTGCTCAGTGCAGAGTCTGCTTGGGTTTCTGTCTCCCTCTGCCTGTCCACAACCCCCCCCCCCCACCTCCTTGCTCATGCTTGCACTCTGTCCCTCTCTCTCAAATAAATAAATCTTAAAAAGGTAATGAAGTCATAAGGGTGGGGTCCCAATCCAACAGAACTGGTGTCCTTATAAGGAGAGACACCAGGGGTGCAAACACACAGAGGAAAGACCATGTAAAGACACAGCAAGTAGGTAAGCATTTACAAGCCAAGGAGAGAGGCCTCAAGAAAAACCAAATGGCCAGCACCTTGAACTTGTACTTCTAGACTCCAGAATGATAAGAAAATAAATCTCTGTTGTTTAAGCCACCCAGCATCTGGTATTTTATTATGGCAGCCCTACCAAACTAATGCAGACACTATGAATACCTTCTCTTCTTTAGCATGGGAAATAGATCACCTGTTTTCATCCTACAAATACATAATCCAAATAAATACAACTTGTTTTTATAAACTTTTTGTTTTTATTGTATTTTGTGCTTCTTCTTCATATTACTTCTGAATCAGCCTACCCTACTCCTCTCTCTAGTCCTACCATGGATCATCATTATGGCATGGAAGCTTCGACCCCTCTCTCAGACAGCTAAAGATAGCTGAGGGCAAGAACTAGTTGCACTGATTTGTAGCCCTTTGTGTAAGCTGAGGGCTGCCCAGAATGTTCTCATCAAAAGGCACCCACTTAAAGAAAAACATGTGTCGTCTTCCATTCCACTGAGGTGCCGACACTTGAAGCCAAAGAAGCCAGAGATAAAACTGTTGACCTCAAGATTTTTTGTCCTGCTCCTTGAGGGCAGTTTGGACACAAATTCACTGAGAGTGGACAGTGGGTAAGTGAAATTAATGGTGCCACATAGTATCATCTAAACGAGCATGGCCCAGAGGGGGACATAAAATGTCTAGCTGCCTTCGTGGCCATGAGACATGGACCTATCATAGCTCCTATGATGTCATATCATATACATCACATCTGAGCTCCTTGTCACCACTGAGCCATACTTAACATTAACTAGGGAGACAGGATATCAGTGACCCTGACTTTCAGGGCAGACATTCTCTCACTGGAGGACTGGGCCTGCTGTGACATATGATCCTGCATGGGAGCCAGCAGGAAGCCTGAACTGCAGCTACAGAACTGACAATAAACATGGTGGCCAGCTGTGGGATGCTGGGAGATGGCCACTCTGGAGAGGGCAGCCAGAAGTCTAAAGGATAGCACAACTTCCTCAGAATTAGCTTCACCAACAGGGACATTCTCAAAGGCTGCTCTGCCAACCAAAGGATAACTTCAAGAGACACTATGGGAAGGACTCAGAGGATCACGTCTCTATGGATGAATGAGGAATGCCACCTGGGATTTTAGCTCCAAACCCTTGGATTAAAGATGTGGACAGCCTAGGGCTCAAAACAGCACTTACCAAACTTCAGATCCCTTAGGTACAACCTTTGCAAAATTTGTAATATCTGAATACCTCCTATGATGACTGATTTTATGTGTCAACTTGACTAGACCATGAGGTGCTCGGATATTTGGTCCAACATCATTCTGAGTGTATCTGTGAAGGTATTTTTGGATGACACTAACACTTGTGGACTAAGTAAAGCAGTAAAGTACCCTAATGTGGGTGGGCCTCATCCAATGAATTCAAAACCTATGAGTAGGATAAAAAAAAAAAAAAAAGCTGAGTAAGAGGGAACTCCTCCTGCCTGATGGCCTTTGAGCTAGACATCCACTTTTTCCTGCCTTTGGAGTCAAACTGAAACATTAGCTTCTCTTGGGTCTCAAGCCTGTGACTGGAACTACACCACTGGTTCTCCTGGGTTTCCAGCTTGCTGACTACACATTAGGTCTTTTAAGCTTCCATAATCATATGAGCCAATTCCTTACAATAAATTTCTATCTATCTGTCTATCCATCCATCTAACCCATTGGTCCTGGTTCTCTAATACACCTAATAACCCTAAAACACCTCCTATACTGCATTTACTTAATACTTTTTATTTTTTTTTTCTTTTTTTTTTTTTTAATTTTATTTATTTATGATAGTCACATAGAGAGAGAGAGAGAGAGGCAGAGACACAGGCAGAGGGAGAAGCAGGCTCCATGCACCGGGAGCCCGATGTGGGATTCGATCCCGGGTCTCCAGGATCGCGCCCTGGGCCAAAGGCAGGCGCCAAACCGCTGCGCCACCCAGGGATCCCAACTTAATACTTTTTAAATGGCTTATTGAAATAAATACATTTTGAATCCAACTTCATGTCATATTCATAAATTCAAATCAAGTATTTGTTGTTAACAACATAAATATATAAACTAACTGTAAAATTAAATGTGCACTTATTAAAAAAAATAGTCCTGAAAACACATACTTCTGACAGTAACTGTATATGGAATGAAACTATCTCTCATTTCAATTCCTAGCAAATGGAGATCAACTATATATCTTTTTAAAGATGTATTTATTCATTAGAGAGAGAGAGTGTGTGGGGAGGGGCAGAGGGAGAGAGTGAATCTCAAGCAGACTCCCCTGCTGAGCACGCAGCCAGATGTGGAGCTGGATCCCAGGATCCTGAGATCATGACCTGAGCTGAAATCAAGAGTCAGGCGCTAAACCTCCCAAGCCACCCAGGTGCCCAGAGATCAATTATATTTTATAGTGAATCTCACCTCCTTTTAAAGTAGAAAATCCTTCTCTCTTAGGCATCAAAAATAATGCACAATACACAATACAAGGGAAAGAGTGCCATTAATGTGTGTTTTGGTTATCAGTTGCTGCTACACTCAGAACTATTCCAAAATGTGTGGCTTGTTACGTCTCACCATTTTGTGTGTCAGGCATTCAGGGAAGGTTGGACTGAACAGTTTTTCTCTGATCTGTGTAGCATCAGCTGGGGAGGCTGGGATGGGAGGATCCCCTTCCAAGGTGGATTCTGGACCCACAAATCTAGCAGCTCCATGTTTCCTGTTTCTTTGTCTCCCCACCCCATCCCTACTCTGTTGTCTTTTTGTCCAGGGGCTTCCACAGAGCTTTGGCTCTCAGCAGCATGGGGCAGCCCTGGGGCAATCTATGTCTTACGTGGTGGCTCCAGGGCTCCAAGAGTGAGCATTCGGAGTCCCAAGTGGAACTGGAAGACTCCTGATGTCAGTCCTGGAACATTCCTTTGGCCACATCCTAGAAGCCAAGCAAGTCACTTAGAACAGCCCAGAATCAAGGAGAAGGGAATCAGACCCCACAGCCTCGTGGAAGGGATGCCAAAGAATCTGTGGCCATGTTTATTCCTCTACTCCATTTTTATGTGCTCAACAAGAAAAAAAGTTCTTAGACATGAGATTTCCGCATCACGGGTAAAAGTGCATACCATATATCCAGAACTGTCACAGGGGACAGGCACACTGGAGTGAAGGCATGGGTTTGACTTCGAGATCAGTTGTAGAACTTACCGGATGACCTTGAGCCACTGAAACTCTCTGCTTAAATTGACCGAATCTTGAGGTTTTTACCTGTGAAGTAGAATAATGATACAGTCCAGGACTACTGTATGGATAACTAGTACCAAGCCTACATCATCATGGTCCCTTGGTAACCGGTAATGCTTTGAAGCAAACCCAGAGAACAGTGGGGGTTTTACAAAAGTGTTTTTAAAATACTATAGTTAGGATAAAAACCTAAGCCTAATCCGAAGGAGAATGAAACACGATAGGAAAGGTCTTCTCAGGCTCAAAGCCACCGTTTTTAGAGGAAACCCACCACGGGCATCTTTAGAGAATGTGAAGGTTACCCCCTGAAATTGCTGCCACAATATATTTGAAATGCCTCTACTTAGCAATCATGGCAAAATAGCACCATTTTTTAAAAACTCTAATTAATCAGGTGTTTGGGGAGGTAGGAGAAAGTGAAATTCCTGGCGGGTTGGCACGCTCCGATCCGCAGGTGCGCAGCGGCGGTGGCGGCCCTGCCTGCAGAGGAGCGTTCTGGAAACCGGCCCATATGGTCTCACCTGGCGTGATGCTGGGGGCAGGGTGAGCGTTACCATAATTCCCTCCACCGAGGGCAGAGACCAGGGATGCTGGGCCCACGGGCTACCCCGCATAATGAAGCGCTGTCTCACCAGATGGTCACAGGAGTGAAAACCTTGTTTTTGTGAAACCTAGACCTAACTCCATTTGAACTACATAGTGCTGCTCAGCTATAATATCTGCTTTATTTTCCAAGAATGCAAATAATACAGAAATCGAAGGCAGACTGTTTTGCTCAGAATACTCAGAGTGGTTTTACCCTTTTGGGAAAATCATGTCACTGGCAGCAGGACCCGCTTGTGTCATCCGAGCCACCAGACAGCACTGGGGGAGGCCGCACTTTGGGTAGCGGATGTCAAGCACCTGACCCCTCATTCTGGCATCCAGAGCAGGGGGCCTGCGCCCGAAGTAATTATAAGTTACTTTGCCTTTATTCCTCTTTTCATTTCAACTGTGACATTACACTGGTTTTTCTTAGATTGTGGGTGTGGGTGGGCTGTATTTTCTGGGACTGTAAACAGGGCATCAGAAATGCTGGTCATAAAAATGAGGGTTGAGTCTGATGGGACTGAAAGCCCACTGCTTTAAAAGAAGTTTGCTGTGGATTGAAAAAAAAAAAAAAAAAAAAAGCCTTTCCAAGTGGAAACACCGGGGGAATCATTTCCTTTCTGGAACCTGCTGGACCTGGGAGCAGCCGGGCCGGGGCTGAGCAGGAGCAGCTGGCTCTGAGGCATGAAAGAGCTCTTTCTCTTCGGCCCTCACAGGTGAAAAGACAGGGACGCCCCACTGGCTTCTCAAAAGTGAAGGCAAGACTTCACATGGCCATGTGACCCTCCACAAGTTATCTAACGTAAGCCTCAATTTCCCTACTTGTGTAATGGAGATAAAAATAGTCCTCATTTTGACTTCCTGTGTGGTTTAAGTCAGATAAATAAGATAAAGCACGATTAGTGCTTCTCTCAGCTTCCCTGAGCATATGACGCTCAAAAAATGGGAACATGTATTTCTTACCACTTGTACAGCACTTTACAGTTTACAAAGCCCTTTTCCATATACTGTTTCCTTTGACCTTTATATACACTAACCCAAATAACCTTTGGGGTGTTATACAACTTATAAAACATTATATGCCGTGATCTACTAAAGTTGGGGTGACACCAAAGATTAGGCATGTTCTTTCCACGACACTGCGCTGCCTCCACCCATCCTGACATTATCATTCGTGCAATCGCTCATTCAGCAAATATTTATTGAGCACTTGCCCCATTCCGAGCACTGGAGCTTGGCAGTGGGGACTGACAGGGAAGAGCATCCTTGGGGAGGAAGGGAGGCCCAGGTCTGCCACCATAGACACCCTGGGTCACACTGGTGACCATTCAACTGGCTTTCCCTGCTCAGAATCCATGCTGCTCCATTTATATTTATTCCATACATCGCTGAGGTCAAAAGTAGCCCCCAGGAAGAAGTGGAGGAAGCTGGGGGAAGTTCTGGAGGGAAAAGTGCCCCTGCTAACTATTGAAGTCCTCAGCAAGGCAAGAGGGAGAGCCTCTTGAGAATGGGGGCTGGGCTGTCTGCATCCTTTGCAGACACCAGGGAAGAAGAGGCTGAGGCTTGCCCTGGGAGGAAGACCTTTACGATCCATTCAATCTAAAGAATCTAGGAATCACTCCAAGACCACTGCTCGGAGAACAGGTCTTTGCTTGTAACGTGTCCCTTCAAATGTCAGATGTTTTTCCCTCAAGTTCATTATTCTGGTTATATTGTAACCTTGCAGCTTACACAGGAGGGGTGAACTGGCTTGAAAATGGTCTGGAACTTAAGAGATGCCATGGTCCCAATGGAAACTCCTCTTATCCTGTCCTAAATCTGTATTCTTGGGGAAAAGAAAGAACACTTCCTGGAAACTGATAATCTACCAAGTGCACAAGCAGAACACGGGAAATCTTGGCCAAAGGAGGCCTTGGGTTTGCTTGACTTTGTCCGAGAAGCAGTATAACCCATGCTCTCCGCTGTCAGAAACCTACAAAGACCAGCCAGGTCTTTGGTCCCACGGAATTTTTTTTCTTCAGGTATGAAAATGTTAAATATAGTCCATAAAAACAGTGACCTAATCTGTGCCCAGGAATATATATTTTTAAGTGATTATAGTTCCAGTTTATTCCACATTACTCTGATCTCAAACCAATTAGTAGAAACTCAGTACTTGACCTTAGCAGAGATCAGGGGCTGATTTGGAAACATAAGTTTGTAAGACAAACTTTTCTGAGTGTCTTTTTTCCTGATTCTGCTAACAGAGAATTTCGGTCCCTTTATTTGTTCCTGGGTTCATGACAAATGACTCCTAACTGAAAGGACGGGCAATAGAAAGAAAAGACCAGTCCTCTATACCATTACAGATCACTGGCTTCCACACATTGTCACACACATCACACCCAACCTGGCTTTATAACTTCAGTTCCCTGGAGAGAGTTTATATTCACTTGGTCTCATTAAGGCATCACGCAATTGTTACTGGTCTCACTGTGGGACCAATTAACCATTTCCATATCAGGCACCGGTATAACCGCACCATACAGTTTGCCCTCATTATTTATGTCAAGTATTTAATATTAATCATGTTACAAACACTCAAAACAAGTGCTATATTTTCATACTGTGGGTAGTATCCACTTGAAGCATTTTTACAAATGAGCTCTTACGAGGGATACAATCAAATATGCTGGAGCATCTCACGGCATCTGAAAGGGATTATATTATGTTATGTTCACAACATGAGGGGAAGTGCACAGACAGTCACGAACTGTATTGACCTCCAAACCTCATGGCAAATTCCCCCAGTACAGGCAACAACGGCAAGATACAACTCTCAAGACTGAAAAATGACAGAAATCTTTTCCCAGGGTGGCGTTCTTTACTCATCAATAAGCCCCGTGCCTCACATGACATTTTCGAGTTATTCTCTTTGGGATGAACAGCATATTTTAATAGCTAATTGTTAGATTAAGTCCTGATTTCACCATAATTTCCTAATAGCAAGGGAATTGGGAATCCCAAAGGACGGTGAAGAAAGGTAGTCAGGCTCTTTTTCAAAAGGCCATAAAGAAGGAGAATGAACCCTATCAGCTTGTAATAGTTCAGAAACAGGGCCAAAGGAATTCTTTGCATTACATGACCTCCAAATCCTGTTCTCCAAAACAAAAAGCATCAATGCCCCAACGCTGGCTTTCACTTTGTGGTGTCCTCTTCGGTTCTTCCTGTCCTTGTTCACAGTTACCTGTCACACAGGATTAGTCCTGACACCAGCCGCAGGCCAGCTCGAAGGCTGCGTCCAGGGCACACCCTATACCCTCAGGTATGGCCTTTGCGCTGTTAACATGGGTCACGCGGCGGGGCCCAGGCCCAGCTCCAGACACCAGGGAAAAACAGACCTCTTGGTGTTGGACCCTGGTTTTCTCATCAGAATGATAATGTCCCAGGATGACTTGTGGACAAATGTGAAAGAGGAAAGAGGAAACCTTTCCTTCCATCCAAAAGGAAACAACCCAGCAGGTCTATAAGCTGACAGCCATATGCTCCTGTTGGCCCTACAGTCCCTTCTGAGGGGCACCAGCAGATGTGGGAGGGAGAGAGATGGCCAAGCACTCATGGGAAGGGGCATGGAACAGGCTCTCTCCTGTGGGTTTTATCCCAGCACCTCTTTGTTTCGTGCCATTTTCCGACGGCTGGACTGCAACCCGGTGAGGGTAATCCTTTGCTCGGCCAGCCCCGTGTTTGTTCCCAAGGTTAGCACCCAGCCTCCCGAAAAGCTGCATGTTCCTTTGGGATTAATCTCCAGCCGTATGTTTCTGTTTTGAAACGATGACGGCTTTCTGCTCTGTAATGATCAGCACAGAGACAGAAAAAAGGGCAAAGGCTTTTGTTACCAAATATTTAGCTCCCAAAAGTTGAGTCACTATCACGGGGCTAACCAGACAACGTCACCACCTTGCACAGCACAGCACTGACACTATTTTTCCCTGGCACATCAATTTTCTCGTGACGGCCAGCTCCACTCCGTTTCTGTATCGTGCGCCTCATGGAGAAAGTAAAGCCGACACTCCTCAGCCAAGCCCCTTCCTCAAAGGGCTGGCACCGTGTGTGCAGGAGTCCGCGATCGTTCCCGAACATGAGCGACACCGGGAAACAAGGTCCGCTTACGTGATCGACCAGTGCGGCTGCTGAAAAAGGAATGCACACCTGCTTCCCCACAAATAAAAAGTCAGGTGGACCATGCCTGAGTTGGTGGGAGAGCAAAGAGGAGAGGGCGCAGGGTTCTGTGCCACCAGATTCTCTCTGAAACACAACTGGCCACGAGTAACAACAGCCACCGCAGGGAAGCCTATGGTGTGGATCCCAGAATATGCTCCCATTACTCCGGGGTGTCACACAGACTCAGTGGAGTGATTTTCAGCTTAACACAAAGTGAGAACTGCCGGTGGGTAATAAATTCCTTTCTGTTCTAAAATAGTCCACAAGGTAATCATTGCAAGAAGCAAGAGGTGTTTTATCTCCTTGGTGGTGGCAAAGTGCCTCTTTTGATTGCAAAGCGCTGATTTATCCCCAAATGCACAAATCCTGCTTGCTCGTCTCCTGTCTCACCCCTCGTCCCACCCTCCTGAAGGATGTTCTTGACTGTGTCAACACTGCCAGCGGAACCCAGCAGCAAAGTTTGTCACCAGCGTGCCATCCTGGCCAGGCTCTTGGCTGAAAGAAGCAGGAGCCCCACTAATGGTAACATTTGAAGGATGGGGGGGGGGACTGACCTCTGGAGGGGTGATTTGCACTTGACGCCACTTGCCTTCTGGCCACTGTGGCCAAACAGCAGCATCCCTCATCAGGCTGCCCCTGAATGTCGCCCACCAGTGCCTAGCAGCTCGGTGGTGGTGGTGGGGCGGAGGGGGGGGGTTGGGGTCACTGTGGAGCCAGCTGCTCTGAAATCCCCAACGTGCATATGTGTAGGTCAGAACAAGCCAAATTTCAATCAGCCGCGAGCATAACCGAAATGGCCCTTGCGCCTGCAGCTCCTCTTCTCTGAGTTTCAATCTAAATCTCAACATCTGACAAACCGCGGGTGAGGGTTTGCAGAAATATTAGGGAAGAACCGTTGCCAGAACTGAAACCGAGATGAATACAACAATGAAAAACACTTAGAACCCCGTGGGCTTGCGGCCAGGACATCGGGACCCAGTGCTGCGCGAACCAGCAAATGCAGGCGGCGCCACAGCGGTTCACACAGAGGTGCCAGCAGAGGTTTACAGCCGAGACTGGAGTGTGGCGCTCGTGCAAATGCGGGGGGGGGGGGGGGGTGGGGGGCGGGGGGACCATGAAGAAAGAGAAAGTGACAGATCCTCCCCCACCCCAAACCTTGAGAGCCACTCCTTCCATCTCGGAAATTTTTCCGCGGTTTGGGTGATCCTGAGGGTCTCTGAACCACACTGGAAGAATGTCACAATGGATGTTTGAATTAAAATCCGGTAGATCTGCCAAAAGACCAATTGTTTAAAATTGGCAGCATTCCAGAGAACTTCCTAGGCTGCCTGCTGCCCGTGGGGGCTGAGAGAATTGCTAATTCCAGAGAAAGTTAATTATCACCTTATTGATAAAGGGGTAATTTTTTAAAGCTTATGGTGTGGCTTTTGTGACTCATTAATTAAAATTTAGAGTAATTTACTAGACACAGTGGCGGCTTCTCTTACGTTATATACGGCATCAAACCATTTGATTTTTCGCCCAGGGGCTGTTATTAATCCCCCTCCTCTCTCCTCACCTGTCTGCCTCGGGAGGCAATAAATAAATAAATAAATAAATAAATAAATAAATAAATAAATAAATAAATAAAATTTAAAGCGTGTAAACCTCCCAGCAGCCTTGTGGGAGCCGGCTGAACGAAGACGTCCAGGGAGGCTCTCCAACAAAGCTCCCTCCCAGCCCTGTCAAGGTGCCCACCCAGACGGGGGAGCACGGATGCTCACGCCAAAAAAAAAGGGGGGGGCGTGTGGGGGGGCTACTGCTTGCACAAACTTCAGCTGCAAATCGGTGGATGTCGCGCCCCTTGGGCAGGGAGCTGGGCAGGGAGCTGGGCAGAGGCTAACCTCGTCCTCCCTCCTCTTCTCTCGCTCGCCCCCCCCCACGGGAAGCAGAGGGCTGGGTGGAGGGTGGAGGGTGGAGGGTGGAGGAGGAGCGTAGGGCCCCCGACCGCCCGGTGCTGGGACTCTGATGCCGCCTCCCCGGGGGCCGCGAATGGGGGGGGCGGGGGGGAGGGGAGCCGAAGCCGAGCTTCTGCCCGCCTCCCCTCTGCGGGGACCCAGCGCAGCCCGAGGGCCCGAGAGTGTGCGTGCGCAGGTGCGGGTGTGCACGTGTGTGCGCGCGCGTGTGCACGTGTGCACGTGTGCGCGCGTGTGCGTGTGTGCATGTGTGTGCGCGTGTGTGTGTGATGCATCCTCCGGGGCCGCGCCGCCCGGTCCCCACTTCTGCAGAACCCCTTGCACGGGAACTCCCCCCGCAAACGCCCCGAGGGCCAGGCTCTCCGAGCATCCCTTCTTCGCGTCCCGGGGAGCCTCAGTGCCGCCGCCTTAAGCCTGTTGCAGCCTGTTGCAGCCCGGTTGGAAGTACTTGGGACCCAACAGTGAAGATTTGAAAATGCATCGCCCCACCACCCCGGGGAGAGCTGGGAGGCCATCTGCTCGTCACTGTCCCCTCATCTAAAGTTTCCACCAAAAAAAAAAAAAAAAAAGAAAAAGTTTAAATTGGATCTTTGTGCTTTGAGGGCACCGCTTGCATTTTGAGAAGCAGCAAATACTGCCTAACACTGAAGAAGTCGTTCCTGGTTTTGAGTTTGCCACATAGAAGTTCTCGCACCCCCCCACCCACCCCGTGAGTGTGACTTGTGTTCCAGCCCTGGTGGGCCGGAGTCACCTGCTGCTGGGACCCGGCGACCCCAGCCCCCAGGGCCCGAGGACCAGAAAGTGAAACTGCCTCTGCGGGTTTCACTTGCCTTGAAAACACACCACCAAAAGCAAACCAATGACCCCAAGCGATGTACTCCCCGTTTCTCTTGCTGCTT
Organism: Canis lupus dingo; assembly: GCF_003254725.2. Classification (NCBI taxonomy): domain Eukaryota; kingdom Metazoa; phylum Chordata; class Mammalia; order Carnivora; family Canidae; genus Canis; species Canis lupus. The sequence continues at coordinate 65,214,769 of NC_064254.1, forward strand.
TCTTTTCTTTCTATTATCATTCATTTACTTTTTTTCTTCCGTTTTTCTTTTTCTTTTTTTTCTTTTTTTTTTTGCAGCAACATAAAAGTGATTTTGGTGACACAAAGAAATGTAAACATGTTACACACGGAAGAACTGTTTTTTTTTTTGTGGGATTTGCCCTTGTAATTCCACAAAGCAAGCAGACTGACCGATTCTCCAAAACGTTACAGAGGCTGTCCACACACACAACGTAGAGAGCTAAAGAAAACCTATTCACATTAAATATATATATATATCCATTTAAACACATAGGTTTAAAAGGTCAAGATCTGGAGCCACCGATCCACTTCCCTAAAACTGAAGCGTCTATGTCAACGTTTTATTTGAGTTCAGATGATCACCAGCGGCTTTCTAGGTAATCTCCACCCAGGGGCTCCTGCCAGGGCCCCCCTCATTTCTTCAGGCAGGTCCTACCCAGCAACACGAAAAACGCTCCACACAAATATCGTGCCCCTTGCTAGTTTACTTTACCACACTGTAAATTCCTTTGTAGTTATTTTTATGCTTTTGCTCCAAATATTCTATTTTATTTTTTTAAGTCTTGAGAAAAAAAAAAAAAAACAACTCTGCCTCTCACTCTTCAAAAATGGTTCCTCTGGTTGAAAAGAAAGAAAACCACAAGAGTGTACAACATCTCAATTTCGAAGCACCTGGGTGGCTTTCTCAAGTTGGGCTCTGTGCCCAACCAAGGGCCACCGTCTCAGAAGGCTACTGGTGTCTAACCCTCTTGAGGACCATCACAGACTCTGAAGACAGCCCCATGAGGTCTCTGCCCATTACTATGACAGGGAGCAGAGGAACCTGGACTCAGCCCCTCAGCAGCTGTGGGTCAGAGGACCTAGACACAGCTGACACCACCCTCATCCACTGTCCTGTTCCACTCCGCAAGCTCCTGGAGACCAAGCTTCATGCCACTGGGGTCCCGGTCATGCAACGCCCTACCCGGGAGGGAGGTGACTCTGTATTCGAACTTGGGAAAAGCTGCTCCTGACACTCCCATAGCCACCTGGGTATATTTTTCCTCCCAAACCAACCAGTGCCAGCTCCTAGCGGTAAATAGTAGTCTCATCTATCTTGGTGAATCAAGAAAAAGCAGCACAAAGGCATATAAAACATTCCAGCTGGGTTATAAATAATGCAATCCAGTTCTAAAAAGTCCTCTTGCGTGTTCACAACACGTCAATTTTGATAATTAGGGTTTAGTAAATATGCATAGCCCGGGACCTAGAACACTGTCTAAATTCACAGAACAAAACAAAAGCAAAGCAAAGTCATCATGCGAAAAAGCAAAAACAGTTATTCGACATCCCACGTGGGTGGGGGGAACCCAACTTTCCACGTACTCCACCGCGGAGTTGAAGGGCAGGGAATGTGTCTGGGCCCCAAACCGAGACACCCTGTCCTTCTAGACTATGGCCTCGTCTCTGAGATCCCGTTAAGAGACCAGGCTTCGTGTCTGGAGCAGGAGGAAGGGAAGTTTACCTGCTGGTCCGGGACACTCGCCGTGGCACCGGGCCCAGGCGGCCGCAGCCAACGCGTCACCTGTCGTGGCGACAGCAGAAGGAGCAGGATCCCAAGTCAGTGGCACCCCCTCCGCCTGTGCATCTCCCTCACCTCCGGCTCGTTCGCCAGAGCCCCGCTCGGGCTCTCCGCGGGGCCGGGAGGGCTGGCTCAGGAGGCCCAGGCGCTCTCGGTACCTGCGGCCACCGGCCACCGGCCACCGGCCACCGTTACAAAAGCTGCTCCCGCAGCCGCGCTAGGAGCTCACAGTCGGTCCCCAGCAGCCCCGCTCTCCGGCTGCAAACATCTCATTAGACTAATGCATTCAGCACGGGCAGAGAACTCGATTTACCATAGCTACAGCAATGAATTTCCATTACGATGACAGCTTCGACCACATCATGTCCGGAAAGCCAGCCAACCACTGGCTTTTAAAGAACACACACATTTTACATGCAGAAAACGAGGCGCGCCCGCGTGTGTGTGTGTGTGTGTGTGTGTGTGTGTGTGTTTCGTGTTTCCTTCCTCTTAGCAGCCCAACTAAGAGAAATGTGCAGTGGAGCTTTTTGCCGACATGAGCTGCAAGGTAATGACACCTCGGCGTCTTTGGTAGTTACGTCCTTGTAATAACCTGAATTATGTCACAATTGTCAGAATGGGTGTTTCCAACATTTCGGTTTTCATTACCCCTCCTCTGTTGCCATAGAAACCAGACTGTAACATCATCTCTTTGTCCCAGTCCTGTAGCAGTAGGGGCCAGCACCAGTCTTGTCGGATACCGGTGATCTGAAGGAGCGACTGTTGGACTTTGCACAAATAAAACAACCACAACAGAAAAAATCCTAGTAACACCAACTGTGCAGGAGAGACTGTGTGTTTTGGCATAAGAAGAGGGCTGCCTACACAGGTGAACACACCATGATCGCACGTGTTGACCGTACAGCTGTGTACGACACGCACGGTCAGCGGATGGAGCCTGGACTTGGGCTCCCGGTGTGTGTGTCAGGACAGAAGCATTTCTCCACTTGTGACCATGACCAGGGCCTGCATGGGACAGGATGGTCCCCACCCGGGAAAAAGACTACTATTCATCCTCCATACCCCATTGTGTTCTCTGTGTATAACATTATACAATGTTAATCAATTAATACCTGTAAAGGGACTTTTTCTCCATTTTTTTTTTTTTTTTTTTTTTTTTAGTAAAGTGGAGCAAGACTCCCCATCACTCTTTTCACTCAGCCCATCCTGGAGTATTATTCCCAAGTATTTCCTATGAGATGAAACATCTACTCAACAAATATGTGGCCACCCGCAGGCTTACCTCTGGGGATGAGCAACAAGCAAATTTAGCAAATGTTTAGGACTCACATGAACTAGGGCTGACTAAGGCTCAGGGCACAGCTTGCACAGTTACTGAGAGTGACAAAAAAGAAATTACAATTTGAGGTTTTTCTGACTGTATTTGCAGAGTCACATCAGAAAGAAATAAGAAATCTGTCTCCCCGAATGGTGAACATAGGAAAGAAATAAATTTCTTTGAAGTCCAAGCGTTGTACTTACTGAGCAAGAAATGAATGTGCTACTTGAATTCATTCAATCATCTAATTTTGTTATTTTGTTTTGGGTGGGAGAAGGCAAGTATGGGAGTTCTTCATTTTGGTCATTTAATATAAGCTGATTTCAGTAAAGGAGGGGGAAGACGAGGTGGAAGGAAGGAGAGGAGGAGGAAAGAAAATAGGACCGACTGGGTGATTTCAATCGGCAACATCTCTGTCGCGGGGGCGGCGTGTATTGTTCCCACAGCCTCCAGCACAACCCCGAGGTGTGCAGATCAGCAAAGCGCCCCGGTGTCTGGGACGCTAGACCAGTGTTCGCTTTACAATGCTTCTTTGGGTGAATAAGATAAATCCTTCTTAAATCATCAAGATATTTCTCAGATCCTGTAAAAGGAAGGAAGAAAGGAGAGAGGGAGGGTGGGAGGAAGGAAGGAAGGAGAGAGGGAAGAAAGGAGGAAGGAAGGAAGGAACGAATGAATGAACAAACGAACGAACGAATGAACGAATGAACGAACTTTGGCAGAATCTGGCCCAGAGAAAGGCGTTTCCAGTTTTCCTATCCAGCTCTGTGAGAATCTGCGATTCTGATCCTTGAACTCCGCACTGCCTCACCTCCTCCCAGAAGTGCTGTTGTGGCCTGTCCTTAAGTCGAGTGTTTCTGGGATACAGGCATTGGCATCACACGTCAACTGCGCAGTGAGGCTTAAAATGGAAGTTAACTAAGATGTCTTGCTTAAAAAATGATAGAGATAATTGATAGATGATAGATGATAGATGATGATAGATAGATAGATAGATATCTACTAGAATTTCTTTTTTCATGCACCAGGACTTTGGCCTTAAGAAATTAAATCCAGGGGTGTCTGAGTGGGGCAGTGGGTCAAGTATCCGACTCTTGGTTTCAGCCCAGCTCATGATCTCAGGGTCCTGGGATCGAGCCCAGCAGCAGGCACTGTGCTCAGCATGGAGTCTGCTTGAGATTCTCTCCCTCTCCCTCTGCCCCTCCCACTCGTTCAGTCTTTCTCTCTCAAATAAATAAATAAAATCTTATAAAAAAATTAAAATCCATGTTTTTAAAAATCCTAAATTCCAAGAAAAAAATAAGTTAAAAAACACGTAAGGGAAAAGCAATTTGGTGGGATGGCTGCATCCAAGCTAAGGGGTATGTTAAGCAGCAAAGGGACCCTTCCCAGCTAACGTACCTCTCAGTCTTATACACCCCTGGGCTGCAATCAGGATGCTTAGCTGTGCCATGTTGTTAATTTTCTTTGGCGCTGTGGTTACATTTCTGTCTCAGACCACAGCAGCATGTTCCACTCTTGCCTCACAAATGCTACTGGGTTGGTGGTTAGGGAGAGGCGGCCAGCGGGAGCAGGTTAATTTGGGGGCATCCCAAATGCAAACCTACTCAGAGTGGTATCCATTTGAAGAGTAATCCCTGTCAGCTGCTGGTAAAGAGCTGTGGCTCCAACACAAGCATCAGGTGGAGAGGGCTGTGTCCTGGACAGGGGGGTTGGTGCTACTGCAAAAACCGCCCATATTATCATAATAACAGCTAACATTTGCCGGGGAAATACTACGCAGGAGCCCTATTCACATGCAGCCTTTTTTGGTAACAATCCTATGAAGTAAGTATTATGACACCATCCCCATTTTATAGATAAGGAAACTGAGACAGGGATGCTAATAAGTTGCCCAAGGTCACACGGCTCAGAAGCGCTGGATAGAGGATTGACCCTCAGTCTGTCCCCAAAGACACATAATTAATCATTGGGCCACATGGCCTCCTGGCACTGCACCTGTTCCAGCTCTGTCATTAACCCAAAGACATTGATCAAATCACTCCTTAAACAGCACAGGGGGACGGGGTGGGGGTGGTGGGGGGAGGAGGATAGGGATTAGATCATCTTTGTAGTCCCTTATGGTGCTGACGTTCTACAGTCCAAGGCTTTGGGTTGGAGGAGAGCTCAGTTTTTGTTGTGGCCTTGGCCGTGGCACCTAAGGGACAAAACGCACCCTCTCTCTCCATAGAATAAGACCTGGCAACCCAGAGCTTTGGAATGCCAATTTGGGATGGAGGCAGGGGAAGAGGGCATGTGGAAAGAACAGGCTGAGATTCCATTTCTGAAGTAGCAACGGGGGACCAGTCTCCCACATTCATGTGGCCACAAGGCTTTGCTTCCCATCATTCATCTCCAACTTTTCCTTAAGTATTCAAGAGCTTGAGAGTTTCAGGATTATGGAAGTAATGAGACTTATGTCACCATTTTGCCAAAGTGGAAATCGAGGCAGCCAATGATTAACCTGATGGGTCAGATGAGAGAGGCAAAACAGAAAGGGGATGCCAGACTCCTTGGCTCCTCCAATCTGAGTCTTTTTCGGCCCAAAGCCCTGCCTGCCACAGGGTCAGATTTTTGTATAAACAAAGCAGGGAAGCAAGCAGGGATCTTTTGAAATTAAAAACAAAACTATTTTCAGTAGTGAAGGTAAATGGGAAATAGCCTCAAAGTCCAATAAAAAGAGATTACTTATTGGGGGCGCCTGGCTGGGGGGCCTGGCTGGCTTAGTCGTAGAGCATGTGACTCCATCTCAGGATTGTGAGTTCAAGCCCCACGTTGGGTACAGAGATTACTTAAAAATAAAATCTTTTTTAAAAAAGAGAGATTACATAAGTAAGTGGATCATGGGTCCACACCATAGATTATACAATGTTAAACTACCAAAAAAGATGTCACAGAAGATCATTTAACAACATGAAAAAATGTTCTCAATAGAGAAAAACTGAAGGTTACAAAGTATATGCAGAAGAGAATCTTACTTAGAAAAAAATAATAATTTGCAAAATGCTGGAGTTATATTAACAGTCATGTTCTCTTGGTGATAGGACTACAAGTACTTAGTATCTTAATCTTTCTTTTTAATATTTTCTACAAAGAAAGACCCACTTTTTGGTGATAATAAAAAGTTATCTGAATCAATTGATTGGTATCCAAATTTTTCCTATCACATCTGCAAACATCTACTTATAATTCTCATAAATCAGGATCCCTGGGTGGCGCAGCGGTTTAACGCCTGCCTTTGGCCCAGGGCGCGATCCTGGAGACCCGGGATCGAATCCCACGTTGGGCTCCCGGTGCACGGAGCCTGCTTCTCCCTCTGCCTATGTCTCTGCCTCTCTCTCTCTCTGTGTGTGACTATCATAAATAAATAAAAATTTTTAAAAAAATAATTCTCATAAATCGTAAGTCTCAAATTTCTTTTTTAATCAATGGAATCAAAATAAAATCCTTGCCTACTGGCTGTAGGCCTCATTCGGCCATGGCCTTAGCCAGTGTTTCAAGCATGAAGGCTGCCCCTAACTCACTCAAGCTTGTCTTTGCTGCCCTTCACTCTGGGCTTTACCACCTCCTAATACCTTTAAGCCATACTGGGTACTCAGCACAGCCAATACAAAATCAGGGACAGACTCCCTACCCTTTCCCACGCAAGGGCTCCCACAGTCTGTAGGGTCCTCAAGCTGGTAATAGTCTTGTCCGAGTAAAGCCATGTGCTAAAGACACCAGAGGTTGAAGAGGGGGGGAAGGTGATGGAATAAAGTGAAAAATCACTCCTGTCCAAGGAAAGAGTGACTCATTCAAGTTCTCTGGGGCCTAAAACATGGTTCCTTTCAGGTGGGGCCTCCTTTCTTTGTGGCTCTGGGCCTGTGGCCTTGGCTGATATTCAGGGATTGACTTAGTGGAAATATTTGTCTCAAGGTCTGGCAGTTTGGGTAGTAGCAAGCCCAGAGACCCTCATCCCAGGGGCAGCGTCTGCTAACACAAGGCATGTGTTGACAGCTGGGAGAGCTGAGGGGGACGACAGCAGGGGCTTTCTCTTTGGTCACTAGGCCATAAATTCCAAGATGGCGGGGCACCGTCTTGTACTCTGCTGTATCTGTAGCGTGTAACACGTGCCTGTTCTATACCAAGAAGTCAACAACTGCTGCTGATGAATAAAAGAAACTAGAGGTTAAAGACAGTAACCTAATCTCAATATTAGTTTAAGCTTTTAGACACTATTCCTTTTCTCTGAAAAAAGTGATTGACTTTAGATGTCTGTCATCAAAAAAAAAAAAATCCTAATTTGTTAAAATTGAAAGGATGATTTCTATTTCCTACCTTCTTCCTCCTTTATACTTTTAAAATATTATCTTCTTCAGATCACTTCTGCTTTGAGCCATGTTTGTTTGAAACTAATTAACTTTTTAAAAAAGATTTATTTATCTTAGAGAGCAAGAGCGTGTCAGAGAGTGACTGTGCAGGGGAGGTAGAAGGGAGAGGTGGGCAGAGCCTTCATTTCACGACCCTGAGATCATGACCTAATCACGACCTGAGCCAAAATCAAGAGTCAGGCACCCAACTGACTAAGCTGCCCAGGCACCCTTGACCCCAATTTCTATGGAAAGACACGTGTGCATGTGTATGTGTGTGTGTGCACACATATGTAAAGGAGAAAGGACATGGCAGGGGGCACAGCCAAGAATGATTACTTTTTAAAAAAATTTTCATTTAGATATATTGTTAAGGTTGCCTGTACTTTCAGTTTCTAGAATAAAATCATTAATCACCCGAGGCTCTGTCTCCCCTTATTTGGGGGAAGATCTCCAAGATGGGCCTCTTGGTTACTAAAACTTGAATCTCAATGCAGATGATACAGTCTGAAATTTTTCACTCTCTTTAACCGAAAAAACCCTTGGTGGGTGAATAAAAAGCAATTGGTTGATGAATTCCCCTTAAGAAGAACCAACTTTAGTGTGGACCATGTCTTTGATAAGCCCACCTAGGGTAGAATCTAAACTCAAAAAAACTGGGTCTGGGCCAAGAGGAAGGAAGAGGAGGTAAAACAGCAAGTAACAGTAAAAACCACTCAAACTGGCTTAAAAATAAAGATCATGCATTGGCAGGGTGTCTAGTGAGCTATAGGTGAGGCTGATCCAATAGCTCAGTAATGTCACCAAAGAAATGGTCTGAATCATCCTATGCCTGGCTCCCCTCATGGTCACAATATGGCTGCCAGTTGCTCTCAGGCTGCCATACTTTCCCACTGACATCCAACACAACGGAGAGCCTCTCCTAGGACTTTTCCATGGAAGAGCTAGGAAGTTTCCCTCCTAGAGAAATGGATGCTAAACGACCAAAATCAGCAAGAAGCAACTGATTAGTAGGAGGTGGTGGTGAGGGGAGATGTGGAGAAGAGATGGTAGGCTGCTGTGCTTGGTGCCTGTGACCTTCACCGCTACAGCTCTCAGACACAGATCTTCAGGAAAGACCACAGAATCGTGAAGTGCTTGATGTGGTTGGATTTCTTGTAGAAACTGTTGAAGAGGCTGGGCTGAGTTGCACATCCTGGGGCGACGCAGGTGAAACCAAAGAGCTCATGAGAAGCCAGGGCCAAGACCAAAGGGATTTAGAAACTATCGAGCCTGGGGGAATGGGTAGCCATAACCAGGAGGACTCTGGACCTTTCCCAGGTTGTGAAAATCAGGAATTTGTAGGGCGGAAAGGCAGCCAGCTGACCAAGGGGCTAGAGTTATGGAAGTTGGGTGTGTATTTAGCTGTACTTTATTCTTTAATAAAGATGAGGGGTCTTCTGGAGAGGAGGGCTTGACTGGAATTGGTATTCTCCAGATGGGTTATTTGAGAGAATACTGTGATTGCCTTAATGGGGCTCTGCGGTCTGCCCTTTGGCTCATGTGGGTGTGTGTGCCATGCGTGGTATGGTGTGGGGTAGGAGTTAAGAGCCAGGCTCTGCCTGAAGGGAATTGTGGGAGGGGCAGTTTTGCCCTCTAGGACCAAGTTGGGCCCAAAGGCAAGCCTTGGGAAAATGGCCAGAGGGGACCTGAAGGAGCTGGTGAGCGAGCATCACAAAGCTTGGGGCTCAAGGGACATGGAGGGGCCTCAGGGCACAAGAGGACATAGCAGCAGCATCTAAAGATGGGCCCTTTACTGACCTTCCAGGGACTGAGCCCAGGAATGACCTCTTTGGACTAAGAACCAAACTCAGAGAGTTTGGGGGGACTGTCTGGAGAGACAGAACCCATTTTCCCAGATTGTTGGAAGGGGTACAGCCCATAGATGAACACTCAAGAGATAGAAATGGCAAAAATGAAAAGAAAATTTAACAAGAAATGTACAAGTTTTATGTGAAGCTTAGTGGCTCAGAGCAGTGATATTGGCTCAACCATGTCCGTGACAGTGGTCAAGAACCTCAAATAAATACCAGGGGTGGTAAGAGAAACATGAGGTCAGGCCTGGCTCATCCTTAATTCTTCCCCAGTGTCCTCTAAGGCTTGGATCAGGAGTATTTGAAGATGGATAAATCATCACAGGGCAGTTGGTAGTCATGCTTCATTCCAGAATAATGGTGAAGAGAAATTCCAGAATGACAGTTATGAATGGACGTAGTGAATTGTCCATCCTTGAGGAATGTCTCTAAAGGAAAAAAATAAAATGAGGAGGTAAGGTTAATGTTTGAGCATAATGAAAGTGTTACAGTGCTGGTGGATAATTTGGGGATAAATTTATTAAAGGTACTTGGAAAACCAAGTGACAAATAAAAAAGAGAATTATTAACTCAGAGAAAGAGAAACATTAACTGTAGTATACCATATAGCTGAATTCTAAATAACATACACATTTTCAAAATAATATTATTACTAAGTATTGATTTCACTAAAAATTATGCCATAACTTTTTTGGGAGCATGGAGAGAGGAAAAAGGGGAGATGAGATTTAAACAAGCCCACACATTCCAAAGTAAGGAATCACTATCTAAAACAAAAAATAAGCAAGAAAAGGCAATATATACAGGTTAATTAGGAATTCAGAGGCAAATACCAGAAGCAACAGCCAAAACCATGGTTGTCATTAGAGAGAAGGGATGCAGGAACAGGAGACAACTATTTTTGATATAAATCTTATGGAACTATTTCCCTTTTTAATCTTTCTCAATAGATACATACACACACAGATATATGCATACATAATTTTGATCATAAAAAGTATTAAATAAAACATTTTAAGCACTCTCTTTACAATAAAAAGCAATCATTGATCCTCTACCCCTGAGAGTGGAAGAGTTCACAAAAAGCATGAACATGATATTTTTTTCACCTAAGGAGAGTTGTCATTTTTTAAAAACATTTCGTAAAATCCAATCATAAATTAAAATAAAAATTGTAAACAAAGTTCTAAAAAACTGTAAACCTAATTTTATGGCTTTTTTGCTCGTAATAAAATGCCGGGCAGCCCGGGTGGCTCAGCGGTTTAACATTGCCTTCGGCCCAGGACATGATCCTAGAGACCCAGGGTCAAGTCCCACGTCAGGCTCCCTGCATGGAGCCTGCTTCTCCCTCTGTCTGTGTCTCTGCCTCTCTTTCTCTCTGTGTCTCTCATGAATAAATAAATAAAATCTTTAAAAAAAAAGCAATGTTATTATAAAGTCTTTTTTTTTAAGATTTTATTTATTTATTCATAAGGGACACAGAGAGAGAGGCAGAGACACAGGCAGAGGGAGAAGCAGGCTCCCCATGGAGAGCCTGATGTGGGACTCGATCCCTGAATCCCAGGATCACGCCCCGAGCTGAAAGCAGACGCTGAACCACTGAGCCACCCAGGTGTCCCTGTTATTATAGATTCTTTATGAAGATACTTAAGCCATTACTCTCTAGTCGAATTTTGGACTTTTTTCTTGGAGACATCCTGAAATAGTGCCTGCCATATGGTCGCACTCAATAAATGTTTGTTAATGATCATGAATGGATGAGAAATGCTAATTTGTTACGCACTTGTGAACATCTAATATCCTAGCTTGAACTCTGAATGAGTGGGAGAGAGTTCCTTGGAAGCAGAGGCTGTCAGATTGATCGCTGGGTCCTGATCGGAGACAAATAACATGAGCCACTATGTGCCGAGCACACACACCTAATCATAAGCAGGGATTTTATAATAAATATGGCATTTTTGAGCCATCTAGATAGCATATCAGATGCTCACAGAATCTTGACTTCTGAATGTCCTTCTCCTAACTCATAGGTGAAATGACAGGGAATCTTGACTCCTCCATTCATTCCACAAATAGTACTGAATGCCTGCTGAGTGTCAGGCACTATTCTAGGCTCAGCTTAAGAAATAGACCACAGGGGCCCCCGGGGGGCTCAGTGGGTTAGGCATCCACCTTCGGTTCAGGTCATGATCCCAGGGTCCTGGGATGGAGCCCAGCATTGGGTTCCCATGTTGGGTTCTCTGCTCAGCAGAGAGTCTGCTTCTCTCTCCCTCTCTCTCTGCTTCTCCTCCCACTTGTGCTCTCTCTCTCTCTCTCTCTCAAATAAATAAAATCTGAAAGAAGAATGAAAGGAAGAGGGACGCCTGGGTGGCTCAGCGGTTGGATGTCTGCCTTCGGCCCAGGGCGTGATCCTGGAGACCCAGGATCGAGTCCCACATCGGGCTTCCTGCATGGGGCCTGCTTCTCCCTCTGCCTCTGCCTATGTCTCTGCCTCTCTTTCTGTGGGTCTCTCATGAATAATAATAAATAAATAAATAAATAAATAAATAAATAAATAAATAAATAAAATATAAAAGAAAGAAAGAAAGAAAGAAAGAAAGAAAGAAAGAAAGAAAGAAAGAAAGAGACCAAAATGTCTACACTCAGGGAGCTTACTTTCTCTTGTAGGAAGACAGACAATAAGCAAGATAAATAAGTGAAATATTTAAAATATTTATCACGTTGAATGGGGATGAGTGCTAAGGAGAAACATCTGAGCAGGAAAGGGCTAGAGAGGGTCAGGGTCATGGTGCCGGGAGGAGGAGTGTTGTGATTAAAATGAGAGCAGCCAGAGGAGTCCGCTGGGGGTGAAGGTGTGCTGAGGCCTAAAAGCAGCGAGGGGCGCAGGCCCAGTGAGAGTCAGCTCCCGCACCCCACGGCCCGGGGAAGAGGGTGAGCGGGGTGCTGTCCTGGGAGAGCCTCCCTCCCCGCTGCATGTCTGCAGAAGCACTGCCTGGGCCCCTCCGACTGGGCGCAGTGGAAGTCAGCCCGAAGAAAGGATATGAAGATCTTCAAGACGGATTTATTTGCAATCCTCTGGACTTCTGTGATGTCATCAGAGAAATGTCCCGCTCCATCTCTCCGCTCAATCCCCAAACACGCCGTCTCCTTCCCGCTCCCCTTACGTATAGAATAACACCCAGTGCTCATCCCGTCAAGTGCCCACCAATACTTAATAGTTTAAAATGTAGAGTGGGGACGCCTGGGTGGCTCAGTGGTTGAGCTTCTGCCTTTGGCTCAGGGCGTGATCCCAGGATCTGGGATCAAGTCCCACATTGGGCTCCTTGCATGGAGCCTGCTTCTCCCTCTGCCTGCGTCTCTGCCTCTCTCTGTGTCTCTCATGAATAAATAAATAAAATCATAAATAAATAAATAAAATGTAGAGTGGTAGTCATCACCTTTTTTTGTTTGGAGATGCAATTGACTTATAACATTGTGTATTTTTTTTTAATTTAAAGATTTTATTTATTCATGGGAGACACAGAGAGACAGAGAGGTAGAGACACAGGCAGAGGGTGAGTAAAGCAGGCTCTATGCAGGGAGCCTAACATAGGACTCGATCCTGGGTCTCCAGGATCACACCCTCGGCTGAAGGTGGCGCTAAACCGCTGAGCCACCCGGGCTCCCCTTAAATTTGTGTAAATTTAAGGCACACAACATGTTGATTTGATACATTTATATATTTCCAAAATGATTACCACCAGAGCTTTAGCTAAAACCTCTATCACTTCAGATAGTTGTTATTTCTCCTCCTTCTTTCTTTTCTTTTTTTTTTTAATATTTTATTTATTTATTCATGAGAGAGAGAGAGAGGCAGAGACACAGGCAGAGGGAGAAGCAGGCTCCATGCAGGGAGCCTGATGCAAGACTGGGTCCCGGGACTCCAAGATCATGCCCTGGGCCAAAGGCAGGCGCTAAACCACTGAGCCACCCAGGGATCCCTTCTTTCTTCTTTTCCTTCTCCTTCTTCTCCTTCTTCTTCTTTTCTTTCTCCTCCTCCTCCTTCTTCTTTTGAGGTGAGAACATTTAAGACCTAGTCTCTTAGCAACTTTGAAGTTCCCTTTCTAAAAAGCCACTATTGTTTCCGTTTTTATTCTACAGGGGGCTCAAGCTGTAAATCAGCCAACTAACACTAATCCAGAGCTGCCATGTGTCAGACTGGGCTAGGCAAAACAAATAAATAAACACACCTTTCGTATCATGGACCTCACAGTCGCAGACACCAGCAAAAACACTTCTTTACATCTGTGCTCTCAGGCCAGATTGCTTGGATTCAGACCTTGACTCTGTGACTCATTAGGTGAGGAACTTTTGTCAGATTACTTAACTTCTGCGGGCTTCAGCTCCCACATTTGTAAAATGGGAATAAAATAGGTTACTTGTTGGGTTAACATAAATGAATATTTAAAGTGCCTACCAGAGTACCTGGGATGTCATAAGCTCCCCATAGATGTTAGCTTTTAAAATGACATAAAGAGCTTATAATAATTTTTAAGACATTTATAACATCTAGTTTTCACAGAGGTCCTGGGACAGAGCTAACACTTACAATCTGATCTGAGTAATTTGATAAATCCTTCCTCCTCCACACGTCTCTGTTTACGTTCACTGATGTACACAGGGACATAGGACTCAGCGGGGGTGGGGGTGGGGGTGAGTGGGTGGTAGGAAGTTTTCCATTTTCTTCAATTTCATTAATTTAGGCTCTTAATTGCTCCTTCCTTTCTTCTGCTCGTTTTGGGTTTAACTGCTCTTCTTTTCCTAGTTCCTTGGAGTAGAAGCTTAAGACTATTGATTGGAGACATTGCTTCTTCTCTAACATAAACATCTTAAAAGTGCCATGCTTTTGGCATTACTTTAGCTGCAACCCACAAATTAGATATAATAAATTTTCCCTCTTATTTTGTATTCAGAGTATTTTTAAATTTTCTTGAGGTTTCTTTTTTCAGTCCATAGATTATATAAAAGTGTATTGTTTAATTTCTGATTATTTGGGGGATTTTCTAGGTATCTTACAGTTATTGATTTCTAGTTTAATTCCATTATGCTCCAAGAACATTACTTTGTGAGAGCTTGCTTGCTTTCTTTCTTTCTTTCTTTCTTTCTTTCTTTCTTTCTTTCTTTCAACCATTTTGCCTGCCCTCTGCCCGTGAGCCCAGCAGGAGTGCCCTGTAGACTCTCTGAGCAGCACCACCACTCTTGTCCACAGGCTGCACCTCCAGAAGCCAAGAGGAGACAAATCATAAGAGACTCTTAACCACAGGAAACAAACTGAGGGTTGTTGGAGGGGAGAGGGATGGTTGGATGGGGTAACTAGGGGATGGGCATTAAGGAGGGCACGTGATATAATGAGCACTGGGTGTTATATACAACTGATGAATCACCGACCTCTACCTCTGAAATTAAAAATACACTATATCTTAATTAATTGAATTTAAATTAAATAAAATAAATTAATAAATGTTTGTTATGATTTCCTTTATGGGCCAGCAAATGATCTATCTTGATGACTATCCTGTGTGCAATTGAAAAGAATGTGGGGACGCCTGGGTGGCTCAGTGGTTGAGCTTCTACCTTGGGCTCAGGTGTGATCCTGGAATCTCAGGATGGAGTCCCACATCGGGCTCCCCGCAGGGAGCCTGCTTCTCCCTTTGCCTATGTCTCTGCCTCTGTGTCTCTCATGAATAAATAAATAAAATAAAAAAAAAGAATATGTATTCTATTGTTGAGTACAGTATTCAGTAAATGTCACTTAGATCAAGTTGGTTAATGATATTATTCATATCTTCTATGTCTACTGATTTTGCCTCCTTTTTCCATGAATCATTGATGTCTCCATCTTTAATGAGATTTGTCTCTTTCTCCTTTCAGTTCTGGCAGTTTTTGCTTTATGGATTTTTTAGCACTGTTGTTAGGGATGTGTGCATTTAGAATTGTTAGGTCTTTTTGGAGGATTAATCTCTTTATCATTATACAATGTCACTATTTATCCTTGAAAATATTCCCTATTGTGAAGTCTACTTTTTCAAATATTAATATAATACAGCAACTCCAGCTTTCTTTGATGTTTGCCTAGTATTTATTTTTCATTCTTTTTAGCCATAATCTATGTTTTTATATTTTAAGTGAGACAATATCAAATGGTCTAATATAAATGCAATTGTAATACCAGAAGAAGAAAGAATGAGGCAGAAGAAATATTAGAAGAACCATTGACAGACACCCAAACTTCATGACAGACACCAAACCACAAATCCAAGAAGCTCAGAAACATCAAGCAGAAAACAAACAAAACATGACACCTAGGTATATCACTTTTAAACTGCTGAAAACAAAATATTAAAAGGAAACCTGGAAGGCAGCCAAAGAAAAAAGGCATATTACATTCCCTGAGGGAGGGAGGAGACTCTCAGAGAGTCATCAGAAACATCATTCTCATTTTCTTTAGAAATCATCAATCCAAAAATTAAAAAGAAAAAAGGAAATCTAGAATTGCCTTCACCAAACTCAGAGCAGCCTATTTTGTAGCAATCTTAAAACTGTTGAGAGCATGCCCTTTGACCACCAGGTATTCCAAAGTCCAGAGAAGTGCGTAATTCAAATTGGGCCAGGAAAACAACTCCCTCTACACACAGAATTGTTTCTGCCACTAACTTCTTCTTCAACCTGCCTCCTCTGCCCACTGACCCTGCTAGTGATGTCTGTGCTGTTGTCCCCAGCACAGGGGACATTGCAAAGGGAGATTGTAGAAAACCAGTACAATCCTAGGCACACTCAACTCTGGGGAAGAAGGAGACTGAACATATTGCCAGGTATGGATTACCCATCCAAACTTTCAGAAATGGCCTGGAGGCAGGGGTGCGGGGGGAGAGGGGGGAACAGAGGACTTTGTCACACCTGCTTTCACAAGCATTAGAGAGACCATTAATACAGAGATTGGCAGATATGACACCGGGCTGCTGGCAATGTCCTCTTGACTGGCTTTGACACCTGTACTTTGGTTTCTCTGTTCCTGAGAGAGAGAAAAAAACCAAAGTGATGGGGAAAAAAAAATCAAAAAAGAAAAGAAACCAACAATGATAGCAAACCAAGTAGGGACACTGTCAGGACACGGTATCAGAATGAAATGAGTATGGGTTTGCTAAAGGAAAGCTAGATGTATGATGGTAAAACAGAGGAAACTGGAAAATAAACTGTAAACCATGACACAGAATAATTAAACGATGAGAAACAGATGTGAGTGTGTCAGGAGGAGAAGAAGGAATGAAAAGCAGAAAGAAAATACAAATTGGCTATGGGAGGGCAAGCAGGTCTTGTGGCATGGGGTTGACTCACACTTGCATGATAGATAGGTGTCGCAGCCAGAGGGTGCCATGGATGGAAGGCAGAGGAAGGGACGCGTTGGTGCCCGTGGACGCAGGCAATCAAGTTAAATAGGCTTCTACTAGCAATCTCTTTTTCCCTTACACACACTGAGAAAAAATCATTAATGTGCTCACAACGTAGCAAGAAGCTGATGATTAAAATGATTTGCAGGGACTGATTGAGTGGTCACAAGCCTCAAATGTCCTTAGAGCTGTGCAGGAGGGTGTTAAGCCCCCGGCTGCTCCTGAGGCTCTCAGCTGGATCAAGGCTCCCCCACTTTGCTAAATAACTTGATTTTTAAGGACAGAATCTAATCCATTTTCCAAACGTCTACCTCCGAGGCCCCAAACTGCCTGGGCAGCCAGGGCACGGGGAACTCCCTCCCTGCAGTCAGTTCTCCATCCCCTATGTTCACATGCCAAATTCCGCGCCTCCAACACACTCTATGGAGAGACTACGAAACCATATCCCCAACACAGCGACTGGGAGGATCTCACTTTGGCAAAAGGGATCATCTGAAATTAGGCTTGGGGGAGGGGGTCAAAAAAATCTGTCCAAACACAGCAGGACATGATCACCCTGACTACCAAGTTAGTGTTGTTGAAGGCTGAACACTGTCCCACGGGCCGGACACGGTGGGAGACCGCGGGTGCTAGTAGCTCAGCAGCTCTTGGTAAGGGGATGGTTCCCTGGAAATGACAGAATGATTGAGTCTTTCTTCTCCATGGAATCGATGGAGGGACTGAGATTTTCTCACTCACTTACATGATTTCCTATTACTAAGCAGAATATTAAAATCTTATGAGAGGGGCCCTGGGTGGCTCAGTGGGTTAAGTGTCCGACTCTTGATTTCGGCTCAGGTCATGGTCTCAGGGTTAGGAGATGAAGCCCTGTGATGGGCTGCACACTGGATGTGGAGCCTGCTTAAGAATTTCTCTCTCCCTCTCCCTTTGCCTCTCTCCTCCTCCACTTGTGCTTGCTCTCTCTCTCCTTTTTCTTAAAAGACAGATCTACTATGATTGTGTGGTTTTTTTTTTTAAAGATTTATTTATTTGACAAAGAATGAGAGAGAGAGCGAGCACATAGGGGGAGCTGCAGAGGGAGAAGGAGAAGCAGACTCCCCGCTGTGCAGGGAGCCCGACGTGGGACTTGATCCCAGGACTCTGGGATCACGATCCAAGCCAAAGGCAGATGCCCAACCTACTGAGCCACCCAGATGCCCCATCTCTCTTTCTTTCTCTCTTAAAAAAAAAGCAAACTTATGAGAATGAGAAGTTTGAAACTCTTCAGTGACTGTGCTCCCTTAGAGAGAAATAGGCAAGGTATTATTTTGAATCCTCAGATTTCAATTGTCTGTGACAGAACATTAGAGTTTTATTGTCGGAGTAAGGGGATACGGTGCGGGAAGGCAGGGTTTTATGAGACCCAAATTACTACGAACATTTACCACACATGTTATTACATTTTTACCTCAAACCCTCCAAATGCCTGCCCTTGTTTTCGTTTCCTGGACCAATTCCCAGCTCCCCAGTGAACTCGGGTGCCACATGGGTTGGACAAGTCTGTGGAGAATGCTCTGCTCACAGGCCTGTTCCCACCTGCAGGGAGAGAAGGCAAGTGGCCCCCTGCCCTGCTGAAGAGAAAGGACCCCTCCCTGAGGCTCACTGTGGAGAGGAAAGTGTCTCTCCCTACCAGGAGCTCAGCTGGCCTCTCAGACAGCTTTAGGTGTCCAACAGGAACGGCGAGCTCTCCCATGAAGTCAGCACTTCCTGGTTCTAGAAGCTTCCTGACCAAAGCTCCAGCCTGACAGCCAAGCTCTAGTCTATGGAGGTGTTGATGGGAATCCCTCAAAGAGTCATCTCTCAGATACCAATGGATTGCGCCTTCCCTCATCAGGGTCTCCTTGGTGTATGGGTTGAATTGTGTCCCCCTCCCCCAACCACCACCAAAAAAGATACGTTGAAATCCTCAGCGCCCAGTACCTCAGAACAGGACCTTATTTGAAATAGGGTCTTTACAGAGGTCGTTAGGGTGGACTCTAATCTGATACGACTGGTGTCCTTATTAAAAGGAGAAATTTGGACACAGAGACACACATATATGTAGAGAGAAAACAAAACGTGAAGAGACACATCTACAAGCCAAGAAGAGATGCTGGATCTCCTTCACAGCCCTCGGAAGGAAACAACCTGCTGACACCTTGATTCTGGAAATCTAGCCTCCAGAACTGTGAGACGATACACTTCTGCTGCTTAAGCCCTCCAGGTTGTGGTACTTGGTCACAGCCCGTCCCAGGAAACTGATGTTCTTGGCTCCATGTCCTCCAAGACCCAGGGGGTCAGGCCCAAGGGACAGCATATGTACATCTGAGGCCGTCTGATTCTGGAGGTCATTCCACAGTGGATTCAGGGAAATGAGCTCAACAAGGGCCAAGCAGTGTCACTAGGAATATTGTTAAGGGCTTTGGTCCCTTACAGGGCATGGAATCTCTTGATCCAAAATCTAAACGTAATGGACACATAGACTGTGTGTGTATGTGTGTGTGTCCCGTAGGAGAGTGGGTGTGAGAAATGGTGACCCAGAAGGAAGGTCCCCAGGAGATCCCTCAGGGCCTCGTTCCAGGTGGCATACGGATGTTGTCATGATTTCCATAATCTGTCCCAGCGAATAGTTCCTCTTCAGCTTGGACTCCAGGCCAAAAGCAAACCTCTCTGCCCAAAGAGCAAAAATACAGATTTGCCCATAAAAATAAGTTAACATAAAAACACGAAGTTCCTCGAAAAGAAAGGCTCCATAGACGTAAAGGGCAGCGGCTTTAGCTGAATGAATGCCGTGACGAAAAGGATAAGTGGCTTCTTTTTCAAATCTGCTAAGAAAGCTGAGGGCTTGCGGGGAGGGGAGCAGGGGGGAATGTACTTGGGTTTCACTGAAACAAAAGAGAGAAGTCAGAATTTTTAAAACTATATATATTCATAAATGAATATGAATATTCACATATATGTATAAGTATTGCCCCAAATACATAAGAATGTGTCAAATATCGCACAGGACATGCACATACGAAATAATTTGCTGTTTATCCGAAATGCAAATGTACCTGGGTGTCCTTTCCGTGGGTGCGGTGCACCTGGCACCCCCGCTCCCGGTGCCCCAGCAAGTCCCAAACAGCTGAGCTGGGTGTGCAGTGGGGCCTAAGGAGGCCGAGGTGTACCCTTAGGTGAGGGTAGCTCCCCACTGGGCTCTGGCGGGGGGGCCGGCGGAGCGAGGTTCCCCAAGGTGTCCCCTGGAGGCTGCAGCTGGCTTGCCCAATGGCCAGAGCACCTGCACCGGGGCCTTGGTGGGGGCAGAGTCTTGGGGGAGCTAGTGAGTGCCTCTGTGGGGCGGAGAAGAAGGAAAAGTGGCCCTTTCCCCCCGAAGGCACCTTTTTCAGTGTCTTCACGGACTTGGACATCACAGCCAAGCCTCCCCCGAAGCACCCACCTTGCTGGTCACCCAGTTCTGGGGCCGCACTAAGGCTACACTTGGGTGTCCCCCAGGAAAGAGCCTCATTGCTCCCGAGCACATCTCCGCGGCTGGTCTGCAGGTGTTGGGCAGCTTCATGCCCCGCCTGCTGGGTCATCTGGGGCATCTGTGACAGGGAAGTCCCATCTTTTTAAACATAGGACTTGCTAAGCCTGCCCGACCACCCTGGAGATTTGGGACTCTCCAGCCTCCACAGTCATGTGAGCCTTAGAATCAACTATAAACCCCTCAAAATAAATCTATAGACAGGGAGCTAGGTACAGATACAGGTTTATCAATATATAGATACAGGCTTACGAAGAGGGTATAGGTGTAGGTGCATTCTCTGGGGTGTATCTCCAGAGGACTGTGACCCAGGCTGTATCCCCAGCTCAGGCCAGACCCATCACTCGCTTACCTCACGTGGTGCCAGCAATACCCCTCTTCTGTCTTAGTGGGTTTTCCTCTCCAGCAGATGATTTCCTTCGGCACAGAACACACTGTTGTTTTCATCTCTTAAAAAGTCTTGTTTTGGAAATCTTTCTTAGAAGTTCTCTTCCAGCTCCCATTCCATTTCTCTGATCCTCTCAGCAACAACATTCTTCTGGAGAGTTGTCTGTGTTCTCTGTTCCCAATTTCTCTCAACCCATCCTCTGTCTGCCTTTTCATTGTGAGATTGACACATATACAAAAAAGTGGAGTGTATGTGTGTGTGTGGGGGGGTGGTTAAAAACAAGAGCATAAAGCTTATTGATTTATCCACAACGAACACCCTTGCTATCACCATCCAGGTCAAGAAGCGGCACATTATTCGCAAGTGCACAGAAGCCTTCCTTGTGCTCCCTCCCACTTCCTACCCCGTTCTGTCCCCAAAGGTAACCATCATCCTGACTTTTTTTTTTTGTTTGTTTTTTAGATTTTATTTATTTATTCATGAGAGAAAGAGAGAGAGGCAGAGACACAGGCAGAGGGAGAAGCAGGCTCCATGCAGGGAGCCTGATGCAGGACTGGATCCCGGGACTCCAGGATCACACCCTGCCCCGGAGGCAGGTGCTAAACTGCTGAGCCACCCAGGGATCCCAATTTTACCCATTTCTTGAGCTTTAAATAATGGGATAATCTTAAAAATGTCTTCTGTGATTGGTTTTTTCACTCAGTATTGTGTTGGTAAAATTCACCCATGTTGACATATGTAACTGCATTTCATTTGTCTTCATTACTTTGTACCATTCCGTTGCATTAGTTATCTATTGCTGTGTAACAAATTACCCCAAGGCTTAGCAGTTGAAAACCAACATTTATTGTATCACCTACGTTCTGGGAGTCAGGAATCATTTGCGGTTTTGCCGGGTGTCCTGGCTCACGGTCTCTCAAGTCTTTGCAGTCGAGCTGTTGCCTGAGGCTATAATCTTGGAAGCCTTCACTAGGGCTGGAGGATCCACTTCCAAATTCACTCACATGGCTGTTGACGAGAGAGTAGATCCTTCCCGTGTTGGCCTCTCCATGGGGGCGCTCATGACCTAGATTGTGCAGAGCAAATAGTCCAAGAGAATACATGGGAGTGAGAGCTCTCACAGTGGAAGCTGCAATGTTTTTTATAATCTGATCTCAGAAGTGATACACCATCACTGTTGCCATTCGCTATTGATCACAGACCAAGCTGGTCCCGCGTGGGAGGGGACCAGGCCAGGATGGGAGCACCAGGAGGCAGGGATC
The DNA here is from genome assembly GCF_003254725.2 of Canis lupus dingo. Taxonomy (NCBI): domain Eukaryota; kingdom Metazoa; phylum Chordata; class Mammalia; order Carnivora; family Canidae; genus Canis; species Canis lupus. The sequence goes on from NC_064254.1 coordinate 65,236,530, forward strand.
ATTGGGGACCATGTTGGAGGCTGCCCATCACAACCTTTGTATAAACACAGAAAAACGTATTTATCCATTCTTTTTTTTTAAAGATTTTTATTTATTTATTCATGATAGACACACACACAGAGGCAGAGACACAGGCAGAGGGAGGAGCAGGCTCCACACAGGGAGTCCGACATGGGACTCGATCCTGAGACTCCAGGATCACGCCCTGGGCGGAAGGCAGGCGCTTAAACCGCTGAGCCACCCAGGCTGCCCTGTATTCATCCATTCTATGATGAGTCCACATCTGGGTTGTTTCTAGTTTGGGACTGTTAGGAATAGAGCTTCTATGGACATTCTTAATACGTGTCTATTGGTGCAGATCTGCATACGTTTCTGTCGGGTAAATACCTGAAAGTATAATGACTACATCCCTGCCCAGGCATAACTTCAACTTTAGTAATTAACGGCACACCGTTTCACAAAGTAGTCTACAAATTTACAGCTTTGCCAGGAACAGATGAGATTTCAAGGTGCCATGTGTCCACCAGTGGGTGTTGCCAATCTCTTCAACTTCTGCGTTCTGGTGAACGTGTAGTGGTATCTCACTGTGGTTTCAATTTGCGATTCCTGGATGGATGAAGAACCTGAACAGCTGGCTTTTCATGTATTTGTTTCACCCTGATGATACGGTATTTTGCAAAGTATACGAGACACGGAGACACGGCACTCAGGTCCTCCTTCAAGGAAGGTCGTGCTGCCTAGCGGCAGAGAGTGTGCGCGGTCTGCAGAGAGCCTCCAGCCAACATTTTCTTCAGGGTTGGCCTTGATACGGAGACGTCCGCCCCTTGTCAAGGTCATGCCCCTCCTGAGGAGCCCATGCTCTTCACTGAGCAAGGCAGGACTCTGAAGACACAGCTTTTCAGCCTGACATGGGACGTACTAAGGAGCAATATTCCCTCTGGAGCACCCCCTAGCATGGCCCAGGCTTTGCTAGGCCTCCATCATGGCTCAGCTCCTTTCTCTGCCCCATCCTGCTCCCTCCCTCTTTGGTTCGCAATAAACATCTTGGTTCTTTTTTTTTTTAATTTTTTTAACTTATGATAGTCACAGAGAGAGAGAGAGAGAGAGAGAGAGAGAGAGAGGCAGAGACACATAGGCAGAGGGAGAAGCAGGCTCCATGCACCAGGAGCCCGACATGGGATTCGTTCCCGGGTCTCCAGGATCGCGCCCTGGGCCAAAGGCAGGCGCCAAACTGCTGCGCCACCCAGGGATCCCCAACATCTTGGTTCTTAATAAATATCTGGCACCACAAACCCCTTCTCAGTGTCTGTTTCTTAAAGACTCGATCCTCACAAAGTGTCACAATCGGTGACACAAAGTGTCTTTTTAAGCCTATTGCCAATTTTCCCATTGTCTCTTTTTTTTCCTTACCAGTTTGTAGGAGTCTTTTGTTTAGTATGGATTTGAGTGCTTTGTCAGTTATGTGTGTGGTGAATATCTTGTCCCACTCGAGGGCTTCCGTTTTTCTTTCCTTATTGTGTCTTTGAAGAACAAAAGTCCTTCATTTGGATGTAATTTAATTTCTCCATTTTTTTCCCTTTTTCGACATGCTCTTTGTATCCTACCCTAAGGTCATAAATATCTCCCATATTCTAAAAGCTTTTATTGTTTTGCTTTGCAAATTTAGACTTCCAAGCCACCTGGAATTAATTGCTGCATAAGGGATGGGACAGGGGCCACGCTTCGGGTATTCCCTCCCCCGCCCCACCCCATGGGTATCCTATGATCCCAGCGCCGTATTTTGAAAATGTCCTTCCTTTCTTCGCTGTCCTGCAACACCAACTTGTCACGCACACCAGGTGTGTGAGTCTGTCCACATGTGCGGGTCTGTCTCTGGATTTCCATTCTGTATCGCTGGCCTTCTGCTTTTGTCCTAATACCACACTGTCCTAATTCCCATTCTCTCTCAAGCCCACCTAGAACAGGGCTTTGTCTCCAATTGTTCCACCAGGATTGCTCTAAGGGGATCAGCAACACCCTGCCCAGCCAACGCCAGTGTTCACCTTACTTGCCCTCTCAGCAGCAGGTGACATCCGTGGTCCTTCTCCTGGCACAGTGTCTTCCAGGTCACCACACTGTTGGTTTTCCTGCTGCCACACCTCATGCTCCTTCACCGCCTCCCTTGTCCTGCCATTGCCTCTCCCTCTCCAGCCTGGTAATGTCAACCCCCCTCAGGGCCCAGACCTCTGCTTTTACTTCTTTGGGGATCTCATTCAGCATGCTAATGCCATTTAAACCCCAAATTTATATTCCTAACTAGACTTTGTTCACAAACTCCAGACCCCTATACCCAGCTGCCTCCCCTAACTTCTCTCCATTTGAAGAATTTGAAACTAACATATCCAAGCAGGATGACTCATCTTTCCCCCCCAGATCTGTTCCACATCTTCCCTTTACTTTCTCAGCTGACGGCACCTCCATCCTTCCACTTGCTCAGGCACATTCTTAGCAGCTTCCTTCCCCCTCTCTTTCTCTCATAACAGCACGTCCAGTTCATTAGGAAATCTTGCTGGGTTTACCTTCAAATGCGTACAGCCCAAATCCAAACGCTGCACCCTACCTCCAAGCTGTCCCCCCGTCAGACCCTCCGTAGGGACAAAGGCACAGCACCAATCGCCTTGGAACAAGGTAAAAATTCCAGGGAGATTTCTGCAATCACCTTCGCACTGGGTCTTCCCTTTCCAACCCCTCTCTCTGTAGTCTGGTTTTCGTTTTGGTTTTAAACAACAGCCAGAGGGATCCTTTGGAGACACAGGCAGATCTCATCACCCCCTGCTCCAGACCTGCGATGGCTCCCACTTCACCCGGAGTAGAGGCCGACGTGCTTACCGGGACCTGCAAGGCCCAGCCTGCTGTGACTCGCTGCGTCTCCCCTGGTGGACTCGGATGGGGCCGCGGGCCTCGCGGGTGCTCTGCGCGCACTGCCAGGCCGGGGCCACTGCCCCCGAGTACCTGCAAGGAGAACTTGCCACCCCTTCAAGGCCGGGCGTCGGCTTTGAGATGAAGCTCGTCTTGACCATGAAACCTGAACCTGCCCTCCCTCTACCTTCTGTACTTTACTCCTTTTGTCCACTACACTGACCGCGCGCACACGTACTATTTACATCGCTTATCTGTTTACTGGTCACTCTTTTCCCCCCTAGAGTGTCTGGAGGGGATCTTTTCCCGATTTTTCTGTTCTTTGTCCCAAGCACAGGGCCGGTGACGTGTACTGCTGGCCCTGTCCCCTGGCCCTCCTGCAGCTCCAGGGCCCTGGAGCCGGGGCCTGCGAGGAACTGGGTGGTGGAGCTTCTGCTGGTAGCTCCGCCCTAGGAGACCTGCGGTGCAGGTGGACGTGGGGCTGGGGGACGTGCGGCACCCTGTGCGGAAGGGGGCCTGCATGCCTGCTCTCGTCTGTCACCCCTGTGACAGGTGACAAGTTAACTTCTCTTCTTTCCCTCCCTCCCTTTTTTTTTTTTTTTTTAAGATTCCAGCCATTTATTTGAGAGAAAGAGAGAGAGCACAAGCAGGCAGAGAGGCAGGCAGAGGAAGAAGGAGCAGCAGACCCCCTCCCTTGGGGCAGAGAGCCCCACATGGGGCTCGATCCCAGGACCCCAGGATCCCAGGAGCATGACCCCAGCAGAAGGCAGATGCTTAACCGACTGAGCCACGCAGGCCCCGGCCCCTGGGTCTTCCTTTCTCTGTCTCCCTCTCACACCAACCCTCTGTGCATGAAACTGCGAGTGCCATTTACTTCAGACTCCAGAGAGGGCATCTCATAAGTTTCCAGCACTTTCCACACTTACCAGATTAAGCCTGATATCCCAGACTACAGCCCGGGGATTTCATTTCCAGTCCTTTATTCTAGCTCGCTTATGTGGGGCGTTGGCAGGCAGGTACTCTGTTCAATCAGGTTATGAGCACCCTAGGATCAAATGCAAAATAAACTTTACAAATCATACGGAGTGGAATGAAGGCAGGCTTTTTTTTTTTTTTAAGATTTTTTTTCTCCAAAAATTTCCTTTTTAACACACATTCAAAATGCTACTCAAAACTCAATTTTTAATATTACCAAACCCAAGCTCCTATCTGAAATGTGCTGCTCCTGACATGTCACTCCTGACATTTAGTGAGATACCCTGTCATTAAGTCAGCAGACTTGAAAGATGTGGGGGCTTTCAGTGTATAAAGAAATAATGCTGTGAATCATAACACTACAGTTTCATCTCCAATTCTCAAAAGCATTTTGCTGAAAATCACATTAATCCTTATAATTTCCATGATAATAGGCCTACAACAGTGTTTTGTGTGTAGAGGGTAGGGTGAGTGGGGCAAGGGCTCCTTGAGACGGTGGGAAAAGGAGTAACTGCAGAGTTCTGAACCAGGAGGGGCTTGTGGGGCATTCCGACACTTGGGCAACCCCCAAGACACTTGGAAGGGGGGTGCCTCGCCTCCCTTCAGCTGGGACACCCCTCCTGGGGCTCCCCCTTCTATGTGTATGTTGTCACAGTAGGAGGAGAAATTTGGAAAGCGATGTACAGCACAGCCAGTGACTGAAAGTCCTAAGAATGTGGCAGAGAATCAAGAAATTAAAAAGCTGGAGAGAAATTAAGACAACACTATTAATTATACTGGAATATTATTTTAAAAGCTGGAGAAACTTTGGATGTGATGATAAAGTAAGTAGACTGATTTTGCAAAGATATAGATGCAGACTAATACATAGAAATGAAGGAGGCTATAGTTATCCCAGTATGATTATTGGACGTCTCGAACGCAATTTGATCACAATTTTTAAAGTCTCTCATTGAATTTTAGTCACATGCCTAATTCTTGATCAAAATGTCTACCAGCAAATTTGATTACCCTCCCCATTCATCTGCATAATCTCCTGGGCAACTTTTCGTAGTCAAAACCAAAAATTAATCTTCCCTCCAAGGATGATCATAGGTGGCAGCACGATTGTTCAGGGTATCTCAGAGGTTCCTCAGTTTTAACCAGAGGTCCAAAGACTTTCTCTAAATACAGGTACTATGTATTTTGAATTCCAACTTTGGAGAGACAATTTTCCACGGAGAGCTCATGTTTCTGCATACCTTGTGAGTCGAGGCACAGACCTTTTGTTCCAGGCTTTTAATGTTGATGGAGGAAACTCGCTTCGAAGACAGAGTATCTCCCTCTTGGACAGCTTTACTTGTATACCCTTTAAAGACTAGATCCAGAGCTAGAAATTCCTCAGCTGTGATGCAAGCCTATTCCATGTACAGCATCTGGGCTGTTCTGCGTAGCTCCCACAGAGCTTGGGAGACAAGAAGAGCAGATGGGGAACATGAAGCTCACGCAGTCTGTGGTGCCTCTGACCCGGGACTCCCCTGTCTTTGGCTAACACCCATGACACGGTGGCAGGTTAACTTGTCAGCCTGCACACAGCCTCAGTCTCGGACCCTCCCTAGTTCTTGATACCAATCACTCCGCAAATTTAAATTTTACAGAATAAAATGATTTTTTTTGTCCTAACTTCCTACCTCAAGCAAACGATCTAATACAATTCCAGCACAACGAATAAATATGGACTGTCTTCTGGAGTTTGTTGCAAAGGGATCTAGTATTTCCAGCCAGAAAACTGAGAAGTAAATATAATGTATTAAAGGATACGTGTAAGAAAGACAAAGGTTAGATAGGGCTAAAAAAAAAAAAAAGGAGTAAAGGGGAAGAAAGTAATTCTAGAGGGTGGAAATAGAAATAAATTACAAAGCGTGTCTTTTTGTTTCATCCCACAGGCTAAATCATTCGTTACTAATGAAAATTATAGCCCTATCGCCCTCTACCGGAACCAGGCTGGAAACTGCAGGGAAATAGTTTTGAAGTTGATCTTTATGAAAACTGCTCACATCTCTGTTATTTATTGTTACCGTTTTCCAGATTATTATTTTTTTCGTTTTCCAGATTTTTAAAGCATAAACCTCAGATGTTCAGAAAGATAAAACAACACAGCTTCCTTTGCATATGCAGCCTGACAGGTTAATGCTGAACAACCTAGTGCCGAAAAGAGTAGACAATCCTCCCCACACTCACCTTTAATTTGTGGCAGCCAGATCACAGGGACCACTAACAGCATAGCCTTTGCTGGACATCCCAGCAGGTAGTCCCCAGCGCCTCTGCCTCTACCTACCCCACTTCCACTTCGTGGACGAGATCCGCTCAGAACTCGTCCCTCATCTATTAACCCCATCATGAAACAGACTCAGTTCCATCTTAATAAGTATCACTGCTCCTGGGGCCTACAGTAGGGCTCTTCCAACAGAGTAACATCACACTGTGAATTCAAATGGTGAGTGCCAAAGGTCCAAACCTTCATTTTAAAGGTCACCCTATCTATACCTAAAAGCAACATATCCAAATGTTTCGATCATGCACTGAAATCAGAAAAAGTTATAATGCACCAATAAATGTATTTATTTATGAATTATAGAAGTGTACAATTGTACAATATATTATGTACATTATAAAACACACAAAAATAGAAATTTAAAAGGATGAGAGTAAATACAAATAACCATTTTAACATTTTCCCAACGGACTGATTATCTGGATACCCCAGGGATTTAACACACCCCTACCTGAAACCACAGTCCTAAAGCATGCCAATGATTGCTGTATTTGGATTTTTAGCTCAGGTTACAGAAAAATGTATGATATCACAGCTTTTTAAAGTTTTGCAAAATAGCCCTAGTATCTAGTTTTACTGTGTGAAGATGTTAAGATGCTAACTTATGACATATTTGGCCTAATCACAGCTAGTGTGAAATGTTACTTTATGGCTCACTAATAGCGGTTTCATTTTAAGGCAAACTAAGTAGGGAATTTCACAGAGTTAAGAATCTGGAGAGGAAAAAGTGCTTTATAGAAATACTTAAACGAAAGGATGAGGATTTGCCTATGAAAAAAATAAAGAGCCAATAGCTAGCATCTGAAAAAAAATAATTCCTCTGCCTACAGTAGAAAACTTAAAAAAAAAAAAAAACCATTGCAAACAATGGCCATTAGCTAACACAAATGGATTAGAATGGATTGCTGCACATCCGCCTGTCCTAATACCGGTGAGTCCTTAAGAACAGGAATTCTTTTATTTCTATAGCCCCAGTATCCAATCATAAGCCCAGGCACACAGAAACTCAGTGAATATATGATGAATGATGAACAACTGCTCAAAAAGTATGTAGAGTACTGAATTACATTTGAAATAATTGTTGCTAAAAAACACTCCAGCATCTGGTTTTGATTTGTTGAAGCAAGTAACTAGATGAACGTCATGGTCAATGACACACTCAGAGAGCTTCATTACTTTCTTCAACATCCTCCCACTCCCTTTCCCATCATTCCTTTGGCATCCCCCAATTCCTACTGCTTGCACCCAAGGTCTGAGCTTCCCACCATGGAGTGGAGTGCAGTGGAGTCGTACAGCCGGACAGTCTTGTCCTTCTCCACCCCTTACCTTAGTGCAAGCGAGGAGAAATAAGAGTACTGTTCTATACAGAGAATCTTTTTCAAAGTGCTCCTTAATTAAAAAAAAATATTCATGAAAGCTTAAACATTTTTAGAAAGGACATGAAAATCTGACTTTTGAAATCAAGATACACACATGACAAAACACTGTGGGGCCTCCATCAAGTTTTATAACACTAAAATTTACAACTGCGAGACTTTCAGTTGTGGTCTCCTCATGACTTCTTTTAATAGGTACCTCATCAATTTAAAGAGATTAAAATATTACACAATTTAAGTAACTTAATTTCATAAATAACCAGTCTCATTTTGTGTACACATGCTGAATGTTTTCATCTATACGTTCATTTATTCTGCTGACAAAATGTCAAGTTTCTTGATGAAAACAGAACTGAAATTACACTGTTTCCATTACATTAAATGCAAACCAGGGTTAGTTATCAAATCTTGATCAAGAGAAGGGATATGGAGTTCAGAGATTTGCTGGAGATGGGAACCATATGAAAGCTTAGTTCTTTCACTATCGCAATATGGAAGGAGTTTTTTTTTACCTAAAGTACTTATTAAAGGATAATGTACTTAACGTGGTTGGGAAGTACATATGTATCACACAAAGGACAAAGGAAAACAGACTGGTGGGATTTTCTAAGGTCAAAATGATGTTTTTTAAGCACTGTGGTGAGTTACTGAGTTGCAAAATCATCCTCTCTGGAGGTTTAAAACACAGAAAGCCAGTTGTTTGGATGAATCAAGTCTCAGACAAAATAGCTACTAGAATAGAAATACTTTTCTTGAAAATTATCTTTTAAGAAAACCAGGACATGTGCACATTAAACCTTGTTTGGTTTGCTCACATGTTTTCTCAAATCCCTCCTTTTGCTTGTTGCTACAGGCTGGGCTCACTCCCTTTTATCGCACTTCGGTGACCAGCAGCTGTCTCACCGGACACTGGAGCTTCCAGAAAAACCTGACTCAAAATTGAACCCACCCACCGTCTACTTGTAAAATGAAAACAAATCCTCAGTGGCACTACTGCCTGCCAAGGAAAGGTCTCATTAACATCTTTAAAAAGAAAAACAGGTGATGGAATTTCCAATGAAATTGCTTTGAGTATACTGTTGAAATTAGATCCTAAATTTAGAACCAGAAAAACCATTCGTGTTTTTGGTAATTTTCAAATTTTATTTCCAACTACCACAGTAACAAAATACCAGTGATAATTCTGCATGGAAAGTGGCAACCTTTTAAATCAATAAGGTCACAAATTAGTATTCCAACAGTCCTTTGGCCTATGGAGATTTTGATAGGAGAGGATTATTACAATCAGTCCTATTATATTATAGACATATGCTTCCTCAGTATATAGTAATAAAAATATTCATCTTACCTCAATGATTCATCATGTATACATTCCTACTCTTTATAAGCACTATCTTTCTGGGTTGCAATGTGTGAGGGGGAAATTCCTCCCACGCATGGGTTTTTCTATACCATACAGAAACAGCAGTCACTTCAGCAGTAATGTACATTATTAATTTTTTAGTTGAAAAATAAGAGTGAATTATCCTATTATATCCTTTCTCTGGAAGTAAAAAGACACACACCATTACAAACGTAAAATGAGTCAAACTTCTATTTTATTGACAGGAGTCCAAAATGAATACAAAAGAATGCCTCCTTTGCATGTTATGTATTTTTTTCCTTAAAAGGCTTCTGAGTCAGGTAGATTTTAAAAGCTAAGAATGTACTTCAGCTTTTATAGTGAACCTTTTAAAAAAGGTTTAATAACATGAGTCACCAACATCAGAGAACACATGGTCCCACAATCATTTTTAGACCTATAGCTTATAAAAAGAATTAGATCCTGCACTGATCTGCTAAATAGAGGCTTAAAAATGTTTTAAGCCATTAAAAGCCATTTTTATAATCCGTCTGATGACTCTGGGCAATTAAGAAAAGGAACATCCTCAAATGTAGCCCTCTATATTATGTGGAATGTGATAGAATGTCAACTTATGATCAAGACAGGTAAAAATAAAAATTTCAAAGCTAAAAAAAAAAAAAAAAAATTTCAAAGCTATGAATGGAACTGATATAAATAGTCTTGTATCACTGCAAAATGTCAATAAATGAATGGCAGAGCTTATCAAAAGATTAAAACTTGATCAGATGTTACTTAAAACGTGTGGTGTTTATCATACTTCAATGTTTGCTGAAAACTAAAGCTAAACAAAGAAAAATTGCTCACTTATAGATTGGTTTTTATGTACCTTTACTTTTACTGGGACCATAAACTGATCAGATAATACATAGCCCACACTTCTGGACAGTTATAACAAAGGGTTTATTATCATTTGCCCATGAAATAAATGCACCATCCCATACTTGAAAGGCTTTAACAAGCCTTAAGTGTTTTTCAGACTGTACCAAGGCATCACCACTGCCTAGTTATATTATGCACCCATTTCTAGTAAAGCACTAACACCTCCCTCAACATCAGTTCTGCACTGTTTCCGGTTTATTATACACTTCCAAAACAGCAAACATTTGCAAATACTGTGGTCCGTTCATAGTACTGCTTAGTCATCATCTTCCTCCTCTTCTTCCTCCTCCTCAAAGCTATCTTCAAAGCCTTCGCTGTCCTCCTGGTCTTCATCCCCCTCTATTGCTGTATCCCACTGTGGGTGATTTTCTGGTACAGGCTTAGCCTCATGAACTTCCAACTATAAAGAATTGAACGCAGACATCAGAAATTTTGGGAGGAAAAATGGAAGAAATATCTGATATAAAGAAAAGGTTTTCTTTGACCAGAGCAATTATAAGAAATAGATTTTATGGTTAACTCTAAATTTAACAAATTTATTATAATAGATATTTATAATCTGTTAACAGACAAATATGGTTAAATTTCTAATACAGTTTGACATTTTAATTCTATAGAGGCTATACTATTTATCCTATACAATGAAAGATTAATCACTGTGATTCTTCAGCAAGAACACAGAATTATGTCTTCATAAGTCTTTTTTTTTTTTTTTAAAGATTTTATTTATTTATTCATGAGAGACAGAGAGAGGCAGAGACACAGGCAGAGGGAGAAGCAGGCTTCATGTAGGGAGCCCGATGCGGGACCAATCCCATGACTCGATCCTGGGACTCCAGGATTACACCGTGGGCCGGAGGCAGGCGCTAAACCACTGAGCCACCCAGGGATCCCCGTCTTCATAAGTCTTAATAAGAATTAAGAATTATGTCTTAACAAGTCTGCTGAGGGAAGAAAAACCCAACTATGACTTTCAAAACGGTATTTTGCAGGCTCCATACTCATCACGTAATATTCTATAGACAATAAGAAAAAAATATAGCACTCTCATGGGAAAAAACAGGTATGCCTTTACCAGTTCCCTTTACTTTGGGACTCCAGGGTAGCCCCGGTGGCACAGCGGTTTAGCGCCACCTGCAGCCCAGGGTGTGATCCTGGAGACCCTGGATTGAGTCCCACATCAGGCTCTCTGTATGGTGCCTGCTTCTCCCTCTGCCTGTGTCTCTGCCTCTCTCTGTCTCTATGAATTAATAAATAAAATCTTAAAAAAAAAATACTTTGGGACTCTAGCACACAGTGGAACAATACTTCAGCACAACATTTACACAACAATGCCTTTTATAAAAACCACAAATGAAGCTGGTAAACACTGACAGGAATGTGCTTTAAGTGATACTTATACAAAGTGTATACCTTGATAAAAACAAATTAATTTCAGAAATCAACATTCCAACAGAATCTGTGGGAAAATACATCTGCTTTTCTATTAAAAAAAACCCCAAAATACAGAACTCAGCTGATGAGGTCTTAGAAAGTTAACAGTATGTAACACATTAAGACTACACTTAAGTAATTTATACTTAACAATCTAAATCATTTTAGTAATTTATATTCTAGGTTCTAAAGCATTATACTACTTTAACTCAACAAATTAAGTTTATTATTGAAAGAGCAGACCATCAAGTATATCACATACAAAGTATGAGAAGACATCTTTTTCCCTCTCTTACTCTACATGTCAGAACTAGAAATGCTTTCATAGTATGTTAAACACTTATTCAAATAGGCAACCATATTTATTGAAGTCACTATTCTTACCTTCAAGGGTTTAATTTGATCCAAACCCATATAGGAGTCTGATCTCAGAAACACTGTATATTGATAATTCCCAGGCTTGCCTGGTGCAGGAAACTTCAGTTCTACCTAGAAGAAAAAAATAGCACTTAAAAATCTGTATTTTTGAGAAATGGAAAAAACATCATCTATATCTTTTATTATATTCTTTAATAATAAACTAGTTAATATGTTTCCCTGAGTTCTATGAGCCATTTTATTAGCAAATTATCAGACCCAAGGAGGGGGTCATGGGAACCCCAATTCATATCCAGTTGGTGAGAAATACAGGTGACAACTTCAGACTTGCAACTGACATGTGAAGTACTTGGTGGGGAGGCAGTTTTGTGGAACTGAGCCCTTAACCTGGGGGATGTGATGCTAATTCCAGCTAAAGAGTGCCAGCATTAAGCTGGAGGACATTGCTGGTGTGACAAAGAATTGCTTGGTGTGGGGATAAACCCATACACCTCATCAGTCTCAAAAGTGTTTTGAGTATGATACTAGTGTAAATGAAAAACACACAGAAGTGAGTTTTTCCTTTACAAATGCCCAATGTGGAAAATATTGAATGATTTTACTCATATGTGGAACCTAAAAAAGAAATAAATGAATAAATAAAAAACAGAATTTGACCTATAAATACAGAGAAGAAACTGATGGTTGCCAGAGAGAATGGTGAGGTGACTAGCAAAATGGGTGAAGAGGAATGGGAGATACAGGCTTCCAGTTATGGAATTAATAAGTCATAAACAAGAGGCACAACATAGAAAATATAGTCAATAATATTATAATAGCATTGTATGGTGACAGGCAGTAGCTATACTCATTGTGAACATAATTTAACATATAGAGAAGCTGAATCACTGTTATATACCTGAAACTAATGTAACATTGTATGTCAACTATACTCAAATAAAATAATTTTTTTAAAACATGCCCAGTGCTGGGGTGCCTACGTGGCTCAGTCGGTTAAGTATGTGCCTTTGGCTCAGGTCATGATCCCAGGATCCTATAATCGAGCCAGTCGGACTCCCTGCTCAGTGAGGAGTCTGCTTCTCCTTCGCCCTCTGCCACTCCTCCTGGCTTGTGCTCTCCTGCTCTTGCTCCTGCTCTCTCTTAAATAAAAAAGAAAAAAAAAACCCATGCCCAGCACCTTAAAAGATCAAGAATATATTTATTACCTATTAAATCATAAACTTCATATACAGTTACAAACTCTTAAAAATTTCAATTCCAGGGAAAGGATGGCAGGGGAGCAGGAGGACTCTAGGCTCACATCATCCCATGAATACAACTAGGTAACTATCAAATCATCCTAAATACCCCAGAACTTGACCTGAAGACTGGTGGAAAAAAAAAAACGCCACAGCTAAGGGCAGAGAAGAAGCCATGCTGAAGAAGGTAGGAAGTATGGAGACACAGTTTGGGAGAAATGGATCATGGGCACTGTGGTAGGGAGGGAGCCACAGCTGTGGAGAATGGCAAGAGACAAACTAATACACAGGGGAGTGCACATGGAAAAGGAAATCTCATAGCAAAGGCCTTGGAAAACAAGAGTGCCCAAATTTCATGAGTTCTTGCAACTAGCAGGGCTTAAAGCCTGGAGTTTTAAAGGTCAGCATGCTTGGCTCTGGGAGAGCTCAGAGGGCATTGGGGCTGCTCTTAGAGAAAAGGCAGGGCAAACAGACCATGGACATACAGCATGGAAACAGTGACCTGAAAAATAATGGGGCACACAGTGGGGAGGGCATGCACTCACTTCAGAGGGCATCAGAGAGAGATGGTGTTCACGGAGAGTCCTCTGGCTGGGGCCATTACCCTCCCCTACCCCTCGCCTCAGACAGGAAGCAGCAAAGTACCAATACTCACTACCTAACTTGCTCACATGAAGCCCCCCAACACCTATGTTCCAGCAGAACCACCCCTTCCAGTCATACTTGCCTCAGTCCCAGCACAATGGGCCCTAAGTTTGGCAGGGCCTCAGTTCCCATGGAGGTGGCAACAAGACTCGTTTTACAAGCAGAGCAAAACAGAACCTAGTTAAAACATGCCACATTCAGGGGACCAAACACTGCCTACCAACAAGCAAAGGGACCATCTGTAGACTAACGGCCTGAAGGATAAAGCAGCCAAAACACAAAACCAAAGCCCACAAAGCACACACTGGAGACATTCTCTGAAGCACCAGGCCCTTGGAAACAGGGGACACTACACTACAGAATACTACAGGACCTCCCCTAAATAAAGCCATTACTCTCAAGAACAGAAGACATAGCTGACTTTCCTACACAAAGAGGCACAGAGACTTAGACAAAATGAGAAATCTCTCCCAAATTAAAAGAACAAAGGCCACAGCAAGAGATCTAAGCAAAACAAATATAAGTAACATGCCTGATAGAGAACCTAAAGCAATAATCATAAGGATACTCACTGGGCTTGAGTAAAGAGTAGAGGACATCGAGACCATTAACACAGCAGAAAATGAATAACAATAGTAGAGATAAAGAGCTCAATGAACAAAATAAGAAACACCTGATGGAGTGAATGGCAGGCTGGAAGAAGCTGAGGAATGAATTAATGATCCGTAAGACAGAGTAATGGAAAGTAAATCAAGCTGAACAAAGGAAAAAGAATTATGCAAAAAACAAGAATAAAAGTAAGGAACTCAGAGACTGCATCAAGCATAGTAACATTCATATGATAGGATCTCAGAAGAAGAGAGAGACAAGGGAACAGAGGCTTTATTTGAAGAAATAATAGGGGAAAACTTCCCTAATCTAGGAAAGGAAACAGATATCCAATCCAGATCCAGGAAGTATAGAGAACCCTCAACAAAATCAACAAAAGCAGATCCACACCAAGACGGATTATTATTAAAATGGCAATATAAGGTGATAAAGGAAAAAAATATTAAAAGCAACATGAAAAAGACAATTACATACAAAGGAAATCCCATAAGGTTATCAGCAAATGTTCCAGCAGAAACTTTCCAAGCCAACAGGAGTAGCATGATATCATGCTTGGAAAGTTATTTAAAATGCTTAATAAGGAAAAACCTGCAGCCAAGAATACTCTATCCAGCAAAGCTATCTATCATTCAGAATAGAAGGAGAGAGAGTTTCCTAGACAAAAATAAGGGGGTTCACGACCACTAAACCAGCCCTGCAAGAAATATTTACAGGGGACTCTCTGAGTGGAAAGGAAAGACCAAACATGACACTATGAAGGTAGAATATATAAAAGCAGCAAAACTAAATAGTTCTGTAAAAAAAATCAGTCAAGAAACTCACAAAATTAAAAGGATATAAAATATATATCTAAAACATGGGGAGGAGTAAAGAATGGGTTCAAACTTAACCATCAACTTAATATAGGCTGCTATATGCAGAGATTTATATACAAACCTAATGGTAAACACTAATCAAAAATCAATACTAAATATGCAAAGAATAAAGAGAGAAATCCAAACATACACTAAAGAAAACCAACAAACCACAAAAAGACAAGGATCGGAGAAAATTTTCAGAAACAACCATAATACAAGTAATAAAATGGCAATAAATACGTATCTATCAATAATTACTCTGAATGTAAATTAACTAAATGACCCAATCAAGACACAGATGGATATGGATAAAAAAATAAGACTCCTCTACATGCTGACTATAAGAGACTCATTTCAGATTGAAAGACACCTGCGGATTGAAAGTGAGGGGATGGAGAAGCATTTATCATGCAAATAGATGTCAAAAGAGAGCTACAGTAGCAATATTTATATAGGACAAAAAAGAGTTTAAAACAAAGACTATAACAGGAGACAAAAAAGGACACTACATAATAGTAAAAGGGACAATCCAACAAGATGATGTAACAATTGTAAATATTTATGCTCCCACCATGGAAGTAACCAAATATATAAACCAGTTAATAAAAAAACATCAATGAATTAATAAAAAATTACACAATAACTATAGGGGACTTCAATACCCCACTTATATCAATAGATAGATAATCTAAACAGAAAATCAACAAGGAAATCAAGGCTTTAAATGACACACTGGACCAGATGGATTTAACAGATATATTCAGAACATTCCACCCTAAACAGCAGAATACATATTCTTTTCAAGTGCATGTGGAACATTCCCCAGAAAAGATTACATGTTAGGTCACAAAACAAGTCTCAACAAATTCATACCCTGCATCTTTTTTGACCATAACACTATGAAACTAGAAATAACCCACAAGAAAAAATCTGGAAAGACCACAACCACATGGAGGTTAAATAATCTGCTACGAAACAATGAATGTATCAACCAGGAAATAAAAGAAACAAATGAAAACACAATAACTCAAAACCTTTGAGAGGCAGCAAAAGCAGTTCTGAGAGAGAAGTTTATAGCAATACAGGCCTACCTCAAGAAGCAAGAAAATTCTCAAATAAACAATCAAACTTTGCACCTAAAGGAGGCAGAAAAAGAGTGGCAAACAAAACCTAAAACCGGCAGAAGGAAGGAAACAATAAAGATTGGAGCAGAAATTAATGATCTAGAAACTAAAGAAAACAATACAACAGACCAATGAAGGCAAAAGTTGGTTCTTTAAAAAAAAAAAAAGGAAAGGGAAAAAAAAAATCAATAAAACTGATAAACCTCTACCCAGAGTTATCAAGAAAGAGAAAAGACCCAAATAAAATCACAAATTAGAGAGGAAAAATCACCACCACCACAAAAATACAATTTTAAGAGATTATTATGGAAAACTATATGCCAACAAAATTGGACAACCTAGAAGAAATGGATACATTTCTAGAAACATATAACCTACCAAAACTAAAACAGCAATAGAAAACTTGAAAAGACTGATAACCAGCAAAGAAATTTAATCAGTAATCAAGAAACTCCCAAAAAAACAAAACTCTGGGACCAGATGGCTTCACAGGTGAATTCTACACCATCTAAAGAAGAGTTAATACCTTCTCCAACTATTCCAAAAAATAGAAAAGGAAGGAAAACTTCCAAATTCATTCTATGAGGCCAGCATTACCCTCATACCAAAACCAGATATATTACGAAAGAAAGAAAGAAAGAAAGAAAGAAAGAAAGAAAGAAAGAAGAAAGAAAGAAAGAAAGAAAGAAAGAGAAAGAAAGAAAGAAAGAGAAAGAAAGAAAGAAAGAAAGAAAGAAAGAAAGAAAGAAAGAAAGAAAGAAAGAAAGAAAGAAAGAAAGAGAGAGAACTACAGGCCATTATCTCTGATAAGAATAGATGCAAAAATCTTCAAGAAAATACTAGCAAAACAAATCCAACAATACATTAAAAGAATCATTCACCATGATCAACTGGGATTTATTCTTGGGTTGTAAGATTGGTTCAATATATACAAATCAATGTGATACAGCACATCAATAAGAGAAAGAATAAGAACCTTATGATCATTCCAATAGACACAGAAAAAGCATCTGACAAAGTACAACATTCATTCGTGATTAAAAACCCTCAATAAGAGGCACTTGGGTGGCTCAGTTGGTTAAGCATCCAACTTTTGATCTCAGTTCAAGGTCATGAGTTCAAGCCCCACATTGACCTCTGTGCTGGGTGTGAAGCCTACTTAAAAAAAAAAAATTAAAAATAAAAAAAGAGCCCTCAATGAAGTAGGTGTAGAGGGAGCATACTTCAGTGTAATAAAGGCCATCCTCGTATGCAAAACCAAAGTGCTAGCATCATCCTTAATGGTGTAAAACTGAGAGCCCTTCCCTTAAGGTCAGGAACAAGACAAGGACGTCCACTCTCAATACTTTTATTCAACAGAATACTGTAAGTCCTAACTACAGCAACCAGACAACAGAAAGGTATCCAAGTCGGTAAGAAAGAAAGAAATCTTTCAGTATGTGCAGATAACATGATACTAGATATAGAAAACCTGAAAGGCTCCACCAAAAAACTGCTAGAACTGATAAAGTCACAGGCTACAAAATCAATGTACAGAAATTTGTTGTGTTTCTATACACCGAAAATGAAGCAGCAGAAAGAGAAATAAGAAATCAATCCCATTCACAGCTATACCAAAAATAGTAAGGTACCTAGGAATAAATCTAACCAAAGAGGTTTACTCCTCTACTCTGAAAACTATACAATACTAATGAAAGAAACTGAAGAAGTCACAAAGAAATGGAAAGACATTCCAGGCTCATGGGTTGGAAGAACATATATTGTTAAAATATCTCTACTACCCAAAGCAATCTATATTCAATGGAATCCCTACCAAAATACCAACAGTATTTTTCCAGAACCAGAACAAATAATTCTAAAATTTATATGGAACCACAAAAGACCCCGACTAGCCAAAATAATATTGAAAAAGGAAAGCAAAGGTGGAGGCATTACAATCCCAGAGTTCAAGTTATATTACAAAGTTGATCAAAACAACTTTATATTACAAAGTGATCAAAACAGTATGGTACTGGCACAAAAACAGACACACAGATTAATGGAACAGAATAGAAAATTTGGAAATAAACCCAAAATTATATGGTCAATTAATCTTCAACAAAGCAGGAAAGAATATCTAGTGGGAAAAAGTCTCTTCAACAAACAGTGCTGAGAAAAAAGGACAGCAACATGCAAAAGAAAGAATCTAGACCACCTTCTTATTCTTACATCATACATAAAAATAAATTCAAAATGGATTAAAGGCCTAAATGTGAGACTTGAAACCATAAATATCCTAGAAGACAGGGAGTATCTTCTTTGACATTGCCCAGAGAAACTTTTTTTCTTGTCTCCTGAGGTAAGGGAAACAAAAGCAAAAATAAACTACTGGGACTTCATCAAAATAAAAATCCTGTGCAATAAAGGAAACAATCAATAAAACTAAAAGGCATCCTATGGAATAGGAGAAGATATTGGCAAATAATATATCTGATAAAGGGTTAGCATCCAATGGGGCACATGGGTGGTTAATCAGTTAAGTGTCCAAGTCTCGATTCTGGTTCAGGTCATGATCTCAGGGTCATGGGACTGAGCCCTGTGACAGGTTCCTCACTCAGCTGGGAGTTTGCTTCTCTCCCTCTTCCTCTGCCCCTCTCCTGCTTACACATGTGCACGTTCTCTCTCTCAAATAAATCTTTAAAAAAAAAAAGTGTTAGTATCCAGTATATGAAGAACTTATAATTCTCAACACCCAAAACCCAAAAAAATCCAATTAAAAATGGGCGGAAGACATGAACAGATATTTCTTCAAAGAAGACATATGGATGGCCAACAGACACATGAAAAGATGCTCAGCATGACTTATCAGGGACACAGAGGTCAAAACTAAAATGAGATATCACCTCACACCTGTCAGAATGGCTAAAGCCAAAAACATAAGAAACAACTGGTGTTGACAAGGATGTGAAGAAAACAGAACCCTCCTGCACTTTGGTAGGAATACAAACTGGTGCAGCCACTGTGAAAAACCCAAAAAGGTTCTTCAAAAAGTTAAAAATAGAAGTACCCTATGATTTAGCAATAGCAGTGCTAGGTATTTACCCCAAAACACAAAAACACTAATTCAGGGGCACCTGGGTGGTTCAGTTGGTTAAGCGTCTGACTCCTGGTTTCAGCTCAAATCATGGTCGTAGGGTCATCAGATCAAGCCCCATGTTGGGCTCCGTGCTCAGCAGGAAGTCTGCTTGAGATTCTCTCTCCCACTCCTGTGCCCCTCCCCCTGCTCTCTAAAATAAATAAATCTTAAGAAAAAAAAAAACAAAACACTAACTCAAGGAGATACATGCATCCCTATATTTATAGCAGCCTTATTTACAATAGGCAAATTATGGAAGCAGATCAAACATCCACCAACTGATGGATGACCTTAGATGTGGTATATACAAACAATGGACTATTAGCCATAAAAAAAGAATGAAATCTTGCCATTTGCAATGAAAAGCTAGAGAGTATAATGCTAAGTGAACTAAGTCAAACACTGTAAGATTTCACTCATATGTGAAATTTAAGGAACAAAACAAATGAGCAAAGGAGATAAAGAAAAAAAAGAGAGAGAGAGAGAGAAACAAAGAAACAGACTCTCAACTATAGAGAACCAAGGGTTACCAGAGGGGAGGTGAGCAGGGAATGGGTGAAAATGGTGATGGGGATTAAGAAGTGCAATTGTGATGAGCACCAGATGATTAAAGAAAAAGTTTCAATTCCACTTAAAGGAAGGATAAATTATTAAGATGGCATTTTGATGTTCTGGTGATCTGCCTCCAATCTCCAAAATTTAGATTTTTGTAGGTAAGATTACTAAAACAAACTAGAAAAAACAAACTAGAAAATTCATGGAAATATCATTTTTAAAAAATTAATCTCACAGTTTGACCTAAGTACACCACAAAACCCAGAAATTATAAAAGAAGAAATCTAATCACATTATCAAAAATACACCAAGTAAATGAATAAATATTTGTATTTTTGCTTGGTAAAAACAACCATAATAGTAAAACAAATTGGGGAGAATATTTGCAAAAAATATCACAACGGGATATAATATTTAAAACAAGAATTCCTCCAAACAACTGAAACATCAATAACCCAACAAAAATGAAAAATAGTCACAGACACACAAAAAAGTACAATTCAAATACACTGAAAGATGTTCAGTTTCACTCTTAAGAGAGATACAAAACTGACATTACGAGAATAATTAGCATAGTAAAAAGTGATTCAGGCAAGAATCATCAATGTATAATAAAATGAATGGGTAAAAGACTATTAGAGAACAAGATATTAACATAGTGCCCAAGTATTACCCCAAAGATTAGAGGAAAAAAATATGTTCTAGAGTAGAGAGAAGCCTTAATTAAATGTTCAACCATGGCATGTGGGGCAAACTGATATAATGTGCCCCAATGCAACCAACTAAGATTATATCACTTATGTAGTATTTTTGCCAAAAATATTTAAGATGAATATAATCACGAGTAATCAATGAGACAAATTAAAACTGAGGGATATTCTACAAAATATTTTGCCTGGACTTTTCAAAAATGATGGCATGAAAAATTTAAAAACAAAAATGCCAAAAAGAGTTCTAGAATAAAGAGGAATGAGAACCAAATGCAATGTATGATCCTTGAGTTTAAAAGCAAAACAAGAAGCACCTGGGTGGCTCAGTGGTTGAGTGTCTACCTTTGGCTCAGGTCATGATCCCAGGGTTCTGGGGTTGAGTCCTACATCAGGCTCTCCATAGGGAGCCTGCTTCTCCCTCTGCATATGTCTCTGCCTCTCTCTCTGTGTCTTTCATGAATAAATAAAATCTTTAAAAATAAATAAAAATTGTAACATATGTTAGTGAAATATTTAAGGAAATCTGAATATGGATTGCATTATTAGATGAACACCATATCAATGCTAACTCTCCTAAATATAGTAATTTTATTGTGCTTATGCAGGAGATGGCCCTTGTTCTTATGAGATACGTGTCAAATATTTAGGGTTATAATTTTATGATGTTATAGATATCATGTAGAGAAAAATATTAAACTATCTTAAATATAAGAGAAAATGTTAATTCATCAGTGTAGATGAAGGATCTTATGATGGAGCTCATGATCGTGTGCTTGCAACATTTCTATAGGCTTGAAACTTTTTAAAATAAAAGATCAGAAGGAAAAAATAACACTAAGATGCCATTTTCACCTTTCTGATCAGCAGTGACACTCAAAATGTCTGACACATTGAGAAATAAAGGGCATTCTTAAACATTCATTCTCCTTATGGAGAAATAAATATCTAGCATACATCTAACAAAACTACAGTGTATACACAGCCTCTGATTCACTAATTCTACCTCAATGAATTAATCCTGTATGTTTATACAAGAGCAAAATGACATATGAACTTATTTACTGAAGCAAAAGAAGTAATTTTTAAGTCTATTAAATGGTAGAGTGCTACATAAAAAATAAACCACTCAAAAGAGTATTATGCAGCTGCAAAAACAAATGAGGAAGGTTTTTCTGTAGTTAACTTGGGACAAATTCCAAGTTATATCACTGAGAGAAAAAGGGAAGGTGTATGCTATTTATATGCAATACTGGAGAAAATATGCATATGTATTTGCTCATAATTTACATACAGTATCACATGAAGAATACATAAAAATTTGATAATATTGATGGCCTCTAGGAAAGGAAATGGGTGACTGAGAGACAGGGATGTTTCAGTGGGTGCGCTTTTGTATATCTTCTGAAATATTAACTAGAGGAATATATTATCTATTCAAAAATAAGTAAAACTTAAATTAAAAAAAAATAGAACTGCTCTATCCAAGAAATACCCTTACTTTAGCTCTAGGTGTCAAATAAACAAAAACAAACTATTCATGTATTTACTACTCGCTTATAAAGTTGGAAAAATACTTTTTGGATTAAAAATCAACATCATAGAACTATCTTGATATTCAAAAAAAAACCTTGCTCTTGTCTACCAAGTCCAGGCAGAAAGAATCTTCTTTCTAGAAAAGTAGCATGAAGAAAACAAGAAAACAGAAAGGAGTTCCCAAGGACAAAATATGTTCATCGCAATGATGTATTAGTGATGTCATCAACAATGAATAATGCCACATATTTAAAAATTCCACTCTAAAAACTTAATTACCATTTTTTTCAAAAGATTTGTAAATTTATTTATTCATGAGAGACAAAGAGAGAGAGGCAGAGACATAGGCAGAGGAAGAAGCAAACTCCCTGCTAGGAGCCCGATGTGTGGGACTTGATCCCAGGACCCTGGGGTCACAACCTGAGCCAAAGGTAGACACTCAACCACTGAGCCACCCAGGTGTCCCTAATTACCAGTTATTAACTTTGTTTTTAAGACCAAAGACATTTATCTTAGCACTAATCCAATGAAGGTAAAAATCATAAATTTTTGTAAAATATAATTAAATTCTGGACAACAAAACAAAAAGCATATATTCTTAGACATTAACAGTGAAAACTCCCAAAAATAAGTTGAAAACAAGTTTTTAGGACTGATCAAGTTGCCTGCCTTTAACAATACTGTATAAATTTCCAATCAGCTACCAGCCCAAAAAAAGACGCAGAGAAAAGTTATAAAATGTGTCTTAACAAAAAAAACAATAAGCAAAATATGATAAACTGATTTCTAAAACAGACTTTATGAAGCAGCATGATGGTGAGACACCATACATTTGTAAAAACGGAAATAATGTTGTTGGATAATTACCTCTTCTGTATCTTTTAGTGTACACACATGATATGGCATAGATATTAATGTCTGTTCCTTCCTATCTGCAATATAAAGCCACCACCATTCTTGTTTTTCCTGCAAAGAAAAAAAAAGAGTGTGTGTTATCAGAAAGAATTAGATAATTGTTTTGCCTTGTCTTCTTTTAGAGGCATTGTTCTGGTTTTATCATTAAAGTATTTCTAGCACAGATACAGTGCCTGGTACAAAATATTCAATATTTACTGAATGAATAAATCGTTCTTAACCATTTGTAGATCTATTGTCCAAAAGAATTCTGTATGTAATTTTGGGGTCTTAAATGGCCCCTTAAAGAAATCCTAATGATGGGCCTCTGTATTAAAAACCCCTGTACTAATCTTAAATAAAAGATAGTCTAAAAAATAAAACATTATAAGCTACTACAATAACATCTAACAAATAATCTTAGTAATCTTACCTAGTAATAAGCAAAAGCCAGAAAGTAGGAGTGGAAGGGACTCGGGCAACCAAATCAGAAATCATTGAAACTTACTACTCATAAGAAAGCATCTCAGATTCCACTCCACATGATTTTAGAAGTATAGTATTTCTAGTTGTACCTCATAAAAGATTAGGAATAGAAAAAGAGCTCAGTAAAGAAATTGTCAAAATGCAGGAAGAACTGCAATGACAACTGGAAGAACTGAAAAGAGATAGAAGAGCTTTTTTTATAAAGCCCCCAAAACAGAAGCCCAAGTAGTCTGGAAGCACCAAATTTCAGTGTGATCAGTGAGCATGGCTGTACAGGACACATCAGTAACTATTAAGTCATATCTTGGTATCTACTGCTTAAGAACTGATCAGGGAAGATAGCTTTCTAAAACGGCTTTTTTGGGGCTAAAAAAGGAAAAGGTCTTTTTAAGCCAAATCACTTGCACTTTCTATTTTATTTTAACCACAAGACATTAAAATTTGATCATCTTTCTAAGAATGCTACACTAAGGTCAACTAAAAAAAAACTCTTGTAAACTACAAAGAACTACAACAACATTAATAAGCAGAATAAATAAATCACAAGTACAAATAAATCACAATTTAAGTTAAGCAACTTCTGCTTAACCCAAGATGGATTACCACAATAGGTGTATGTATGCATGTTTGTCTATATGTGTCTTGTACACACAAAGCAGGTAAAGACATAATGGACTCAAAGTGGGCCAGAGTCTGAGTCACAACTACTCAACTCTGCCAATGGTAACATGAAAAGAATGAGTGTGACTGTGCCCCAATAAAACTTCATTCAAAAAACAGGTAAGGAGGCAGACTTGTCTGCAGGCTGCGGTTTGCTGATGCCTGTTTAAAAGCCACACAGACTGTTTCATTTCTCTAAACCTCGCTTTTCTTCTCTGTTAAATGATTGAGTGTCTACCTCAGGCTGTGTTATGAAGATGAACGGAGATAATACAAGCAAAAGATATGTTGGAATGTCTAACATATTGAGTGTGATAAATGAAAATCATGATTGTTAATGAAATAAGGTAGACACATCGATCATTTAAGTGGTTCTGGCAGTTCACTGTCAAAAATCTCATTACCAGAACATATACATAATGTAAGCAGCACAGGGATATGCTCAAGAATGTGCAATTCTTCTTTATCTCTCCACCAAAAGAATGCCTTTCCCTCTTCTCTCCCAGATTATTTGATTAAAATGAGATTCATTCAAGAATATTTATTAAGAAACTGGTGAATATCAATCCATAGCAACGTACCTGTGCCTAGACTCTTTGATGCACATGGTGGAAGTGGAAAAGATGTTCTAGCATGAGCTATTTGCACCTTCAACACAACAGTTTTTCTGTTATGTGAGAATCCTTCCATTCTTAACACATTAAGTATAATGAATGAGTTTCAGTAACATATAGGTCAATTACAATCATAAAGCTTCAAGCAATTTAAGCGGGTAGTCTGGTTGTTAGGATAGTTCGGTAGGTACACGGGAAGGTAGGTAAATGTTAGGAAAATCCTAACTAAATTTATCTAATAAATGGTACATTGAGATGTTTACAGTGTAGTTGTAACTTAAGTTAGAAAAAAGCGTTTTCAAGGTTAACATGTTCTAAGGCAGTGAATGGATGTTTTGCTTATTAACTAAGCATAGACTAAAATGAACTATTAAAAGGGTACAAATTATACAGCTTATAATATCCCATGGCACTTTTAAAACCAATCAATGAGTGGATCTACTTGCTTGATTTCGGGAGCCCTGGGGCTGGCAAGCTACCACCGCAATGGGCAAAGTGCCTTTACCAGATGGGCTAAAGCTCAGGACATGCCAGAAGATCAGCGAGCGTATTAACATGGAATCCTAGGCTGACTTCTTTCCAAGTCAAAACAACAGTCTGTGCAGAGCCATTCATTTATTATTAGGAAAGCCAAATTACTTGGGAATTTGCCTTCAGCAGCCCCCAGCAACTCTGGATTGACATTCTAAAGCAGAAAGCAGATTTATACATGAAATCACCTGCCAAACATGAGTGCTGAGCAGAAGGTTCTATGGCAAAGCTCAGAGGCAGTCTGTGGAGCAGCATCACTGAACTAAGAGGCAACCAGTTCTTGACCCCTGGCCATAGACAGAGTCATGGCAAAAGCAAAACGTCATGCAAATCCCAAATTCATTTGAAAGACAAAAAACTCAAGGAGATCGAAAGTTGAGCAGGCCACAGCCACAAACTAAACAAGGACAAGAGAACAAACATCACTGATCTGTCCTGAACTTGGGGTTCAGTCACTCTCAACTCCTACTTGAACTTAGCTGGTCCCACAGCCATGGACTGGGGAAATTACTAAGGCCAGAGCAAGTGTAGTGGCTCCAGGTGGCCAGTATAGGACCATCAGAGAAAACCCATGGGAAAAATTTAAGCACTTTTAAAATCCTTTTTAAAATTTGATAGAAGTGACAGATTCACAAAACCCATGTAGTCCTAGGATGAGGACAAAATACACATTTGTCTGAAAGACTGCCTGAACTGCTAAAGAGAAATTATTATTCAGCACAACCTTCAGTAATCCAGGCATGAAAAAGACAAAACCCAGAAAACTATAGAAATACTTAAAAAGTTAACAATCCTCTCAATAAATACCACGTTCACTAAATTTAATTCATACTGAAATGTATCCTTCAAAATGTTGCCTATCAAGAACAGACCATCTTTAGCACATTTAAGCCAGTGTACACCAAAGAGGGATAAAGGGCATATGAAAAATCCCCAAAGAGAAAGTAAATGGATAAGGAAAACATTGAGGCATGAATAACTCACCTCAGGAAAGTAAAGACTATAAACAGGATGTGTTATCTTTGATTTGGTTTCCAGTAGAGCTCTCTCCTTCCGCTGTATACTTTGTTGTAATTCTTGCCACTCCTAGTAAAGCAAAAATCAAACATTTGAAATCAAGTATGTTTTTAATGAAGTTTTCATCTTCTAACTATTATTCCTAACAATGCTAACTACCACAGAGTTCAGTTCCACAAACCTGATCATTTCCCTGCTCAAAACCTACAATGCAACATTTCATAAATCAAATCTAAGCCCTTTAGCATGAACTACACAGTCATGATCTGACCTGGGCCAATCTTTCCAATCTACTGCCACTGCCTATCTTTTTGCACTTTCCATTCTTGTCAATTCAAACTACCTTGACTTCTCTGAACTCACAAAGCTATCTCACTTCATGTCTGGATTTTTGTTTTCTCTTTCTTTCTCTAATCTGGCAAATTTCTATTACTATTCCTTCGGGAGCCACTAAAGCCTAAACCACGAACTCTTGAATACCAGAAATTTCCCTCAAGTGAGCTGACCACTCACTCCTTTGTGCTTTCACTGTACCTTGCACAAAATGTGCATAATCTCTTTTGTACATTAATGTTTTATTTACAAGTCTGCCTTCCCCACTAGCCTACTGTATATCATGCAAGGGCAGAAACTGTTTTACATTTGGCTTGCATTCCTCTCATCTAACATAGTGCTTGCAATGTGACAGATAATGAATAACTGTTTGTATAATTATTTGACAACTGAATGAATGTATTTTTGGTATCTAAAGAAACTAGTCTGTCACCTCTATAATCCTAATACTATACTCAGAAAGTAATATGTCAACTTCTCAAAGTGCGGCTGGGGAAATAATTTCCTTTAATAGGCTTTAATTTCTTGGCAATCAATTTAATTCCCAAAGTACAAAACCAGTCGAGGGCCAGCAACTGCTAAAAAGTCATCCTCATTTTTCCCCACCATTCTCAAGGGCAGGTACATTACAGGCATACCTCATTTAATTGCACTTTGCACATTCATGCTTTCCAAATATCGTGGCTTTCACAAATTGAAGGTTTGTGGCAACCCTGTGTCAAGCAAGTCTATTATTGCCATTTCTCCAACAGCATTTATTTGCTCACATCATGTCTCCGTGTTACATTTTGGTAATTCCTGCTACATTTTAAACTTCATTATATTTGTTATGGTAATCTGTGATCATTTATCTTTGACGTACTTTAATAGTTGTTTTGGGGCACCACGAACCATGTCCACATAAGATGGCAAATTTAATCAATAAACGAGCATTCTGACCCATCAATGGGTTGTTCCTCTATCTCTTCCCCTCTCCTGGGGCTTCCCTGAGACACAATATTGAAATTAGGCCAATTAATAATCCTACAATGACCTCTAAATGGTCAAGTAAAAGGAAGAGCTGCATGTCTCTCACTTTAAATCAAAAGCTAGAAATGTTTAAGCTTAATGAAGGAGATAAGTTGAAAGGCCAAATAGGCCGAAAGGTAGGCCTCTTGTGCCAAACAGTTAGCCGAGTTGTGAATGCACAGGAAAAATTCTTGAAGGAAATTGAAAGTGCTACTCCAGTGAACACACGAATGGTAAAAATGCAAAACAACCTTATTGCTCATATGGAGAAAGTTTTAGTGGTCTGGAGAGAAGATCAAACCAGCCACAATAATTCTTTAAGCCAAGTCTTAATCCAGAGCAAGGACCTGCCTCTTCAATTCTATCAAGGCTACAAGAGGCGAGGAAGCTGCAGAAGAATAATTTGAAGCTAGCAAAGGTTGGTTCATGAGGTTTAAGGAAAGAAACTGTATCCATAACATAATGGAAGGTGAAGCAGCAAGTGCTAGTGAAGAAGCTGCAGCAAACTATCCACAAGACCCAGCTAGGATAATTAATGAAGATGGCTACACTAAATAACAGATTTTCAATGCTGACAAAACAGCCTTATACTGGAAGAAGATGCCATCTAAGACTTTCACAGCTAGACAGAAGTCAATGCCTGGGCTTTGAAAGACAGGCGGACTCTCCTCTTAGGAGCTAATGCAGCTGGTAATGTTCAGTTGAAGCCAATACTCACCATTCTGAAAATCCTAAGGCCCTTAAGAATTATGCTAAATCTACTCTGCATGTGCTCTCTAAATGGAACAACAAAGCCTGAATGACAACACATCTGTTTACAACATGGTTAACTGAATATTTTAAGCCCAGTGTTGAGACAGATTACTCAAAAAAAAAAAAAAAAATCCTTTCAAAATATTACTGCTCACTGACAATGCACCTGGTCACCCAAGAGCTCTGATGGAGATGCAGAATAAAATTAATGTTTTCATGCCTACTAACACATCCATTCTGCAGCAAATGGATCAAGGAGTAATTATCACTTTCAAGTCTTACTAGTTTAGAAATATATTTTTTAAAGTGATAGCTGCCACAGATAGTGAGTGACTTCTCTGGTGGATCTGGGCAAAGTGTATTGAAAATCTTCTGATTCACCCTTTTATGTGCCATTAAGAAAATATATATATATATATATATATATATATATATATATATATATATATATATATATATTTAAACATTTATGATTCATGGGAAGAGGTCAAAATATCAGGATTCACAGAAGTTTGGAAGAGGCTGATTCCAACCCTCACAGATTACTTGGAGGGGTTCAAGACTCCACTGGGGGAAGTAATTGCAGATGTGGTAGAAACAGCAAGAGATCTAAAATTAGAAAGGTGCCTGAAGATATGACTGAATTGCTGCAACCTCATGAGAAAACATGGGCATATAAGGAGCTGTTTCTGATGGATGAGCAAAGAAAGTCACTTCCTGAAATGGAATTCACTCCTGGTGAACATGCTGTCCAGACTGTTGAAATGACAACATAGGATTTAAAATATTGTAAAAACTTAACTGACAAACCAGTGGCAGGGTTTGAGAGGTCTGACTCCAATTCTGAAAGAAGTTCTACTCTGGGTGAAATACTATCAAACAGCATCTAATGCTACAGAGAAATCATTTGTGAAAGGAACAATCAATGCAGTAAACTTTTTTGTCATCTCATTTTAAAAACCCTAAAGAATTAGCAGCCAACAACACTTAGGCAAGAGCTTCCACCAGCAAAAAGGTTTAACTCACTGAAAGCTCAGATGATGGTTAGCATTTTTTAGCAATAAAGAATGTTCTAATTAAGGCATGAATATTATTTGAGACAATGCTATTGCACACTCTATAGACTACACTACAATATAGTGTAAACATAACTTACATCCACTAAGAAACCAAAAAATTTGTTTTATTTGCTTTATTGCAATGCTAGTTTCATTGTGTGTGTACTAAGCCTGTAATATCTCCAAGGTATGGCTGCCGTTCCTTATACTTTTATTCTTTGCCCTTTACTTTTTTATTCTCTTTCTGGCCTCAACCTGTGTCTAACAGGTTATTCAGGGGTAACTTTTAAGGTCAATGGCCCAATCAGAAAGAACAGAACACCACAAACATAAAGGAATTGCTGATCAGCTTACAGTTCATTTGCAGTAAGCCTCTCAGGACCCATTATTTGTCCACCAAGTCCTCTTTTCTAGAACCCAACCATAAACCAGGTATAACTTAATGCCATACTATGAGATTTTTTTCAACTCTCTCTACCCTCACCATCTAGTAAGTTCCTTAGAGACTCCTCCTTTCCTTAATGTTTCACATATCTCTTGAAACAAGGTGGCATTCTGTAAATGTTATCTTCCCCTTAACCAACCTCTTGTCATTCAAGTCCACAGTGAGGTTTCTTTAAGTATTACCTGGAACTTCTGAAAGATTCTTCTAAGTAACTGGTTAGGCCATAATCCACCTTTCCTAATTCATTTGCAGACTCAACTTTAATGCTAAAAACTACTGTAAGATACCAAACTGACTTTACCTCAAATCTACATCCTATACTAATAGCAATTTAATATTTAAGAAAATTAAGAGGTCTAATCCTTGTTGGAAACTATTTTTCTTTATAATTTTGGCCACCATCCCACATATTCTTACAAAATAAGATTATAACATATATTGGTATTAAGACAAACAAGTAAATAAAAAAAAAAAAACAAAAATCAAAACAGAGGTATATAATTACTATTATTTAAACCTATAATTCTTACTGCTTCATCATCTTTGTTTTGTTTTTCATCTTGCTCTCTATCAGAGTCTCTGTCACTACCATCATCTTTTTCACTTTGGGATTCTCTATTGGTTTCTTCTTCTTCAGAATCACTGCCTTTGTCAGAAACTTCTTCTTCATCTTCCTTTACCGTAGCTTCCTAAAAGAAAAAGCAAACACAAAAGTTCTGAATATCTCAGTGAATTCTAAGTCCCTGAAGCTAACTTATTGCCATTATAATTAAATTAGCTCAAGATTATAATTTTACTATTCACACATAATTTTAGAGAATTAAAAACGCACTTATTTGTAAACATGTGGTACTCAGACTAAAGACTTTAACATTTAGCTTATTTGTCCATTGTTAATCATTTTTCACGTTTGCAAAACATCTTTATTTGCAAAGTATACTACACAATGGCAACATGGCACAACTTTCAAAACACCAATTATATTATATATGCACACACATATATATACATACATTTATTTATTAAAGACAATTATTTATTTGAGAGAGTGTTGCATGGGGGTGGGAGGTGTAGAGCAAGAGAGAATCTCAAGCAGACTTCTTGCTATGCTCGGAGCCCAAGAACACAGGGCTCCATCTCACGACCCTGAAAGCTCTCCCTGAGTTAAAACCAAGAGTCAGACACTTAACTGAGCCACTCAAGCATCCCAATTATATAAAATATTTTATTTAAGATGAGGAAATGGGAAGCTCATAGAAAAGTACTGCTTTGAGAAATTAATATGGTCTTCTATAGCTGACATAGTATAATGTAGTAAGGAAAGGCAACATCCCAAACAAAATATTTACTAATCCATTTCAAGAAGAAAAAAGAACAGCAAATTAAGTATTAAAAAAGTCAAAGTATGTAATACAGACCCAAAATCAAAGAGAAGGCAGATATACAAAGGGAAACTTAAAGCCATTAAGTTGGTTTGTTGAAAAGATTAATAAAGCCGAAAGACTTTTATTAGGCACAACTGATCAAAGGGAAAAGAGAATTTGTATTTCTTTTTGAGAATTTGTATTTGGTAATACAAATTACCAATATTAGGGAGAAAAGAGACATTACTATAGATTCAAAAGATATTACAAATAAAAAATATTATGAATAACTTTGTCAATAACTTTGATAACTTAGAAGAAATGGACAAATTCCTTGAAAAATATAATTTACTAAAATTGATAGAAGGAAAAAAGGAGAATTTGTTAAAGAAATGGACTCTATAACTAAACCTTTTAAAAAACCCTACACCCAGATGGTGTCTCTAAATAGTTCTTCCAAATAAGAAACCCAATCTTATACAAACTCCTCCAGGAAAAAGAAAAAGAAAGAATACTCCCCAACTTAATAAGGCCAGCATAAACCTGATATAAAACGTGGCAAAGGGGGCAGCCCAGGTGGCTCAACGGTTTAGCGCCACCTTCAGCCCAGGGTGTGATCCTGGAGACCCGGGATCAAGTCCCACATCGGGCTCCCTGCATGGAGCCTGCTTCTCCCTCTGCCTATGTCTCTGCCTCTCTCTCTCTCTCTCTCTCTCCCCGTGTGTCTTTCATGAATAAATAAATACAAATCTTAAAAAAAAAAAGTGGCAAAGGTACCACAAGAAAGGACAATGGCAAACCAATATTCTCTCATAAAAACAGATGTAGGAATCCTAAACAAAGTATTAGCAAATCCAGATAAACATGAAAAAGGATAATATGACAAAATGGATTTGTCCCAGGAATGCAAGGATAGTTTAAAATGTTTAAATACATCAACATAATTCACTACATTACAGAAAGGAGAAAATTTCATCATCACCTCAACAAATGGAGAAATGGCATTTAATAAAATTCAGCAAACTGGGAACAGAAGAGAACACTTCCTTAATCTAGTAAGGAAGATCTGCAAAAAAATCCTAGAGCTAACATCACACTTAATAGTTTGTTCCCTTTCTCCTGGAGATAACAAGAAGACAAGGGTGACCACCATCCTCATTCCTAACCAACATTACACTTAAAGTTTCAGCCAATACAGAAAGACAGAAAGGAAGAAAAAGCAAAAAAGATTAAAAAGAAAAAAGTAAAACTGTCTTTATTCTCAGATGGCATGATTGCATACCCAGAAAATCTTTTAAAAACTACCTACAAATGGTTAGAATTATAGGCATACCCTGGAGATATTGCAGGTTCAGTTCCAGACCAATGCAGTAAAGCGATTATCACAATAAAGTCAAATGACTTTGTTTCCCATTACATATAAGTTATGTTTACACTATACTGTAGTATGTTAAGTGTGCAAACAGTATTCCGTCTAAAGTACATGCCTTAATTAAAAAATACTTTATTGCTAAAAAATGCTAATGACTGTATGAGCTTTCAGGGAGTTGTAATCTCTGATCACAGATCACCATAACGAATATAATAACACAAAGTTTAAAATAATTGAGGGAATTACTAAAATGTGACAGAAACACAAACTGAGCAAATGCTGCTGGAAAAATGGTGCTAATAGATTTGCTCAACATAGGGTTGCCACGAACCTTCAATTTGTAAAAAAAAAAAAAAAAAAAAAAAAAAATGCAGTATCTGCCAAGCGCAAGAAACTAAAGTACAATAAAACAAGGTATGCCCATATTGTCAATTCAAGACTCCAGGTCAATATTTAGAAGGCAATTTTATGTCTATGCACCAGCAATAAACACTGAAGGATGTCTTTTTTTTAATGTTACATGCAACAGCTCTAGAAAGTATCAAATACATAACGGTATTTTCTAACTAAAAGGTGCCATACTTCTGCTACTGGGAAATTACAAAACACAGTTGAGAAAAAATTAAGGAAGATCCAAATTAATAAAGATAAAAAAAAAATTAAAAAAAAAAGAAAGTGACAGCATTTTGCCACTGCCACTTCAATTGCCAAAACTCCCTTTCAAAAAAAAAAAAAACAAATTAATAAAGATAAACTATGATTATGAATAAAAATACTCAATATTGAGGGGCACCTGGGTGGCTCAGTTATTAAGTGTCTGCCTTAGGCTCAGGTCATGATCTCAGGGTCCTGGGATGGAGCCCTATGTCTGGCTCCCTGCTCAATGGGGAACCTGCTTCTCCCTTTCCCATACCCCTCCCCCCACTTGTGCTCTCTCTCTCTCTCTCTCTCAAATAAATAAAACTTTCAAAAAAAGACTCAATATTGTTAACATGTGAATTCTCCCCACACTGGACCACAGAATCAAGGCAATCCTCATCTAACCTCCAGCAGTTTTTGGTGGAAACGGTCAACCTTATTTTTAAAATGTCAAGGGAGGGGTGCCCAGGTGGCTCAGTTAGTTAAGCATCCATCTCTTGATTTCGGCTTCAGTAATGATCTCAGGGTCATGGGATCAAGCCCTGAGTCAGGCTCCACCCTCAGCTTGGGATTCTCTCTCCCTCTGCCCCTCCCCCATGCACTAAAATTAAAACACACACACACACACATACACACACAATTAATAAATAAGTTGAGGGAAATGCAAAAAACCTAATATAGGCAAGATAATTTTAAAGAAGTAAAATAAGAGTTTGAGGACTTATACTAACATATTTCAAGACTTAATATAAACTCATGATAATTAAGACAATGTGTTTTGACCCAAGAATAAACAAATAATCAATAGAATGGACAAGCAAATCCATAAATCGATCTGCACATATATAATTATGGTCACTTTTTTTGGTAACAAATCACTACTGCAATTCTGAGAAAACGATGATGTTGTCAATAAATGGTGCTAGAATAGGTGGTCCAAATCCCTATCTCACACTATTTGCAATAATTAATTCAAGATGTTATCTAGAGCTAAATATAACATGTAAAATAGTAATAGCTTCTAGGAGAAAACAGAAAAACATCTCCATGTTCTTTGACAGGCATAAGTGTCAACAGGACACAAAAGCACTAACCATAAAATGGATGAAAGACTTCCTTAAAATTAAGTACCATCAAAAGCTACCAGTAAGAGAGTAAAAAAAGACTCCTATCCAGAATATATAATGGAATCCTACAAATCCATAAGACAACTCAAAGAAAAAGGATATCCAAATGGCCAGTAAGTATATGAAAAGATGCTCAATATCATTGTTATCAGGTAAATACAAATAAAAATCACACAAGAAGAGATACCACTACAGATCCACCACAGTGGTTAAAATAAAAAAGATGGTAAAACCAAGCATTAGTGAGGATGTGGAACAATTGAACTCATGTTTTGCTTGTAGAAACATAGAATAGCACAACTTTGGAAAAACAGGCTCTTTCATGGAGTTAAATGTACACTTCTTTTATGACCCAACATTCCACTGCTAGGTTCATACCCAAGAAAAATGAATGTCCACAAAATGACATGTATATGAATAAGTACAGCATTTTAATTGAATAACAGGCAAAACTAGAAAGAACCCAAATGTCCACCAACCACAGAACAGTTAAATTGTAGTCTATTCATAAAATGGAGTATCACATACACAGAAAGAATGGGCAGCTGCTACACACAACACAGATAAATCTCAGAGTCATAATGCTAAATGAAAGTAGACAAACATATTTCTACTAATGTGAAATTTAAGAATAGATAAAACTAATCTGTGGTAGTAACAGCCAGAAATGTAGAGTATGGAGGTAGATGGAAGGGTCACTGACTGAGAAGAGACACAAATGAGCTATCTAGGATGCTAAGGTTTTCTATCTTAATGTGGATATCATGGGTGCATACATATGTAAAATTTTAGGAACCATTCACATAGGATTTGAACATTTTAGTGTAAGTATACCTCAATAAGGATAATAACAGTAATAAACTTACACTCCCAACAATTCCATTTGCCTGCTTTTGTTTCTGTTGCTTTGACTGTGGTAAGGGCACAGGTGTAGGTTTTTTTTTTAAAGGCTTCTTTTTTTTTGATTTAGCAGTTTTCTTGGGTCCTTTGCTCTTCTGTTGCCATCCTCCTTTTGTTCTGTTCTTATTAGTA
Source organism: Canis lupus dingo (assembly GCF_003254725.2). NCBI lineage: Eukaryota > Metazoa > Chordata > Mammalia > Carnivora > Canidae > Canis > Canis lupus. The sequence continues at coordinate 65,271,908 of NC_064254.1, forward strand.
TCACCCTGCTGTAAATCACAAACACACATATAAACTCTGAAGTTACTTTGAAGTTACTTTGAACTCTGAAGTTACTATTGCTATAGTTTCATTTGGAAGTCAGAGTAATTTTGAAATGAAAATGGCTACACTAAATGTTTTCATAAATTGAATTACTCCCCTACAACACTATGAATCAGAAAACTAAATATTTCCTTCACCAGGAAAGATAGGTAAGAAAAATCAAGTTTTACCCCATCTTCTGCTGGCTGTTCCTCTGCAGCACAGATTGACTGTTCCTTTTCAAATACTTCCTAGAGGCAGAGAGAAGAAAAACATAAAGTCTATCAACCTATATTTATCTTTCAAATAAAGCAATCTTCAAAATAGATGACCAATAAATTTAACTGATGACAACTTGATTGGGGGGGGGAGAACAAGAGACTTGTAGCAATTACTAAATGATGTGTGCAAAGTTAGCAATTACTATGACACTTTAGAAGATAACTTCTGAAATATCTCACATCTGTCTTGAATACATTTTAAAAAGTACAGTCTACTTAAATTTACAAATGTCATGACTTAAGATTATATAAACTCATTATAAAGTCAAAAATATTTCTTAGTTTAAAATAACTATGGAAGGGCACATGGCTGGCTCAGTAGAGTGCGCAACCCTTGATCTTGGGGCTGTGACTTCAAGCACCATATTGAGGGTAGAATTTACTTAATAAAACATTTTTTTTAATTTTTAAAAATTAATTACATATATAAATAAATAAAATAATTAATGGGTGGAACACCAAGAAAATCCATATAATCTAAAGATATAAAAAATAAAAATAAAGATACGTCTATCATATAATTCACTTAGGATCAGTATAGAAAGCATAAATTTAGGATTTAAATTCTAGTGAGATTTCAGTTAGAATCTATACTAAAAGATAATAAGCGATGTTTGGCTGTGTTTAATAATCTCCCTGGAATTTAATTACTAAAGTTAACAAGTAAAAACAATAATTTAGGCTCTAAACTGTTAGCCTAATTCAGGAGTCCACAAACTATAGCCCACTGCCTGGTTTTTAAATAAAGTTTTACTGGAACTCAACATTGCCCATTTGTGAATTCAACAGTTGTTACAGAAACTATGTGGCCTATAAAACCTAAAACATTTACTAACTGGACCTTCATGGAAGTTTGCCAATCCCTAATCTAATTCTACCATCTGTTTCTTTCTTTCTTTTTTTTTTTTTTTTTAAGATTTTATTTATTTATTCATGAGAGACACAGAGAGAAAGAGGAAGAGACACAGGCAGAGGGAGAAGCAGGCTCCATGCAGGGAGCCTGACATGACTTGACCCCGGGTCTCCAGGATCACGCCCTGGGCTGAAGGCGGCACTAAACCTCTTGAGCCACCAGGGCTGCCCCATTTGTTTCATTTTTATATTTATTAGCTGGGTTCTAATACTGAGTTACTCTGAAGTTCAGTTCATACAAGAACTTGAAGATAAATGCTTGATTCTTTCCCTTGCTCCAGGGCAATTTTGCTTTTTTTTCCCCTACCAATTATCCCGTAAGTGTCAACAGCCCATTTTTGCTCATTTTTTCAGGCTGGAATTCCAAAACATGTAGGTAGTACAAATTTGGATTCTACAGCCAATCCTAGCCACTGGCTTTGAGTTTCCTCTTCTTCTAGGGGGGCACTCCGAATCCAGAGTCCATGACACAAATGCTTTCTTACCACTTGCTACTAATAAAACCAAAATCTTTGATTTGATATATCCTACTACAAAGTATGCTTTTCTGACCAAAAGTTTTAGAGATGGACATGCAGAGTATGTTTCCTGCAGATGTTCACAGACCTCAGAGTAGAATAGACTAAAATCTACCACTAGTTGAATATGTGGACTTAAAAATAGAACAGTCAACTAAAAACAAGTTATAATGATAGTTCTAAATTAGGAGGTAATAGTTGACTTGGAGGTAACACATGTTATAGAAACTAAGAAAAACAAAATACAGGAAACATATACAATGTGACTGAATTTAATGAAAGAGAATGAGAAAAGTATCAGTGTGTATATATATATACATACACTATAAAGGCCCAGACAGTAAATATGAGCATGGGGAGAAAGATATGCAAGGATACACACAAGACTAAATTCTGGTCATCTGGGACTGAGACAAGGGGTTTCCTGAGGGAGATGAGTGAGAGAAGGAATCCATGATAGTAAAAACATCATTTAACCCCATGGGTATTCATCCATTAGGATAGCTAAAGTGATGAGCTTCAAAATCAATAATCTCAGAGTGGCAGGACTTTAGGTGATTTTAATTTCTTCCTATAGTTTTCTGCATTGCCTGAATTTTTTTCCCAGGTAGTATAAATTTTTCATATAAGTAGAAAAAAATATTTTCACTGTAATTTAAAAAATTAAGAATAAATTCAGAATTAACCAAGAAGAAATAGGTAATGAAATTCTCAAAAATAATCAGTAATTAATCTTTGTATAGCACTTTGGAGTTTAAATACTATGCTCACATTACCTTGTTATTATAATGTTTTACAGGGAATTAACAAATCATCACATGAAGAATTAATCTATTTTCCAAGGGTTTTTGTATGTAAAACCTAATGTAAGAAATTATAAAAATCAATTTAAAGTATCAAAACAGCTAATAGGACTTGCAAAATTAGATTTTACCACTATAATAGTTTTGACTTAGAGAATATGTGACTTAAAGTGAGAAAATAAATATAAGAACTTCAGCACATAACTTTTTTCTCTTTTTCTCCTTGAAGTATAGTTGACACACATTATGTTAGTCTTAGGTGTACAACACAGTGATTCGACAACTATACTCTATCACCTTTTAACACTACTCTAATATATATGCCCTATGCTATACCTTGAGTCTCATGACTTATTCCATAATTGAAAGTCTTCACCTCCTTTTCCCCTTCATCTCTTAACACATAACTCTTTTTAACACATAACTCTTAAAGCATAAAAATAAAAAGAGATTACTTACTGCCATTGTTTGCCTTGTCAATTTAACCAACACTGTAACTAGGGATCCTACTGTGATGTTGTTGCTATCTTCATCATCCAATACTGTAAAATAAGAGTAAAAAAATCAGTAAAAAATAAAATTCAATTTGGTACTTCACCATTTCAAATATATTCTAACCTTAATAAAAAAAAAAACTTGACTATATAAAACGCTCCACTAGCTACCTTCAATAACATACTCATTTCATCTTTAAAATAGCTCTATGAAGCATTATTATTTCCACTTTAAAGAAGAAAGTGAGGTTCAAAACTAAAGTAAAATGCCTGAGGTCACATAATGGCTATACTGGCACTGCCAAGTTTCAAACTCAGGTCTTTTAAAACAAAGTACAACATGATGACTATTGTACCCCAACTTTTTTCATAGTGATATAAAAATCTGTCACTCTATTAAATTGTGTAAACCTTGTATTCACAAGATTTTACCTTAATTATCAATGCCACCCTGCTTGTCAGAAATAAAATAATTAGAACTAGTATTTCCAAGCCATATTAAATTTATTTTTTAAGGCAAGAACTTCAAAGTTTTGTTTATATTAAAAATCACCTTAACAAGTTTTCATAATGTTTTTGCAATTGTTTAATTAAGACTACATTTGCTACACATATTGCCAAAAACTAATAAACTTATCATTAAAATAAACATTAATGTTGGGCAGCCCAGGCGGCTCAGCGGTTTAGCGCCACCTTCAGCCCAGGACGTGATCCTGGAGACCCGGGATGGAGTCCCACACTGGGGTCCCTGCAGGGAGCCTGCTTCTCCCTCTGCCTGTATCTCTGCCTCTCTGTCTCTCATGAATAAATAACTTAAAAAAACACACACACACATTCATGTTAAAATTAATAAATAAAATTAGTGTAACTAATCAAACATATCTTTCCTACAAATTTTATCTTTAAGAGTTCTTTCACTGTGTATTTCTGCTTATGTTCTAAGTTTGTTATGTTTCTTTTATACAGATTTAGATTAGCATACTCTGTTCTGGCCTACATTAATACACCACCAGATGGAAAAGAACAGCCTCCAACAAACTAGAACTGCTTTCACCTCCTTTACTGGCTGTGAGGTGCAACAGCTGGGCCTTGAGAAGGATACAATATTCTGGGGTTGCCTGGGTGGCTCAGTCAGTTAAGTATCCGACTCTTGATCTCAGCTCAAGTCATGATCTTAGTAAGGTCTGAAGATCGCATTGGACATGGAGTCTGCTTAAGATTCTCTCTCCCTCTCCCTTTGCCCCTCCCCGCCTCTCTACCCCTCCCCAGACCACTGCTCGCTCTCTAAAAAAAGAAAAAAATAATAATATTAATAAAAGAAGGATATAATATCCTTTCTTCAATCTGAAAGTGTCCATCATTTCCTATTAAATCTGGGCTACACATTCATCAACACTGCACAATTTTGTGTGTGTGAGTACTGCATGTGAATTAACAGCTATAACCATATCTGTCATGTGATGCTTTCAAGTGGAGAAAAAGCCTAAAGGAGATTCTATACAGCCTGTAAGCAGTATGGGAAAGAGATCCATCATCTCTAGCACTGGATCATGCAGATGTCCCTTTCCTGCTTGTCAAATTCTTCTCTTCTCCCTCCATTAACTGTATTACTCATATTACACATTTGGATAGCACTGTGAGAATACAATAAATTATCTACACAAGATGCTATGGAATGGGGGTGCCTGGGTGGCTCAATCAATTAAGCATCTGCCTCCTGCTCAAGTCATGATCCCAGGGTCCTAGGATGGAGCCCCACATAGGGCTCCCTGCTCAGCGGGGATCCTTCTTCTCTCTCTCCTCCCTGCTCATGTTCTCTCACCATCTCTGTCTCTCTCAAATAAATAAATAAAATCTTTAAAAAAAACCCTGCGATGGGATGAAAACATCATGAAGTTTCCCAATGAGATCACAAGGAAATCCAAACTCCCCACCAAAGCAGTCCCGGTTTCATTCCATGCATCCTACACTCCAGCCAAACTGAAACCAGTTGCAGTTTACCTTACTTCCCAAATACCCTAGTCTTTGAGAGCCATTTCTCTCTTTTCAATTCCATTAGAATACAAACTCAATAAGGCAGAAGCTTTGTCTGCTTCCCCAACACCCCTCCTAAAAAAAATTGAGTGGCACTCAATAGCTGTTGAATGAACGAATGGCACAATGTCTGTGTTATTCTCTTAACCTCTGCCTTGTTCCCTTATTTTTGATCCTATGTTTACATCCTATTTCCTCAACTAGACCATAAGCTCTTTATAGACAGATACCATTCCTAATGCATCCTTGTATTCTTGGTCTCACAAGAATGTTCTAACAGGAACTTACTAAATATCAAAACTGAGAATAAAGTTCCAATGAAGAAATGGAGCAGATAATCTCTAATTCTGCCCCCACTATAAGATATTATACAGCTATTAAAATGGGCACTTACAGGGCAATTCTGTAGATAGAAAAATCGATTTTTTCACCGCAGCAGAGACAGGTTGAGAAAAACACATGAAATCTGGCATAGAACATGGTCATTTCCAAGGCTTTTTAAAGTAAATTGGGTTTTTAAAAAATTAATTTTAGAGCTAAGCAGCTATTTCTTTAACACTACCAGTATATATTGCAGTATCTTTCAGCACATCTAAAAATCTCTTTCATTCTTTGAAAAATTAAGATATTCCCAAAATCTGAACTACAGAACAGAGGGTTCTCAAGCGTAATCCCATTCTGAGGATAATCAAAGTAAGATTCTGTGGGACTCTATCAGTGTTCTCCAAACTATTAAGCATACATCATAATAGTCCATTCACAGCCAATCTGACAGGTAAACTGTAGTTCTGCAAAGTCTAATTATACATTATGATATTAAATGTTCGAGAACCTTAAGCCACATAAACAAAAGGAAAAAATGTTCAATAGGGAAATCTCCCACTTACCCTGTGATTTTATATCCATAGTCACATATGGGAAACTCCCAAGGACAGCCATAACCTCTTCATATTTTTCATCTTCAAGGAAGTGCAGTAGACTGTGACGATCTGATTCTTTTAAACTCACCAAATCCTGAATAGTCTTAATTTTGTACTGAATTTTAAAAGAGAGAGAAAGAAAATAAATCCCAAAGTCATAGAATTTTTCACAAAAACAAAACTACCATGTTTCACTAAAACAAAATCCAACAACTTTTAGAAAAATGTTAAGATTACACTTGGTCCCAAACTTACAATGGTTCTACTTACAATTTTTCAACTTTACAATGCTGCAAAAGCAACACCTTCAGTAGAAACCATACTCTGAACTTTGATCTTTTTCAGAACTAGTGATATTTCATACAATACTATCATTATGCTGGGCAGCTGGTCAGAACCATAGCTCCCAGTCAGCTATGCATCACAAGAGAAACAATCCATACACTTACAACCATTCTGTACCCATACAACCATTCTGTTTTTCACTTTCAGTATAGTATTCAATAAATTACATGAGACAGATATTCAACATTTTATTATAAAACAGGCTTTGTGTTAGATGACTTTGCCCAACTGTAGGTTAATGTAAGTGTTCTGAGCATGTTTAAGGTAGGCTAGGCTAAGCTATGACGTTTGGTAGGCTAGGGGTATTAAATACATTTTTGACTTAGGATTTTTTCAACTTACGATCGATGGCTTTATGAGGATGTACCCCACTGTAAGCTGAGGAAGATCTGCATACACATTTCAAAGCAAAAGATACAACTTTATAGCATTTCATGGCCTTTTATCCAAAGAAATTCAAATTTAGGATTTTTTTTTAATTACAAAGTTAATACAGGGTAATTTTTTTAATTTAGAAAAAAATAAAGTCAGGAGAAAAAAAAACTTAGTAATATTCATAGAATCTTGACCCAACCAAAACAACTGTCATTTTGATATGCTCAGTTTGCTGATCCATATTTTCAATTTTAATGATAAAAACCTTAAGAGTATGGAATTTATTTCCATGTACAACTGCATCCTTAAGATTTATAACGATGCAATATTCTCATTTTTATTACTTTCTAAATATAGCAAGTAGTCTGTTATTGCAGTAATATCCATCTAGCCTAAAAGGATACTTAGGAGAGTGTTAATTTCCAGGCATCTGGTATTAGTTATTAATTTTTACTTTCACAGACAGGGATTAGATCATGAGACAGGTGAAATGCCCACTTTTTGATTACACAGTTTTCAATTTAAAATGTGTACAAATTTATAAGGGCAATATAATTACCTGAAAGGACAGAGAACTCATATGTGAATTTCTAATACACACTACCTTACATCTACCTTAATATATTATCAAATCCAAAGTCGATTTTCTGCCCACTTTGTCTAATGTATACAAAGTAATGTTTAAAATCTAAAAACTATAATTTGCTTTTTCTTATATTTCCTCCAGTTTTTTCATTTACACATATTTTTGCCACATCTTAAGATTCATCATCAGATCTTTACTATCGATTGCATTATCTAAATTAGAAGCATCTGTATTTGATCTACTATTTTCTGAAAGCTTAATTTTTTTGTTCCTATTCAACCAATACACCATTGCCCAACCTTTAAGCCAGGCCTGAAATGACTGGAAAGCATACAGTGCATTTTTACTTTGTACATTTATTTTTGGTAACATACTATAAAGAATAGTTCTAACTGCTAAAATGCACTGACCCTCAAAGTAGTAAAATCACTTAGAGTAGATAAAATATAAAATATCTCCATAACCAAGAAAATGCTAATTGAACCACTTCAGGGATAGTTTTAGTGTTTAAGACATTCTAAACCTAAGAAATTCATAGTAAACACTTTTAGAATCCTTTTTATTCATGTTACCTTTAAGTAACATGACAAACTGCTTAAAGCTGATTTTAAAGTAGCAAAGAATTACCTTTTTATGATTAGAAACCCTCCTAAGATTGTCCTCTTCAATGTGAGGGAGCTGCAGAAGGGGAGACTTAAACTGCTGAAGGCCCTGCACAGCCATCTGGGAAAGCTTCATGCAGTTTTCTAGGGATGCCAAAGTTGGAGCACGAAACTCCCTTTCTTAGAAAGAACAGGAGCAAAAGAAAAAACAAGGCTGGACTTTTTATATGTTCAGGACTATACACTTCATCACAAAAACATGATTCATTGAATATCCTTAAGACCTCAAGTTTTAAGATCATAATGCTGATTTTCCTCCAAAAGTTGTAAGATCCAGTATGGAGATACCTCAAAAAGTTAAAAATAGAACTACCCTATCACCCAGCAATCACACTACCAGGTATTTACCCCAAAGATACAAATGTAGTGATCTGAAGGGATATCTGCACCCCAATGTTTATAGCAGTATTATCAACAATAGCCAAACCACAGAGAGAGCCCAAATGTCCACTGATTGATGAATGGAGAAAGATGTGGCATATATACACAATGGACTATTACTCAACCATCAAAAAGAATGAACTCTTGCCATTTGCAATGACGTGGATAGAGACAGAATGTATTATACTAAGTGAAGTAAGTCAGAGAAATACAAATACCATATGATCTCACTCACATGTGGAATTTAAGAAACAAAACAGCTGAATATAGGGAAACGGAAGGAAAAATAAAATAAAAACAGAGAGGGAGGCAAACCATAAAAGACTCTTAACAATAGAGAACAAACTGAGGGTAATTGGAGAGGATGTGGTAGAGGACGGACTAGAAAGGTGATGGGAGGAAAGCACTTGTTATGCTGACTGCTGGGTGTTAAACGTAAATGATGAATCACTGAATTCTACTCCAGAAACCGGTACTGCATTGTATGTTAACGACATAAAATTTAAATTAAAAAAAAATTGTAAGATACCAAAAATATACAAACATGTTCAAATGCAACCATCATTATCAAGCAACAAGCACCGATTTAACAGAAAATTTTTCCATCATCTCCCAAAACTTTATCAGTATCAATAACATACTGACATCATGCCAAGAACTGACATCAGCTGTAACAAAAAACCACAACCATTATCTCCTTTAAGGGTCTCCCTTTCCATTATTGACCACAAACTCTCTCATTCTTTTTTTCTTTCTCCTCATTCTTTTTTCCCTTCATGTGAAATACATGTCAGATGAATTATTATTACATCACTTAAGGAATTATTTCAAACTCATTGTTAAAATACAGAATAACCTAACTCTAAAAATATTCAAAGGAAGGAAAAGGTATCTTAAATCTTTACAAACAGTAAGTGATGACAAAAAATAAAACAATAAATTCAAAAACATGAGTTGTGATAAAGACTTTACATAATGGAAAATATAGAAGAAAAACCATGAACAAAAGTGGGAAAGCTGATTCAACATAGATACAAGGCAGAATTACTGTAGGTACTCATAAATCTTAAAAATTATGAAGTATAATCTGCATATGCCTGCAAGAAAAACTACAACATAATTAATTACATTTCTACCTCACCTTCACGGCTCCGAGCCATTATTATTAGTTGGCAGATTACATTAACCATTTCTTGAAGTAGGGCAGGGCACTTTTTCAACATAAATTGCTGATCTGCAAAACAAAGGAAAATCTCCAACAAATCATTCTACTCTTATAGTTAAAATACCTTGATCATCTGTGGTGTAAGACCAATACTAAATTTATATGACATCAGAATTTTACAGGTTGAACGCAACGGTTTCTTCTAAGTAGTACTGTCAAAATCAGTCAGAAAACCTTCGGTTCAGATTAGATGTTTCAAAGGCAAATTTTTAATATAACGGTGGTGTGCTTCATAAATTGTTTCAGAAGAAACAGTCTCAAAACTTAATCCTAATCTTATTATACTTAAAAACCTTAAGAATCTTCTTTTGCACATAAATTTCTGTAACTATGAATAAGTTCAAAGACTAAGATTGGGAATAAATGTTAACTCAATGCAAAAAGAGAAGGGGGGGAGGAGGAAAAGGGGAAGGAAGAGGGAGACAGATTCATTTTTACTGCATATAATGGCTATTAAGATCATGGACTGGAGCTGGTACCCAGCCTAAAAAAAATTTGTTCCCTGTTTTTCTTAGATAATTGGTAAAAAATAGAGGTGGCTTTATATCTGTACAGAGCATTAGGAAAATCAGAATTACTAGTTAATTTGCAACTCCAATAACAATGCCTAAATAGTGACCCTTCATTCCATCACAAGTATCTTATCTTATCACCAATTACTAAGCATCAACTGGCCTTGTTTTCAAAGGCATTTAGTTATATTATTGGCTTTAAAAACGAAGAGGAGGAGCTCATTCAGAAAGAACATTTATTCCCTAGGGATAATAATTTTCTTTTAAAACTTCAAATGAAATAATACAAGTAAAGAAGAAATGATGACACTCAAATTCATGACATTCCTGGGAACACCACTGTCCCAAAACACTGCTTTTCTTTTACATATAGAGGGGGCTTCAAGCACTAGGAAGCTTGCAATAAAGATTAAAGCCTTCATCAGCAACCCCTGCTGGAGGTAGTGGAGTTCACAGAGATAACTGCTGTGAAATCCATTTTTTCTTTCCCTGAAAAGTTTACAAAATCTTTTTAAAAGTCACTAGGAAAGTACTGTATATCTGCAACTAGCTAAACATTTCTCAGAGTATTCTCTCACCTTGAAATACTAAATTTTAACATTTGTCAAAATACGATTACTTTTAGATCTTCAAAATATTTGTGAATTATGCAGCATAAAATTTCTTTTTAAAAGGTCCTTGGGCAATTAGTTGAGCAAAAAAGAACAGTGACAAAAAACACTATACCATGAGGTCTAATTAAACCCATTGCTTTTGTACCATTAAAACCCTGCAGAGGGGTGCCTGGGTGGCTCAGTTAGTCAAGCATATGACTCCTTGTTTCAGCTCAGGTCATGATCTCAGAGTCATGAGATAGAGCCTCACCTCAGGCTTATGATCAGCTGAGTCTGCCTGAAATTCTTTCCCTCTCCTTCCCCTCAGCTCGCATGTGGTCTCTAAAATAAATAAATAAAATCTTTAAAAAAACAAAAAACAAAAAACCCTGCAGATATTAGAACCATACCTTCTTCAAGGGTCTCAGGAATCTTCATTCTAGCAAGATGAGACAGTAAAAGAACTCTGGCTTTCAGGCTATACGGACAGGTAAGTGGAGGCTCATTCTTCTTTAAATTAATGCTGCCAATTTCTCTGATTAGCTAGAGGAAATAAAATAATAAAAAAATATGTACTTAAAAAAAGCATTAACTTTAGTACCTATATGCTTGTATCAAGGAATCTGGGAGATAGGTCTAACCTGAGGTATCAGAATATTATCTGTTGGTCTGCTTGTGGCATCTTTGTTATACTGAGGATCAAATTCAGAGGCTCCAGCCAAAACCATGATAAGACCTAAGAAAACAAAAAAATAATATGAAGGTAAATAAATTGTTAACCTATTAATTTCCTCTCCTATAATACTTCATTAATCCTAAACTGAGGCAATTTTCCACTTGCACACAAAGTTAAAAATCATCTGAACTCCACTAACAAGTACTCATTTCTCTCATAAGAAAAAGAAACATTTTGCTTTTCTAAATATGTAGAAAATTACCTATAAATAAACATATTCATCAAATTAAGGGTCCCAAAGCACTGGATGCATTAAAATCACTTCAAATAGCATCTGTTTCTGTACTTAAGCATGTGTTCCACAGAAACTTTCTATAGGTAATTATTAAGTATCCCATGTGATTTATATAGCTATTATGTGGAAAAAGCAGGACTCCATAGTTAAACAGGGCTGAAAAACAATGAGTTAAAAAGAGTTTTAGGGTTCCTCACTTCATGACATCTCAGCACCTTAAGTAAACTGAAATACTCTGTAGTTTAGACAAATTTTTATTATGGAACCCCAGAGGGTTTGTGGGAAGTGCTCTTTGACATACACATGATTCGCAGCCACATATATTTAGCATTACCCTCATTAGTCTATACAAACTCTTTAACAACTGCTACTATAGTTCATCAATCACACCTTCCAGAAGATACATGCAATGTACTCGCAAAAAGCAGGACAGTACAAAGATTAAAAGAGCATAGACCCTAGAGTTTTCACTAATTAAATGACCCAGGACAATATCCTTCACCTCTCTGTGGACCTCAACTTTTTCACAGATGTGCCTGACACACAGTAAGCACAGTTATTAATATGTGCAACTTACTACACCATCATTATCCTCAAATATTTCATGAAACACCTATTCCTAAGACAACTATATAATAAATGATGCCAACACTAAAGTAACCAAGGATACGTAAAACCAAGCCTACTAGAAGCTAAACAATGCTTTTCTAATAGAACTGTGTAAGGCTAAGTGTCACTCTCAGAAATAAATCAGAAATCAAGATCACTGATGCAAAAAACACATCATAAACTTGAGACATTTTCATAAGAGGGTTTCTGTATTCATATTTCAATTCAACATAAGAGTGATATGTGTGCGTGAGGGAGAGTTAACAACCACTTGTACCTCAGAAATAAAAGATCTGCTCATTCCTCAAAAATAAAAGATTTGTTCACACAGTCGCATGATTCAGAGTCTCTTTCTCATTAACAACAAAAATTAATAAAACTGGCAAATCCAAATTATAGAAAAGTCCATTTTGGTTTTGGAACAAAAGTGTATTCGACAATGAGGCACAATTTAAAACTTTTTAAAACTTGTATCTTCTTTTTTTTCCCCCAAGGAGGGGAAGCAGGGTTTGTCTAGGATATGTCTATAATTTCTGCAGAGCAGTGATTCTGAAAGGCATAAATGTTAGCTTTACGGAATCAAAGAAAATACTTTAAATGGAGCTTCTTTTTCCATAAAGTAATTCTGAATTACGACTCCGGGAATGAAATATTCTGGCAGTTTTCTTTCAACACACAAAATCTCTACTTATTTTTACTAAGATTAATACAGTATAATGTACCGTTTTAGGGCCTGGGAACCAGACTGCTTGAGTTCGATCCTAACTCTACCACTTACTGTATCCTTAAGCTCAGTTTCTCAGTTTCCCTATCTATAAAATATGCTTAAAAACAATAACTTACTTATGAGAGCAAAATAAAGCTTAAATGAATTAACACATACATAATCCCTAGCAATTCCTGGCACACTACACTCAAGAAATGTTAGCTAGTATTATTACAAAATTAACTTATATGAAGCTTTGCCTTAAAATTTCTAGGAAAAAAAAAAAAAAAATATATATATATATATATATATTTCTGTTATTCCCAATTACTCAGATATCTATCTATCTATATATAGATATATATATTGGGAATAACAGAAATAAATGTGATAAAGGGTGTTAGCATTTTCCTCAGCTTTAGTTATACAAATGGAGTATAACACTGAAATGAAATGTCTCCAGTTGAATATATATCGACCCCACATGAATGACTCAGAAAGGGTAGCCTAGGTGGCTCAGCAGTTTAGCACCGCCTTTAGTCCAGGGCCTGATCCTGGAGACCCAGGATCCAGTCCCACGTTGGGCTCCCTGCATGGAGCCTGCTTCTCTCTCTGCCTGTGTCTCTGCCTCTCTCTCTCTCTCTCTGTGTGTGTGTGTGTGTGTGTGTGTGTGTCTCATGAATAAATAAAATTAAAAAAAAAAAAAGAAAACACTAAGGGAGAAAAAATATATATATAAAAAAAGAATGACTCAGAAAATAATCTAATATCATGCCTACTTAAATTTACTTACGTTTCATATCCATATTTCGGGTTTTATAAACAAAATATGTATAAATCTGTGTTGTGCGTATTAGAATCTGGTCTCCACTATAGCGTATTGAGCGATACCACCAAGAGCCCTAAAACGCAAATAAAATTGAACAATAAATAAAGTATCAAAACCACCATAAATATTAGGTTTGATGCAGAATATGTTTCTGGCCAAATTTTCTAAATGTTCGTAAAACAAGTAACAATACCTGAACTTTAGCACAAATGTTTTGTTACATATTTCAAATTATTTAGCAAGTATTTATACTGCCCAAGACCTAAACAGCAACCTACACCTCACTATATATATATATATATATATATTTATTTATTTATTTATTTAAAAAATATATATATTTTAAAACATTTATGTTTCAGCTAGAAACTGAAGACAAAACAGAAACCAAAACAACCCACTGCTTTAAAAGCAACAAGCTGGCTCCTGACACACAGGTTGTATTCAATAAATATTTGTTATATAAGGTCAGGAGCAATTTTACTGTTAATATACTACTTTCATTCATTTGATTCCATACAGCTGTATCCTCACACAACAAGCCTATGATGAAGGCAAGACAACTTAATTATTAGTTTACTATGAGACTCAGGAACTATAAGACCTGAGAGAAAACCACCAGTCACAAAAGAAAAGAAAGTCACAAAATCATAAACTTTGTTATGTCCATATTGAGGTATTATTGCACTTATTTTTAAAAATCAGATTGCTATAATATAGGAAGCAAAAGAAGTCACAGAACAATACATACAGTAAGATGATTTTTTTTTAAGTGTGTATGTATACAAAATTCAAAGAAAAATATCTGAAAGGGGCACCTGGGTGGCTCAGTTGGTTAAGTGTCCAACTCTTGATTTCAAATCAGGTCGTGATCTCAGGGTCCAAGGGATTCAGCCCTGCACTGGACTCCGTGCTCAGCAGGGAGTCTGCTTGAGATTCTCTTACTCCCTCTCCCTCTGCACCCCCACTCAAAATAAACAAATAAATCTTTTAAAAAAAAATCTGGAAGGGAGAACACCAAATTTAGCTGTGATTATCTCTAACAAAGAAATGAAGTTGAGAGAGGTAGGAAGGAAGACATTCTTAATTCTAAATACATCTGTATATTTCAGTTGTGTTTAACTTTTATTGGGAGGAGCTATATATACTTTAACATACTCAGATGATATCACTTTTAGAAGACCTTTAAAGTACAGCTGAATACAAGATTCTTAAAATTCAAGGATCAATTGATTATACTCTAATACAAATTACAATCTTATAGACTCCAAAGCATGCCACCAATTCCCTTTCCAAACATTGTTAATAAAAAGAATTAGAACTTACTACAACAACTGGAAGGATAACCATGAATGCCAATCCATATACAAGTAAAACCTAGAATTGAAAAGGAAATAATTATGGTTTTCACAGATAAATTATAACATCTAAGAACACTTATTTTTAGGCTTACATGGCGGAGGCACTATCAAAAGCATTCCTCATGTATTATTTGATTTAATCCTTATTTTCAAACTTTAGGAGAAAGACATCATTATTATTTTCCTTTTGCAAATAGAGAACCTGCAGCACACACATAGGTAACATGACTTGTCCTAGGTCACAAAGCTAGTAAGTGGTGGAGCGAGGATTGGAATCCAGGCACTTCAAATCTAAAAACTTATACTCTTATCCACTATAATAAATTATCTTTTAATCTCCTCTGTAGATAACACCAGCAAAACAGCTTTATAAATTATATTTTCAAAAAAAATAAATAAATAAAAAATAAATAAATTATATTTTCCTTCCAGTCAGGTACTTATAGATGCACACTTTAGCAAGTAGTTAGTGTCTTGGAAATAAATACTAGAACCCTGGTTCTTTATCAAGGAGCAATTTCCTAATGTTCTGTTTACAAGTAATTTCTGTCTATTGGTCTTAGATTTTTCTGCTACTACTTAATCCCAAATCTGATAGCTAACTATCTTTCTCTTCTCCAGTATTCCCAAAGTAATCCTAAGTGTGACAAACATTCTTATATACAGAAACCATATATCCCTGAAAATAACAAATGGTCATCCACTAGAACATTAAACCCTCATTTTCAAAAATTTCAGATTATATGAATTTTGTTTTTTATTGCTACAAAGGCAGCTCCTAATCATTTTTAAGAAATGTGAAATAGGGAAACATCTATTCCTGAACAATAGGTTAAGATAATTTCTGATGTTTTAGAGTTGCAGCATCTATCACTGATTAAAAGTCTGATATCTGGGGAGCCTCAATGGCTCAGTTGGTTGAGCCTCTGACTCTTGGTTCTGACTCAGGTTGTGATCTCACAGTCATGGGATCAAGCCCCACACTAGGCTCCACACTCAGTGAGGAGTCTGTTTCAGATTCTTTCTCCCTCCCCCTGTGCCCCTCCCCATTCACTCACTCTGTCAGGTAAACAAAATCTTCAAAAAAAAAAAAAAAAAAAGGTCTAATATCCTACTGACTTCCTAAGTACCATATGGAATATATATATAAACAAAATCTTCAAAAAAAAAAAAGTCTAATATCCTACTGATTTCCTAAGTACCATATGGAATATATATATATCATTAAGCATATATTAACATTAATTGAGCTTGGATAAACGTGAAATGAAGGATAATTTAAATTCTGAGTACTACTTAGGATACCATATAAAAACCGTAGTTCTCCAAACCAAGGATAAGACCCAACCTGAAACTGCCTCCAAAAGAAATCACAACTTCAAAGTTTTAAAACTACATTTACTGCCCAAACAGCAATCTAATCACGAGAACCAATTATCTTCTCTATTATGTAAAAATAGTTTTGACAATACACAGTTACATTAAAAACAACATAGCAGTATTTTGTTACAGCTCTCTTTATTATAATGTGTCTTATTTACATGCACTCACCAAAATTGAGTTTTTCTGGTCAACTATCCAAGCTGGCAAGGCAATTCCAAAGCTTGTGGCTAAAATAGAAAGAGTATTTCTGAAGAATCTCCTCCACTTCCAGTTTTATTAGTTATATCCCCAAATTCTGCCTCCCAAACTATCCCCCTTCCTCAAAAAAAGCTTTGAGAAAGACTGTATTTTTTTTAAGATTTATTTGTTTGTTTATTTATTTATGATAGACATACAGAGAGAGAGAGAGAGGCAGAGACACAGGCAGAGGGAGAAGCAGGCTCCATGCCTGGAGCCTGATGTGGGACTCGATCCCGGGGCTCCAGGATCGCACCCTGGGCCAAAGGCAGGCGCTAAACCACTGAGCCACCCAGGTGTCCCAAGAAAGACTGTGCTCCCAACACATAAAAGTTCATGGATTTTTCAGGAAGAGGGGGGGAGCTCAACCAAAGTACATAAATTCCTTCTTATTTAAATCTAAATTCTTTTGGGGCGCCTTCATAGTTCAATTGGTTGAGCGTCTGACTCTTGACTTCAGCTCAGGTCATGATTTTGGAGTCAGAGTCGAGTCCCACCGTCAGCTCCACACTCAGTGGGGAGTCTGCTGGATATTCTCTCTCTCCCTTTCCCTCTGCCTCTTCCCCCTGCTCACATTCTTTCAAATAATAAATCTTTAAAACATTAATAATTAAATCTAAATTCTTTAATATATCCTGAGTAAACTCTATGAATACATAAGAAAACGTTTAAAGTCAGTAAAGAACAACAGATTTTTTTTTTTCAACAATTGTTTTTATCCAACTTTTATCAACTGCTAGCTGGAAATGATGAATAATTAGTGATTACTCTTCTCATCAAACCAATCTAAGTTCTATCTTTCAAACTTGTTGCTAGAAAGAAAAAGTAAAAATTAGCTAAAGAGGACTCAATTTACGTATCTATTTAATTCTTTGAGGTTATAATTTTCCGATTCACAAACTAAGAAAATCAAGAATTCTTTTCAATCTATTAATATTTTCATTACATATAAAAATGTGTGTATATAACACCAGTAATTTTTAATTATCATTTATCACACCTTGAGGGCCGTCTGGATTTCCAAACTCTTCCCAATTTTTCCGGGACTCTTCATCAGTTAAACTAGCATCAAAAGAAACAAAATTGTGAAATTAGAAAGCCACATATGAAAAGTAAATACTCATACATACAAACTCTATTAACTAACCAATTCATTTCTTAAAGATATTAATTTCAGAAAAATCAAGAAAAGCCTCTGAAATCAGAAAACAAGAGAGAGAGGAAAGCAAGGAGTTCTACATTAAAGCAAATGAGAACTACTGAGCCTTTACAAAAATTCCTGGTTGGCCCATGGGTTCTCAAGTTTTGCCAGTTCAAGCTGGAATGTAAAACATTAAAGGTAACTACATTTTTATGAGAAGACAGTAAGGATTATAGGTGACTTTTCTCTTATATTCTTATATATTTTCCAAAATTTCTTCAATGAGCATTGTTTATACTTTAATAATATATACTATTTATAAATTTAATACAAATAATAATATTCCTTCCAAAACTGGTACCACATTCTCAAAAAAAAAAAAAAGAAACCACCTGTAAAATTCCATTGCTATAGTAAAAGTTATTTGCATTGTGCTGAGGTCACAATTTTCTCCTAAAACAACTGCCAGAAGGACTAGGTAAATACTTTTTAAACCAACAGCTTCCTAATCCAGCAATATAAAAATAACAGTGATCTTTTTTAAAAAACTTAAAAGGAAATATAACCTTTGACCTGGGCAATGGCTCAAAGCACAGAATGAGAGTGTTTTTTTTTTCCAGGTCCCAAAATAGATGTCAAAAAAAAAAAAAAAAACACTTAAAGAAAATTTCAAATCCTTCAAAAATTTTACAATGTTCTTAAGGAGACAATGCAGACACACACAAAATGACCAGTAATATCATTAAAAAGGCATTTTTGAAGACCAAGTGGCAAAAGATTATGTTTATGTCCAAATTTAGTTTTAATATTTCTATTTCCCAGAACATACACACAGAGGATACAATGTGGTTTTCATTCAACAAAGCTCCACATTGAGGGAAAATGCAGAAGTACCTTAAAAAATTGTAAAATTTTTCAATGATTTTAATTTTTTTCATCTAAACCATAATTTCTATTATTATTTTTAAGCAAGCTCTACACCCAATGTGGGGCTTGCACTCACAACCCTGAGATAAAGAGTCACACACTCTACTGACTGAGCTAGCCCCCTAATTTTTTTTAATTGAAGTATAGTTAAACACAGTATTAGTTTCAGGTGTACAAATAGTGATTGACAAGTTTATAATTATGCTGTGCTTACCACAAGTGTAGCTATCATCTGTCACTCTACAATGCTATCATAATACCATTCACTATATTCCCTATGCTATTTATCTCTTATTCCCTGCCTTATTTCACTTAGCATAATACCCTTATTTGCTCTACCTTATTTCACTTAGCATAATACTTCTAGGTCCACTCATGTTATCATATAGTAAGATCATATCAAATAGTAAGATCACATCCTTTTTTATGGCTAGGTAAGAGTCCTGTGCGTGTTCGTGGGTGTGTATACCACCATCTTCCTTATCCATTCATCTATCAGTGGATGCTTGGGTTGCTTCCATTACTTGCCTATTGTAAATAATACTACAATAAATATAGGGGTGCATGTGGCTTTTTGAACGAATGTTTCTGCTTTCTTTGGGAAAAATCCAGTAGCAGAATTACTAAATCATAGTGTATTTACGTATTTAATTTTCTGAGAAACCTCCCTACTGTTTTCCACAGTGGCTGTACAAATTTACATTTCTACCAACAGTGCACAGACTACCTCCTTGCCAACGCTTATTTTTCTTTTTGATTGTAGCCATTTTGACAGGTGCAGGGTGATAACTCACTGTGGTTTTGATTTGTATTTTTCTGATCATTAGTGCTGAGCATCTTTTCATGTGTCTGTTGATCATCTACCTATATGTCTTCTTTGGAAAAATGTCTATTAAGGTTCTCTGCCCATTTAAAAAAAAAAAAAAGGTTCTCTGCCCATTTTTTAATTGTATTGTTGGTTTTTTGATGTTGCTTTGCTTAAGTTCTTTATATATTTAGGAAATTAACCTCTTGCTGAATGTATCATTTGCAAATATTTTCTCCCATTCAGTAAGTAGTTTTTGTTTTATTGGTTTCCTCCACTGTGCTAAAGTTTTTTTTTTTTAATATTTTATTTATTCATTCAAGAGAGACACAGAGAGAGAGAGAGGCAGAGACACAGGCAGAGGGAGAAGCAAGCTCCATGCAGGGAGCCCCATGCGGGACTCAATCCCAGGACCCTGGGATCACGATCTCAGCCAAAGGCAGATGCTCAATCACCTAGCCACCCAGGGGCCCCTGCAAAAGCTTTTTATTTTGGTGTAGTCCCAATAGTTCATTTTTGCTTTTGTTTCCCTTGCCTTACAATCTTTTTTTAAATCTTTTTAAGTAGGCTCCATGCCCAATGTGGCGCTTCAACTTATGACCCTGAGATCAAGAGTCACATGACATGCTCTTCTGACTGAGCCAGCCAGGCACCCCTGTCTTACAATTTTTATCTAGAAAAATGCTGCTATGGCAGATCTCAAAGAAATTACTGCCTAAGTTCTTCTGAGTGTTTTATGGTTTCTGGTCTTCTTAAGTCTTTAATCTATTTTGAGTTTATTTTTATATATAAAAGTGGTCCAATTCCATTCTTTTGCATATAAGAATTCTTTTCCAGTTTTCCCAGCACCATTTTTGAAGACACTGACTTTCTCCATTGCATATCTTGCCTCCTATGTCATGGATTAATTGACCATATAAATCCAGGTTTATTTCCAGACTCTCTATTCTGTTCCATTGATCTGTGTGTCTATTTTAGTGCCAATACTATATAGTTTAGTTACTATAACCTTATAGCATATCTTGAAATATGGAATTGTTATACTTCCAGCTTTGTTCTTCAGCCTCAAGACTGTTTTGGCTATTCAGAATCTCTTGATTGGGGAACCACAAGTGATTCCATATAAATTTTAAAATTATTCTAGTTCTGTGAAAAATGCTGTTGGTATTTTGATAGGGATTATATGGAACCTGTAGATTGCTCTGGGTAATACAGACATTTAAAAAATTTAACTCTTCAATCCATGAGCATAGAATATTTTTCCATGTTTGTGTCATATTTTTAATTTCTTCCACCATTGTTTTAGTTTTCAGAGTATGGGTCTTTCATCTTAAGATTATTTCTAGGTATTTTATTCTTTTTTTTATTTTTTTAAATTTTTTTATTTTTTATTTTTTTATTATTTTTATTTATTTTTAATTTTTAATTATTTTATTTTATTCTTTTTGATGCAATTGTAAACGAAATTGTTTTTCTTAAATTCTCTAGTTCATTATTAGTGTGTAAAAATGCAACCAATTTCTAGGTATTAACTTTGTACCCTACAACTTTACTGAATTCACTTATTATTTTTAAAAGTTTTTTTGGCAGTCTTTAGGGTTTTCTATGTATAGTATCATGCCATCTGCAAATGATTATAGTTTAACTTGTTCCTTACCAATACTGATGTCTCTTTCTTTTTTTTTTTTTTTCTTGTCTGACTGCTACGGCTAGTACTTCCAATGCTAGGTTGGATAAAAGTGGTGAGAGTAGACATCCTTGTCTTAATTTGCTCAGTTTTTCACCACTGAGTATGATGTTAGCTGTGGGTTTTTCATATATGGCCTTTATTACGTTGAGGCATGTTCCCTTCTAAATCCACTTTTGAGAGTTTTATCATAAACAGATGCTGAATTCTGTGAAATGCTTTTCCTTAATCTATTGAGATGATTATGTGATTTTTATTTTTTTGCTCTGTTAATGCAGTGTAGCACACTGGTTGATTTTTGCAAATACTGAGCCACCCTTGCATCCCCAGAATAAATCCTACTTGATTGTGGTGAATGATCCTTTCAGTGTATTGTTGAATGCAACTTGGTAGTATTTTGTTGAGGATTTCTTTACCTATGTTCATCAAGGATTGAAAATATTTTTAGATTTATCAATTTGGTCATTTAAAAAAAACAAGTACATTGACATCTTCAGTCCCTTTGTAACTCCACTTACACTACTTGACCTAAGTCCACAGTAAAATACAGAAGCCAACAAAAAGCACTGTCGAAGAGACTGCAAGCTCATAAAGAGGGGTATTTATGGTGGCTCTTTTTTAACTAAGGGAGGGACAGTTCTCAAAATATTTTTCTCTG
The DNA here is from genome assembly GCF_003254725.2 of Canis lupus dingo. Classification (NCBI taxonomy): domain Eukaryota; kingdom Metazoa; phylum Chordata; class Mammalia; order Carnivora; family Canidae; genus Canis; species Canis lupus. The sequence goes on from NC_064254.1 coordinate 65,293,905, forward strand.
GTTTCCCAGTACAACTGTCCACCCACCCAGGGCTTTAGCTACTATTTTTCTCAATATTCTGTCTTCTAATCAGATTCTTTTCCCAAAAGTAATTATCTGTCTGCTCTACCTTCCTGATGATGGCAGCATAATAAACTGTTCTGTTCTCTATACAATGCCCTCAGATTTTGCAAAATAAAGCATAGCTCACATCATAGAAGCACTCGATTTTTTCAAACTGCAAACACAGCTGATTACCATTCCATTAATTCATTAAGCTGACTTGTACAAATGGTGTGTGACAGGCACCATGCTCCATACTCAAATTAAAGGAATTTTATCAACTTTTTAAAAGTGTAAGAAAACAAATAATTTTGGCTACTTATTAGTGCTTCAGTATAATACCATTACTAAGACTTAAAGTACTTAAAAGTTATGTAATTTTGGTATAATTCATATATAAGCTTATATATATATATATATATATATATGTATATATATATATAAGCTTAAAAAGACCAATGATATTAACATAATTTTTAAAAATTCAATGAGTATAAAGTTTCCTAAACATGATTATATCCCTTAACTTTGCAAGTGGGAGGTTGTGTCATAGATCCTATTACAAATCCAATAAAATCTGTAACCCTTCTGCCCTGGAAAAATGCACAGTTACAAATACACATAAATTCTGTGTACAGTTTCAGGGGCCCCAGATTTTATATCATAACCTAGATAATAATTCATTAAATTATAGGTGACTGACCCTGAGTTGACTATATAAAGCTAAGTTACATATTTATGTATAGGAATACATGAAAACACAGGCTTTTTATTTAAAAAAAAAAAAAAAAAAGTAGCTTTAAAGTAACATCTACGGTGTTCACTTGTTATAAAGTAGGTTAAACATAGGTTTTACACATGAAAGCCAAATCCCAACTACATCCAAAAGAGAAGCCAGAAACTATGAACCAGAAAATTCAATTGCTGGTCTAACTCCTCTAAAATAACCAGACTTCTTTCCTTTAAGCTAGAAACTGGTATGAAGAAATAGGAATGACCCAGCTTATTATTATAATGGACAAATAAGGGAAAACTATCCTGAACAGCCAAAGCAAATTCTAAAAAATTTTAGAATTCAGGGATCCCTGGGTGGCTCAGTGGTTTAGTGCCTGCCTTTGGCCCAGGGCATGATCCTCGAGTCCCGGAATCGAGTCCAACATCAGGCTCCCTGCATGGAGCCTGCTTTTCCCTCTGCCTGTGTCTCTGCCTCTCTCTTTCTGTGTCTCTCATGAATAAATAAATAAAACCTTTAAAAAATAATAAAAAATAAAAAATTTTAGAATTCAGTTCAAAGCCTATAAATGCATTTCAAAAGCTGCTTGAGTTATACTTAGGCTGTTAGAGCTATGCATAAAATGGGGACTTCAATCACTCAGAACTTATATTTAGTAAAATGTACCTTTATCTAACTCATTTATACTTCCACAAGTTATAAGATCTTGAAGTTCTGGGTCCCACAGTCATTTTATTTCTTCATTTGCCTAATGGACCATCAACTATTTAAGACATTTTACTTATAAAATATTCTACAGCTTGATCATGTAACTGAGTTAAAACCAAAGGCCAGATATTATTCTTCTGTACTTTTTAGAATAGTGACCATACATCATAAAGAGTCAGATTTCCAGTAACCTGAGAACAAAATCATCAACTTAAAAATGTTACAATACTTGAAAACTGAGGAGGAAAAAAATAACTGTACCAAAGGCACTAAAATTAAAATTACTAATTAAATAGTCTTAGCTATCTGATTTTCCTGAGTATCTTCAGTTCTTTTTAAATTACCTGAAGACAGCAATTAAGGCACTGAAACACTTGGGCAATGAGAATAAATGCTTGGAGGAGACACAATGAAAAAGAGAGGAGACATCAACTGAAAGACAGCAATCTGGAGGATATCTGCTATACAGAAAAGAAAACGTAGTACACACTTCAGGAAGCTCCTGAAGGCACTGCTTTATCGCAGAATCCTATTCACATACATAACAAGCGACTCAAAAAAAGAAGGGAGAGGAGGCACAGTCAATATATACTTTTATTAAGCACAAAATGAGTATTTCCCAAACTTCTGTAATTCATACACCACTTTCACAGTTTGCTATTATACCTGAGTATCCTATCATTTACTTCCATTTTTAAAACTAGCTTACAAAATTATACATCACGGAGTCCTAAAAACAGACATCTTGTCTGTATTTTACTCTTTAATTTAAAACATAAGAGCTATATGGGGATATGCCTATCAGTCCTGAAGAATCCAGCTAACTTTTATCTCTTGTAATATTAACACTCAAGAAGGAAAAATTACTTCCAATTTTATATACTCTATCCTGTTTCTCCAAAATTAAATTAGTCTTTAGATAGCTTAATGAGACAAGCTACATTGCCAAAACAAGAGAAGTAGATCTAGCCTAATAAAAGCCTAGAAATGAAAACAAGGTGTTAAGTGTATCCTCTTCTAATCAGCATGCTTGGAAAATAACTCCATTAATGTATTACCTACTACTTAATTTAACAAACTTCATGGGCAAAAGTACTACTCTGCTCTAAGTTACTTAAAATTCAAGTTTAGTTAAATTAGCACTTTAGGGTTGCCAAGGTAGTTCCATAAGTAATAGACTCAACACATGAGGTCAGCATTTAAAAGTGTATAACAACTGTTTCATTCAAATAAAAAACTATCTTTACCACTCCTAAAAATGTGTAATGGGTTCTATGATACTTACGCTGCATAAGCTTTTGCTATCCTCATGAACATAACTTCATCACCTCCTTTATCTGGATGATATTTAAGTGACAGCAAACGATATTGTTTCTTAATTTCTGCTACTGTTGCCCCCTAAAAGGAAAGCTTTGTTTTAATAAAAATATGCGCAATGCTGTAAAACCATAATTCATCCCATTTTGAACTTTAAATATAAACTATTCATGAGATGCCTGGGTGGCTCAGTGCTTGAGCATCTGCCTTTGGCTCAGGGCATGATCTCAGAGTCTTGGGATCCAGTCCCACATTGGGCTCTGCATGGAGCCTACTTCTCCCTCTGCCTGTGTCTGCCTCTCTCTCCGTGTCTCTCTCATGAATAAATAAACAAAATCTTAAAAAAAAAAAAAAAACTACTCAATATTTTCAAAAAGAGAAAAATGCTTTCATCCTGTATGTTTGTCCCATAAATTTCAGCCCATGTATCTTTTAAATAAAAATATACTTATTTTGTCCAATATATTTATTTTATTGAGCACCTACTAGGAGTCATGTGATTCAGTAGGCACCAATAATTTAAGAATGAAAACCACACAATGCCATACTGAAATAAAATAAAATAAAATAAAATAAAATAAAATAAAAGGATAGTAACATTTAAATATCAAAGAATTATCACAGTAAATTAAGTCTGAAGAAACTCTCAAATCAAAGGTTAACTTCCTTTCTAAGAAATAATCTGAAGAACATCTGGTTTCATTTGTTTATCAGTATTTTAATTTTAAACACATAAGTTTATCTTAGCTTTTCCTAATTAGACTCAATTTCTATCAATAAATTTTTCATATTTTTATGGCATTAAATTGTCCCTAAATATTTTAACCTTAAAAAAACTCTTTGGAAAAAAAAAAAAAAAACTCTTTGATGACTATCACCATCACAATAAGAAAAATCAGATATGCAAATTTTGCTTCTACAAAACATAAAACTAGAAAACATGGTTTGTATTTGTATTATATTAATATCTGGATAAAGCCACCTACTGAGCAAATACTAGAAGTAAACAAAGTGGTTCGGGAAAAAAAATGGAAAGAACACTAGATTCAGCTTGACTAATAAGAAGTTATGGGACTCTAGACAAGACAAAAATTTTCCAGGCCTTGTTTTCTCCATTGGCAAAAAAAAGCTAGATGATCTCTAGCATTCATTTCAATTCTAACTTTCCACTGATATATCTAAAAGACAAATTTTCTACTGGGATGCATCAATCAAGTTCAATTAAGAGATCACCTAAGGAGTCTATCCAAAGTTAATCTGAATTTCCATTAACAATGAAACAATGAAGTTCTTTATAAGACATAAAGACTTAACACACTGCTTTAGTGTTAATTAACACAGGATCATGAGATTTTTACCACCCAACATACATGATCCTCCTGGTTTTAACTTTGCATTAAACCAATCTTATAAAAATCTTTAAAATACATACTTCCTAAAAATAAATAAAATAAAAAATATATTACTTTCTTATCTCATCTTCAAATATTCTTATATTTCGCAATTTCAAAGTAAGCCTTACAAGGATGGAAATTAACATCTATAGCTTAAAAAACATGCATATATTAGAATAATAATGGATAAGATACATCCCCAAAGTCTGATTTCTTTAGGCACAACCCAATTATTTAGGATATGGACTTATAGTGTCTTCATACAGTCAATAAACTACTGCACATTATGTAAAAATACTACTTACAGGATCCAAATTTAATACTTCATAAGGATTGTATTCTTGGTATTCTCGGTCTGTTTTGGAAACTTTGTATGCAAGAAATAAGAACAATGCCCATCCTGCAAGCAGAACTATTTTCCTGTTTAGGAAAAACATAAGTGAAATATAAATAAATACATGTATGTAGTATTCCTTTAAGAGTCTATGCAGACATTATGGCAGATCAAGACAATAAAACAATCTAAAGTGTTTTACATCATTGATACTGACTCCATTCTACAATTTCTTGAACAGTGCCCTTTTTACCTTTGAATTCCCTAGAATCTATAGTGTGCATCTAGATTACATGTAATATTCCCTCAATAACTATTTACAGAATTTTATGTATAGAACTTAATGCAACTTATTAACTAATGGTTTTAATTTGATCAAAACATATTAATACTAAGTATTTAATAAACCATTTAATGTAAAAAAAAAAAAAAGAGCTGCTCTTAACCTAGCAATTAGACTTTTAGTAAGATAAACTGCAAAAAATAATGGGTCAATTGTGCAATGATGAATGAATAGTCTTGTTTATAACAATTAAACTTTGGAAACAAATTAAATGTCCATTTATATGGAACTAATTAAACAAACCATTTATAGGAGACAAAACAAACCAATACACAGCCAAATAACTAGCCAATACAGATATAAGAAGATGTACATAATAGGATAAAAATGGGATATAAAGGAATATATAGTTTGAAAAAAAAAAAAAACAATTTCTCTCCAATATGTTGTTTAGTAAAAATATTTAAAAGACTGATATTACCAGTGTTGGAGAGGCTAAAGAAAAAAGAAACTACACTCTGAAGGATGATCTGGCAATAAAGTATCAAAAACCCTGCAGAAGTACACACCCTTTTAACTATCCATTTCAAGAAACTTAGAAATAAACTAGAATTAAGCTTATAAAATATAAGGAGGGCTCTTGAGATGAGCACTGGGTGTCATACTATATGTTGGCAAACTGTATTTAAATATTTTTAAAAATAATAAAAAGTAAAATTTAAAAAGCATATAAAATATAAAAAGCTGATTACAGATACAAATAACAGAAAACACACACAGAGATGTCCATCAACATAGTAGTAGACAAATAAATTAATGGTATATTAGAGATGTCCATCAACAGAGTAGTAGACAAATAAATTAATGGTATATTAATGACGTAAAATGCCATCTAGCCAATAAAAACAGTATTTGCTGTGGAAGACTATCTACCTTGTATTGTTAAAACAAGAAAAACAGCTTTCAAAGGTATACGTATAATATAATGCTATTTTTAAAAAATAAAAGTTTATTAAAAATATAGAAATATATAGAAAAAAATATAGAAAAATATAGAAGATAAATCATCTTAATAGTGGCTATCTTTAAATGATGGAATTGAGTAATTTTTATTTTTTATACTCTCTATATCACAATTTGTTATGCTAAACAGGAACTGCTAAACGCATAAAATGAATCACACAATGCCTAACCAAAGAAAATCAGAGTGACCTATTTTCAAAGATAGAAAATGTTCCACGTTTAATTAAGCTAATTTGGTAGAAACCTACCTTATATATGTTTATTTGGAATGAGCTTCACGGATCAAGTTCCAACTCAACTACTGACCTTTATCATCCATTTAAAAAAAAATCCCCATCTCCCAAGTTCCCACCATCATGCTTTTGCTCTTGAATCTTTCTACCTAGAATTCCCATTCCCCAGATCTGCCTATCTAAGCTCTATTCATCCTTCAAGACTCACTTCAAAGCAATCCTTACCCTTGTCAAGGTGATCAATGGGTAAACCAGGGTTACAATCACAAAGAAGCAAAAACCATGATCTTTCTCCTCTAATTCACTGCAAGCTCCTTGAGCACTTGGACAGGATCTTAGGAGCTTTGACTAACCCCAGAGTAGCTTATACACAAGTGGCATTCAGATGTAAATTTCTTTCCATCTGACCAAAATAATGTTCTAATCCTAATTAAGTACCTAATACTGCAAACTGCTTTCCACACTACCTACATCCCCAAAGAGGAAAAGGATGCCCTACCTGGAAAACTCCCACTTTTACCTAGCTATCTAGGGAAAGGTAATTAACACAGGCTCTGGAACAAAACTACTTGAGGTCAAATCCCAGCTTCACAACACTTTCTTGGAATGTTGCTTTGTCCTTAACGACTCAGTTTCCAATTTTTAGAGTGGGTTTGAGAATTAAATGAGATAAAGGTATGGAAAGCACCTAGAAGGCACCTCACAGATAGTAAATAATTCCTCTTAGCTGTTCTTAGTATTTCTTACCCAAATTTCAACCCTGAGTGGGAAGCCCTGAATCTCAGGCCAGAGTTTAGCACCCTTCCTCTGCTCTATCATAGCACCCCCCTCACAGCCCTTACTAAACTCTATTATCACTACTTGTTTACTCCACCCCTTTCTCCCACAACTGTCAAGTTGCTGAACCACATCTATTTGTTAATTACAATGTATCAGTTCCTGATATAATACCTGACACATAAATAACAGGCACACAAGAACTACTTATTGAATAATGAAAATAATTTACATAGTAATTTTTAATTCAAACCCAAAGCTTGCTATATATACCCTTGATATGCTACAGAACACTTGAAAATCTAGGGATCCCTGGGTGGCGCAGTGGTTTGGCGCCTGCCTTTGGCCCAGGGCGCTATCCTGGAGACCCGGGATTGAATCCCATGTCGGGCTCCCGGTGCATGGAGACTGCTTCTCCCTCTGCCTGTGTCTCTGCCTCTCTCTCTCTCTCTCTGTGACTATCATAAATAAATCTACAAGTTAACAATTCCACATTTTGTTTTGCCCATGCCCCAAAAGGCTATAAAAGCTCAGAAAACAAAGATAAAAGTAAAATTGAAAATCACTAAAACAAGATTTAAAAGCAATCATGAGTAGAAGAGGAATCAAAACACCTAGGATATGTTATACCCCATGATAGAGACTTTACATGTTGCACCTGGCTCCCTGAGCCCAAGAATGAAGAAAGAAGTTCGTAAGAGAACCCTGGAGACTGATGACAACTGTAACAACCAGTACAACTATGCTTTAATTTCCTGAAAGTCAAAGCAAAGGTGAAAACATAATGGATTTCATCATCATGATTTATACTCAATTTTTTAAAAACATATTTAGGTCCTGTGAAAAGATAAGCATTTTTCCCTACATACAGCATCAGTGATCAACTTGTGAAGTCTTGTGTTTTTATTCTAGGCATATATTAAAGGTCATTTTGGAAGCAACTTCCAGAAATTAAAGCATTACATAATGACTGCTTAATTACAAAACAATGCTTTAAGGTTAATTAAGTAGCACAAAGGTTTTGATGTTTATCTTATCTAAATTATTCCTAGTTATCCACTTAATTCTTCCTTATTTATAAACATCCCTTACTCTGTGCTTCCATTTAAGTAAATGAGTTTACTAATCACTGAAGAGATCTTCACAGAGTTGGGTTTTTTCCTTGAAAACTGAGGTTCGCATACCCACAAATTACTGACCAAAACTCAAAAAGGAAGAGATTGGGAGGCCAAAAATATTTGTCTTGCTACCTCATAAAACTTATAATTTAAAATGAAAAGCAAAAAAATAAAAAAATAAAATAAAATGAAAAGCAAAAGCAAAGAATAAACTGTGAACATAAAACTACTCCTGTAAACACTAATTCTGCCTTTTAGTTTCACATCAATGAAGAACTCTTAACGTGAAAGCTAATAGTTCCCTCCCTTTGCAAAGAAACTAAACCAGGCAAAGTAAAACCTTACAAAGAAAAACTATTTAAACTCCTTGAAGTTACACAGATATGCTGAAAACTATCATCATCATTTAAACCAAAATTAAAAAATAAATGGTTCTACTTTTGCTAATTTCCTTTGCTCTTATCTACTGGATAGATAGATATAAGTAATTCACAAGATACAATCCTCCAATGGCAACTTTTTTACCTATCAGATTAATCTATTATCTCAAAATTGATGACTTGGGGTGAAGGCCCAAAGCCTAGGCTCTAAAGCTTACCCCAGAACCTCACAAAATCAAACAGGCCTACTCTAATTTAACAGGCTGATGATTTGTTTAATCAGATTGGCCTGCCAAAATAAAGGGCGACTAGGTCCCCACTCGAACACTTCCAACTTCAGGACCACAGTCAAGTTACTTCATCTTACTCTTAATTTTTTTTATTTGAAAAAAAAAAAATAGCAAAAATATCTACTTTGAGATAATAATAAAGTTATGAGATAACAACATATAAGCCCCTAAGCACAGCATCTGGCACATAGTATGTACTCAATAAACTTTAATTATCACTATGAAATGCAAACTTGAATTTGTCACCTCCCTACTTTTCATTTTCATAATCTTTTAAACATTTCCCCATAGTCTAAGGCAGAATTCTAATCCTGACAAGATGCACAAGTTCTTCCTTCAAGATTTGACTTCCCCTTCTCCTTTCCTCCCACGTCAGAAGTACATTCTCTCTCCTCTGAACTTCTAAATCACTGTTTATAAACTCCCAAATTCACATTTTATCCCTACTAAGACTACAATTTCTTTAAACATATGTTTTATTCATCTTTATATGCATATTTTTGTTACCTAGCAAAGAATAAGCACTAAGTACTTTTTTACTGAAACCAATTACTTACTTTACTGTAGGAATTATATTTGGCTGGGGTTTTAATAACCGTAAACGATACCACATACATCTTCCATATACTTTTCTGATATTCTTTAATCGAATTTGCTCTGTCAAAAAAATAAATAAATAGGGTGTTAAGGTAAAGCATTTTTCACAGTGAAGGCGAAACCAGTTAATACTATACTAACCATTATTATTATGCTAAAATTTTACTGGAACATAAAAGACTACCTAATCAAATAACCTTTAAGAAAAATTCACATTATAGGTTAATTTTTCTGTCACTCAGAACAAATGATCTACCTGGAAAATTTTGTTCAACTATCAGGCAATCATTTTTCATGTGAGACTTAAATAACTTCTAACTGAAAAACACAAAAAACTGACTTGAACCCAAAATATTTAGTCACATAGTAATTTCTCAGAAATTCTCTCTTCTTTTCCCTTCTGCTATAGAAGGTACAAAAGTATAAAACAAGTGAAACATGCAGCTTAGTAAAGGAAGCTAAGCAGAAATAGTATTATTCAATTATGTAAATAATTATGTTAAGTTAGAAAAACCACCCAAACCTCTGAGAAGTTAAAATAGGTTCATATAGGAATGAGAAAAGGCATTATTTTACTCATCAGGAAAAATGTGTAACTCGATTAAAAAGGAATTAAACCAAGCCAAAATATCATGTATCGTTTTACTAAACTCATTACTATCACTTGAATACAAGTTAAAAAAAATATGTTTTAAAATAAAAATGTACCTTTTTACAAAGATGGCATGCAAAAGCAAAGAAAAAGCCCCTCCCCCTAAAGCTGAAGCCTAAACAAAGGCCTGAACGCCAAGAAGGCAGTGCTAAAAAGCAACCTCAGCTACAAAAAAAAAAGGAAGATCTGCATGTCACCCACTTTCTGGTGGCCCAAGACACTCCAAAGGCAGCCCAAATATTTTCCTTGGAAGAGCAACAAGCTTGATCACTATGCCATCATCAAGCTCTCCCTGAGCAATGAGTCAGCCATGAAGAAGATAGAAGACAACAATAATTGTTGTATTCACTAAGGATGTCAAGGCCAAGAAGCACCAGATCAAACTGATTATGAAGAAGCTCTATGACACTGACAAGAGCCAAAGGTCAACACCTCGATCAGGCCTGATGGAGAAGGCATATATATGGTCCACTGGCTCCTGACTATAATGCTTTTGTTGTTGCCAAAAAACTGAAATCACCTAAACTGACTCCAGCTGGCTAATACTAAATAGAAATTTTTTCACAATACTAAAAAACTACAAAACCACACTACTTAAATGAGATTTTAGATAAGAGAACATACATTGCATACAACAGAATGTTCCAAAGCTACCATGTAAGATGTCCAACTACCCTGTTAACCACCATGCTTTGAGGAAAGCATCCACACAGGAGAGGTATGTGGCAGGAGATATCAGAACCAGGTGTGATGAAGACAGATCCACATACAGGAAGGAGTGGTGACAGAAAAGAAGACTGGCAATATGCAGGGGAACTGATCAAATAAGTTAACATACATAACAGATAACTGGAATCAGTTTTTCACAGTCAGAGAAGGGAGATACACACATGAAAAAAATAAAAAGAATGAATCCTATGGTACTGAATAGGAATTAAAGATATCTATAGGGACTAATAGATTTTCATAGAGAAATACAGATGTATTCTATACATATGTATTCACTAGCACTATTAAGTGAGCCTAGGAGCAGTGAATGAGATCAATAGCAGTCAGAACATTGGCACTTTACTGCTAGTTTCTAGGTTCTAAATACCATTCTCCACTAACAAGAACAAGGGATCCAAGTGTCTCTCCACAGACTATTACAAAAGGGAAAAGAATGATTTTACAGTGGGAAAGTATGGTAGGCTGAACAACTGACATCCAAGATGTCCACATCCTAATACCCAGAAATGGTGAATGCATTATTTTACAGAAATAGTCTTTTAACAGAAAAGACTTCACAGATCCAACAAAATTAAGATGAGATGGGGAGATGTATCCTGTTATCTGGATGAGCATAATATAATCACAGGGGTCCTTATAAGGAGGCAGGAGGACCAAAGACAAAGAAGATGATATGACAATGGGAGATGCTGGAGTGATGTCCTCTGAAGATGGAGGGAGGAGTCATAAGCCAAGGAACACATGCTGTCTCTAGAAGCTGGGAAAAGGCAAGAAAAGACTCAACTCCATAGCCTCCAGGCAGAACCAGCTCTACCAAACACCATGATTAGCCAGTGAAACGGATTTTGGACTTCCACCCCCTGAACTGTAAGAGAATAAATTTGTGTTGTAATAAGCCATTAAGGTTGTGGTAATTTGTTACATCAGCAATAGGAAACTAATACAGAAAGCCTGGCAGACATTATCTTAATCAGGTGATCAGTGAACATCAATAGCAATGGGACAAAATGCAATCACATACCATCTGACAGAATGCAATAAGAAACACACAACATCAGTTTCATAAAATTTCTGCCTAAGATATATAACCTCAATCTAATCATGAGAAAACACCAAACAACCCAAATTCAGGTTCATTCCCAAAACAATTGGCCTGTAATCTTCCAAGTCAAAAAACTGAAGATGTGTTCCAGACTAAAGAAGATTAAAGAAACATCAACTAAATGTCATGTGTGATTCTAAACTGAATTTCTGCTATAAAGAACTTCACTGAGACAAGTGACAAAATGTAAAGAGTCCGAGAATGAAATGACAGTAATGTTAACTTTTTTATTTTCCTGGATAAATTATGGACACTTTTGAATATATCACTGGTGATTTTTTAATCTATATTTCATTAAATTAAGCCTCCACAGTCTCCCATTTTCAACTATAAAACCAAGGGGAAATTTTAATAAGGTTATAAGAATAATGCTGAGGTTTCTATTAACCAGATGGCTTGACCTATTCAAAGGAATGATATTCTCCCAATGTTTCTCTTTTTTTTTTTTTTTTTTTATGATAGTCACACAGAGAGAGAGAGAGAGAGAGAGGCAGAGACATGGGCAGAGGGAGAAGCAGGCTCCATACACCGGGAGCCCGACGTGGGACTCGATCCCGGGTCTCCAGGATCGTGCCCTGGGCCAAAGGCAGGCGCCAAACTGCTACGCCACCCAGGGATCCCTCTCTCAATGTTTCTGAACAAAAAAATGTACACATGGTTTTCAGCCCCGTAATTTTGCACAATGTGTATGTGTACATTCTATGCCTCACTCTTCTGATCCAAAACTCAAATCTTAACTTTTTAGGATAATACCGAAGTCAATCAGTTAGTACTACAAGCTATGGTTTACACAGTAACACACTGGCATTTAGATTTCCTGCACAACTAAATATTCAGAGCACACATTCCAAATCTCTACAACAATGACCTCAAAGTCAAAGTAAATATCACAAGTAGAGTCCTTCCAGGCAGGGTTTTAGAAGAATCTTAGAATTAAAACAAAACAAAAGTTCATTTTTAAACTTCTAGTTTAGAGAATTACTAGTGTCATGCCTAGTAAAACTTATGTTAAGTAATACCATTAACTTATGATAGTTTTTAAAGAAATTATCCACATTTGTAGAAAAGGGGAAATTACAAAGTCATAAAACAATTCTGTGATTTTAAAAAACAATATAACATATTATGATCGCTCTCAGCAGCTGAACATAAAAGTTTTTATGTCTGTGGAAATAGTACAGGTTTGGGGGAAGGCTATTATGGTTGTGCTTCATAAGCTATATAATGTCTTTGCTAAAATAGTCACAGCCATCTGTCCGTGCCAGAATGATCTGTCAGGGTTTAGTATAACTGAGTGAACTCTTAGCACCATATTCCTAGAACCCAAAAGAGCCGAAAGAATGTTAACCGGAACTGAAGTCTTCAAACCTGTCTGCCTAAGAATTTTTAAAGAATTTTTAAAAATCATGTATCTACTTGTAGATTTCTAATACAGCATCTCAAATTTTTTATCACAAAGATGTCATTTTTGACATGAAATTGACATTTTAAAATAGTTCCATCACTTTTAAACACACCAATGAAATCTTGAAAGCCACAGCAATTTCATACCTACCATCATCCATTCACAAAACCTCATGAACAAGCCAACCCTTCATTTTACATCCCGCACATAGTTTTATCCTAATGTGATATATTTTTATCCTGACAAACCATTTCTTATAATACTGACACATTATTTCTTAAAATTAATTTTTTATTCCCTGTGACTATGAAGTTTTTCCTAACTTTTTATTTTGAAAATCTTCAAAACTTCAAAAAAGTTGAAAGAATATTACAATGGACAATATATCTCACCTATATTCACCAAATGTTAACATTTTGCAACTCCTGGCTTTTCCTCTAATTTCCTTTTCCCCACTCATTTTTTTTTTTTTAACTTCCTATAAATTGCAAGCATCAAGATGCTTCACCTCCAAATGCTTTAACACATTGTAAAAGAACATCAGGAAGTTTATCATGCTCAGGTTTGACATCTATAAGCTTTTTTTTTTAATTTTTATTTTATTTTATTTATGATAGACACACAGTGAGAGAGAGAGAGAGAGGCAGAGACACAGGCAGAGGGAGAAGCAGGCTCCATGCACCGGGAGCCCGACGTGGGATTCGATCCCGGGTCTCCAGGATCGCGCCCTGGGCCAAAGGCAGGCGCTAAACCGCTGCGCCACCCAGGGATCCCTACAAGCTTTTATATGTTAAAATTTGATGTACTTTTTTTGGTGTTACTAAGACAAGATAAATATTATAAGTTGATAAATTACTAAAATTAGAGAAAAATATCTGCTATGCTGTCACTTATAAGCTTGTAAAAACCCCATAAATCCCAAAACTTATTTTTAAAAATGAAAAGTACACTTTTGCCAACCTGACACAATTTTAGACAAAGTAGCTCTACCTTCTAATTTAAGTATATTTTGTTAAAACTCCAAGGTGAAGACTACCTTGCATCATTCAATTTATAGAAAATATACCCTATATAACCAAATTGGCAAAGGCAGCCCTCATTGTTAAATTACTTAGATAAATCAAAATCAGTCAAAGAAAGTATGGGGCAGCCCGGGTGGCTCAGCGGTTTAGCACCGCCTTCAGTTCAGGGCGTGATCCTGGAGACCTGGGATCGAGGCCCACATCGGGCTCCCTGCATGGAGCCTGCTTCTCCCCCTGCCTGTGTCTCTGCCTCTCTCTCTGTCTCTTGTGAATAAATAAATAAATAATCTAAAAAAATAAAGAAGTATGACTTCAGTTTTCAGTGCAAATAAACACATCACTATATATTTTGAAAATACCTGAGAAATTTATGAACATGCCTCAAATATAGATTACTTAAATTAATAGAGCTAAATGATATAAAGAGGACATAATTTACTTAAAAAGAAAAAGTACCACACTTCTCTTCCCAAAATTCAGTGACTGCTAAAACTACTCCTAAATCCCTGAGGGGTCCAAGAGTCAGGTTATATTCAATAATCCAAAAAGTCTAAAAAGAGAGATGCCTGAGTGGCTCAGCGGTTGGGCATCTGCCTTTGGCTCAGGGTGTGATCTCGGAGACCTGGGATTGAGTCCCGCATGGGGCTCCCTGCATGGAGCTTGCTTCTCCCTCTGCCTGTGTCTCTGCCTCGATCTCTGTCTCTCATGAATAAATAAAATCTTTAAAAAAAAAAAAAAGTCTAAAAATACATTATACATCAGTTTTCTAGATACCCAAAGTCTTTCTACAGCTAGTCGAGAATGTATTACCTCACCATCATGATAATGGCTCACTCACTGTTGGGACAATTTTGTTTTATTAATTTGAAAAAATAGTAAAACATGTTTTACTATAATAGTGCAGTCTGGGTCCCAGAATGCTTCAAAATGAGAGGCACAGAATGATAATTTGATAGTGAAAAATTAGGAATTGCTGCTCTAGGCCTACAGCTCAGAGGTAAACAATGTAGACAGGATCTCTTTTCTCTTGAAGCTTTCATCCTAGTGTGGGGGAGATGATTGACATAGCTCATATTAACAATAAAATATTAGATAGTGATATATACTTATAGCTCAGGCCTAAAGCATCCTAATCTCAAAATACACTAAGATAAACTAAAGCTTCTGTTATGATCTTAACTGGAATCTGAATGCCAAAATGTGTCATTCTCAAGGCCAAGTCTGAACCATTTGGATTTGGGACAGATAGAGGACTGACTAAACACTACTTGCCACCACCACTACACCAGTGCATATGATCACAGATTACCTAAATTGGAAAATTCAAGAAACCTGAGTTTATCTGTCACCTACACTCGAGAAGGAAACCCACGTAATTTGTTAAATACCGTACTGAAAGTAAAAAACAGAATGGGAGTATATGTATATGGAATGGTTTTAAGTGTATCCATTGTTAACCGTAGTGATCACATAGCTGACTGGGAGCCAAGGTTCAATATTGCTGCCCAGCATCTATTGCTGCCCAGCATCATGAGAGTACTGTACCACATATCACCCACCCAGAAAAAGACCAAAATTTAAAATTTGAAGCAGTTTCCACTGAATGTGTATCAATTTCACACTTTATAGTACAAAAATCATAAGTTGAACTATTATAACTCAGGACCATCTGTATGATATTTTATAGTATGTAATTTTTTAAATATACAACTAAATTTTTTCATTAAACATTTTAAGTAAGAAAGCCATCATCCATAAAAGGATACATAGGCAAGGTGGCCAAAGAACTATTTTCACCTCATTTTTTTTTTTTCACCTCATTAATAGGAGAATAGTAAGTCAAGATCTTGTCATTTCTCTGCTTAAAAACCTTCAATAGCTTCCCATTGAACTTAAAATAAAATTCGAACTTCTTACCTGCTCTGCACCCCAGCTCCCTCTCTGACTTTATCCCAGATTTCTCCTCACTCTAGCAAACTCCTTCCATTCTGGTCTTCTCTGTTCATGGAATATGCCCAACTCCTTTTTTGCCTTAAAGGCTCTTGTACACACACAACTGTTCATCTAGCCAACAGGCTTCAGGTCTCTGAAAAACTGACTTCCTTTTGTCACTCAGCTTGAAGGAACGTTTTCAGAAGACTGTCTCTGAATATTTCTCTACACGGTATATATCACTATCTAATATTTTATTGTTAACATGAACTTAATATAAACTATGTCAATCATCTCCCCCACACTAGGATGTAAGCTTCAAGAGAAAAGAAATCCCATCTACATTGTTTACCAAACACTCGACTGCCTAAACATAATGCCTGGCACATAGTAGGTGCCTAATAAATATTTGCTGACTGCATCAACTTTCTTACTTAGACCTTCCAATAACCTGGGGGATATGTATATATGTATCATACTTGGGGAAAAAAAAAAAAAAAACAGAGGCTCCAAGAGGTTAAGTAACTTGCCTAAAGTTATAAATGGTACAATGGAATAGTGAATAATCACTAAAGAACAGATAAAGGACAAGGAAAACAAAAGTGAAAATGAACTATTGGGACTACACCAAAATAAAAAGCTTTTGCACAGCAAAGAAACCAACAAAAAGGAAAGGTAACCTACTGACTAGGAGAAGACATCTGCAAATGATATGTCCAACAAGAGGTTAATATCCAAACTATAAAGGACTTGCACAACTCAACACCAAAACCGTAGTAATTCTCTTATATAAAAAAATATAGGGAGAACTTTTCATGACCTTGGATTTGCCAATGGATTCTTAAATATGACAACAAAAACACAAGCAATAAAAGATATACTGGACTTCATCAAATTAAAACCTTTTGGGGATCCCTGGGTGGCTCAGTGGTTAAGCATCTGCCTTTGGCTCAGGGGCATGATCCTGGAGTCCCGGGATTGAGTCCCACATCGGGCTCCCTGTATGGAGCCTGTTTCTCCCTCTGCCTGTGTCTCTGCCTCTCTCGGTGTCTCTCATGAATAAATAAATAAAATCTTTAAAAAAATAAAAAATAAATAAGAACTTTTGTGCATCAAAGGACACAATCAAGAAAGTGAAAAGATAATCTACAGAATGAAAGAAAATATTTTCAAACCATGTATCTAATAAGGGTTTCATATCTAGAATATATGAAGAACACCTACAAGTCAACAAAAAAAGATAAACTCAATTTAAAAATGGGCAAATTTTTAAAAATATTTTATTTAAATTCAATTTGCCAACATATAACACCTAGTGCTCATCTCATCAAGCGTCCTCCTTAGTGCTGCTCATCACCCAATTACTGGGCAAATTATTTGAATGGACATTTCTCCAAAAAAGATATACAAATGGTCAAAAGACAAATGAAGTGATACTCAACACCATTTGCCACTATGGACACGCAAATCAAAACCATCATGAAATACTACTTCACCACATCTATTACAATGGTTATAATTTTTTAAAAATCAAAAGTAAGTGTTGAAGAGGATATGCAGAAATTGGAGCCCATGTATGCTGCTGGTAGAAATGTAAATGGTGCAGCTACTATGGCAAACAGTTTGGCAGCTCCTCAAAAAGCTAAACACAGAATTATCATGACTAGCAATTCCACTCCTAGGAATATACCCAAAAGAACTGAAAATAAGGACTGAAACAGATACCTGTATGGCACTACTATGTTCACTACAGCATTATTCACAATAGACAAAAAGGGGAAACAAGCCAAGTGTTCATCAAGAGATGAATAAAAATGTAGTATATCCATACAATGGAATATTATCCAGCCATAAAAAGAATGAAGTTCTAATACATACTACAACACAGATGAATCCTGAAAAATTATGCCAAATGAAATAAGCTAGACACAAAAGAACAAATGTTGTATAATCCCACTTACATGAAATATTTAGAATAGACAAATGTATAAAGACAAAGACTTGAGAGTTTTTCAGGGGCTGGAGGAAAGAATGAGGAGTTACTGTTCAATAGAGTTCATTTGGGGTGATAAAAATGTAAACAGCACATAAATGTAATGTGCACAACACCATAAATGTAATTAATTTTATTGAACTGTTCATTCAGAATAGCTAAAACTACACATTTTATGTTATATATACTTTTCGACATAAAATTAGAAAAAAAAAAAAAGATTCCTCCTCAGTACCAACTCAAGTATGTCCCTTATCTTCCTATTGCCACCACCATTGTTCAGGCCCTCATTATTTCTTGTCTGCTTCTTAGTCTCTGTTCTTTCTCATTCTAAGAGAAGTTATTACATTAATTAAAAAATGTAAAAAAATGTAGAAAAAAGACATTCTAAAATGCCCAAAAATGACATACTGTCAACCATAACCCATATGAACTCTTCAGCTAGGAATATAAGATTCTCCATCATATGACTTAAATCAACTTTCCGGCCTTTTCTCACTTATTCACTAAATGAATTCTGCTCAACTGATCAGTACTTTGAATACGTTCCATGCTTTCCAGCCTCTGTACTTTTCCTCATATGATTTTGTTTTTATCAAAGATTTTATTTTTAAGTAATCTCTACACCCAACGTGGGGCTCAAACTCACGACCCCGAGATCAAGAGTCACATGTTCCACCAACTGGGCCAGCCAGGTGCCATGCTCATGGGATTTCTTTTTTGCACTACCACCCCCACCATTCTACCCATTAAATCTTTCTCATCCTTTAGTCAAAATACCTCTAGATCCCCACTATCATTCCCAAGTAGATGCAAATACTTTTCAAAGAAACAATGTGATGGTGAGATGGTGTAACATTTCTTATCGATAAAGCCTGGTAATAGGAAACATTCTTTAAAAGGAAGCCCAAGTATAATGTAGATTACTTGCTGTAACCTCCTTTAGTCTGAATAAAAAGTATGACTAAGGGAACAAACATCTGAGAAAACGAAAATAAGCCTATTTTTGTTTTTCAGATTCTTCCAAGATCAAGCAAGTATGCAATATGACCTTTAAGTGAAAACAACTGTACGCAATGCATTTACTAATCCAAAGCTTGTCACCACACGTACAAAGCCTAGTATGTTGTACTATAATTCATACTGCCAAGGTCACAGCTGGTTTCCTCTACTGTGTAAGCCTTAAGGGTATATAAACTACATGTTTGATACCCCTTTCTGTCAGGATAGAACACAGAGGGGAATGACTTTATTTTCAAATGACACAAACTTCTCAGATCTCTAATATCCCTTCAAGAGCTAAAGTCTTAGGAAGATTATATGCTCTAAATTAAATATGAACACTCATCAAATATATTCCTGTGAATACACAAAGCTGATTATTAGCCAGTTTTTTTTCTGTTAAAATCCACAAGAGACTGAAATAATCAACCCTACTGTAATTAGAAACCTAGATAAATCAACAGATAAGGCCAATACTTCATGTTAAATAAAAATGATCATCCCCATCCTTTTCCCTGCACTCAATCCCAAAACTGATAAAAGTAGGTTATTACTGGGCCAATCACCAAACAGCTTTTGAGAGAGGGAGAAATAAGCAAACACAGAAATAAGTGAAAATTCAAAATCTGCACTCTACTCTCTCATTCCCTCCAAGGTACTTTTATATTCCATAAATAGTCCAAGCTGTCTTAGAATTCTCTTTCTAATCTGTCCATTCCCCTACATTTCAGTGGACTAATAAACCTCTGAAATGGACTCCATCTCCATCTAGTCTTTCCCCACACCCCGTAACCACCACCTCCCACTCTCCTCTGCCAAATCATTCTCTACACAAAAGCAAAACTGATCAAATCATTACCCTACCTTAAAAACTACCAATAACTTACAAGATCAAATAGAAGCTTCCTAAAATGGCAAAACTGACCATGTCACTAACTACTTAGAAACTTCCATTGTTTACCCAAGAACTTACAAAATAAAGTAAGTTAAATCAGCCTAAAATGGTTGATTTACATTTAAGTGCATGTTAAATCTTTACCATTTATTGAACATCTCCATGCCTTTGCATATACTTTCTCCTACCTAAGGAATACACTTCCTCCATTTACCTTTTATGACCTATCTCAAATTTCCTCCTCTGCATGAAACACCCAAATCCCCAAACAGAATTATTCATTCCCTCCCATGTGTTCCCACAGCAATTTCCACTTACCATTTTAATACTTACTATAATGTGTTATATTAATTATAGGATGGCTAACAAGAGAAATTCTAGCATTAAGACAGGATTGAGGGACACCTAGATGGCTCAGTGGTTGAGCATCTGCCTTAGCTCAGGGCATGATCCTGAGGTCCTGGGATCAAGTCCCAAATCAGGCTCTCTGCAGGGAGTCTGCCCTCTCTCTCTGTGCCTCTCATGAAAAAATAAATAAAAACTTAAAAAGAAAAGAAAAGGAAATACAGATTTGAATCCAACACCCAATCTTCCAACTAAAAGCTATATGGCTTTAGGTAAGTTGGTTACCCCTCTAGGACTTAGTCTTCTCATTAATAAGATTGGAATAATATGTGAGTCTAGCTCAAAACACTACTGCAAGTGCTATCAGCACTACCCACCTTGGGGCAGCAAACATTCAAATGAACAGCAGCAGAGCTAAGATGAGGAGAATCACAATTACCTGTCTCAGGCTGGGGTGGGGCAGGGTAGGGCCTTCCCCACCAAGAGGTGGGACCATGTCTAAATTCATCCCCATAGCTGGGGTGGGGGGGGGGAGTGGGAATACAAGGGAATGTTTCATTACCTTTGGATGATGGGATTACAAGCAATTTTTGTTCTGGTTTTGCTTTTCTGCACTGGGTATATAGAACATGCACTGAAAAATCTGATGCCTAGAAGCGGCATCTAGCACAAAGTTAATGCTCTATAAATACCTACTAAATGAAGGAACTTCTACAGTGTGTTTGGTTTTGCAAGTATGTTTATATGCATTTATTGCTTTGCTTCTCATAATAACTTCTTATGGGACATATTATTATCACACCTAAAAATAAGGCTAATCTCAGAAATTTCTAACAAAATAGGGACTAAACTAGAACTTAAAATCAAAACACGCTACTAAAGCACTAAAAGTGGATTCCTACTCACATTCCCAAGTCAGAGAGCTGAATCACTTGTGCAGTGTTTGAAAGGGGGCAAGCAAAGAATAAAGAAATGTAACTTTTTTTTAAAGTTTCAATAATCTGGGCAGACCAGTGGCTCAGCGGTTTAGCACCACCTTCAGCCCAGGGTGTGATCCTGGAGACCCGGGATCGAGTCCCACATCAGGCTCCCTGCATGGAGCCTGCTTCTCCCTCTGCCTGTGTCTCTGCCTCTCTCTCTCTCTCTCTCTCTCTCTGTCTCTAATAAATAAATAAAATCTTTTAAAAAATAAAAATAAAGTTTCAATAATCTTTTCAAACCATGGGGGGGAAAACCTGAGTACAGTATATTAATCCTCATTTTAATTCTGTAAAACAAATAACTGTGTCTATTTTACAGATGAGTAAATGAAAACAAGGAAGTTAAGTAACTTGCCTAAGACCATACTGTTAGTAAAGCAGCAGATCCAGACAGGTTTCAAAACCAGGCAGTTTTGAAAAAGTAAGATCAAGGGTAAGGTCAAACAAGTTAAAAAAAAAAAAATGTCAAGGAGTTAAAACAAAATCTTGGAAAAGGTAATGATAACATTTTATTTCAATTCAAATGATCAATAAGCCTTCACCTATGGGAACAGATAAAAGCATGCTCTTGGTTATTTGAAATTCTAATAATTACAAGCAATTTTCTCTTGTTAAATACCATTGTAAACCTCTCTTATTAACATTGTTATAACAAATATACCCGGCTTTCAACTCTAAGAATTTTACAGCACTGCTCCACAGTAAGTGCTTCTTAACTTTGTAAAACAAAAAGGCTAAGGCACATATTAAAAGAAATAGACCGTCTCCCAAAATGACAACTCCAGCAGAAAACCACTCTAAGGAAGTTCTCCTCTTTGCTAGCTACAATTTACAGTCACATAGGGACCTTTGAAAAAACCAATAACACAGCACCCACTCTGGACCAATTAAATCAGAATATCAGGGGGTGGCTAAAAGTGTTTTTAAAAGCTCCCCCAAGAGATTCTAATGTGAAGTCAGGGTTGAGAACCACTGTTTTAAGGAAATCTAAACCCTCTGTTATTACTTCATCCAGAGCTTTTGTCCATAATGGTCTGAAAAAGAATTCAGTCAACTTATTCAGCCAATTTGCAAACAGCCAGGAGGAGAGTAAGATAAATAGAACCCCTCAACTACTAAAAGGGGTATTAATTCTAAGTGCACTTAGCCCAGTATATTAGACAAAAATCAAGGCAAAAGGATTCCATTAGTGTTCTGGATAACAGTAACTTCAATTAATATGTCAAATATGCCAACAACCAAGCTACTTCTATTTCTCAAACCCTAGATTTTACCATCTGTGAAATGGTGCCATGCTTTCTAATGGACTCGAGTCCAGTAATTCCAGAAGAGCGACACTGAAAGAACTAAACCTTGAAACTAAAAGACCCACATATATCAACTATTTAAAAAAATTAAACAAAGATTACTTAAACTGAACTTTAAAACTATAGAATTACTGGCAAAGAAAATCTTTTCATGCTTTCCTACAGAGAGTGTCAAGACCACCATAAGAACTCTGAACTTACATGCCTACGTTTTTATATTTGCCTACTTACAGTTTCATGGGAAAATGAAATAAAATAAGCTCCAAAATCAAATATGAAAATATCCTGTTGTGTTAATCAAAAATATTACTACAGGTCCACATGCTTTATTCAAAACAAACATGCTCTATTCAAAAATTTCAGAATTTTTAAGATTCCAAAAAGACAGTAGTGTCTCTACCTTTACAAGCCCGAGGTCTAAAACAGCACCAATAATCAAAGAACTTAATATTCCAAATTAATACGCTATATTAATGAGTTTTCTAAATGAGAAGAATAAAGACTGTAAGTAGCCTCTTAGTGATACAAATGACCAAATTATTTTTTCTGCAAACATCTGAAAAAAAAACCTTTCTTTCTCAGAGCTTCAGGTGATCCTACTAATTCTAAGATTTCTCTTTGAAATTCAAGACAGTGCAAATTGAATTTCAGAAAAAAGTCCTTATGATAAAAACATCCTTTTAATAGCACTGTAATTCTAAAGAAACAACTGAATTATGTTAGATACACAGAGTCCAAGTGGTGTCCGCCAGTGTTCACGAAAATGATTAGAAGAGCATTTAAGCGTCCACCTTCGTTTTCACAGTGCAATTGTGAGCAAGGCCAAACACACACATCAACACCTGCACATTTACTGACTAAGGCAAGCCTGAAGCAGAGAGCCAGATGTCAAGACGGAGCAAATCAACACCTTTCTATCTAGCAATGCAGAGACCACAGAGGACTTTGCAGCTAGGCTGACCAGGCTCCACCACAAAGGACAAAGTTACTTAAGCTGTCTAAACTCCAGCTTCTTCACAGAAGGGCAGAGATAACAGTAATAGTACCTACTTCATTGTGTTTTAAGAGAATTACATAAAGTGACATCTGAATGCCAAACTTAGCGTCATTATTAATTCCCTACCACTTTTCCAAAGACCACTTCTATGCTGTGACGGAGCTCATGTATCACTTGCCTGCAAGTTATCAGGCAAATTTTATAATACAAAACCCACCAAGAAAACAGGGCTTTCAAACTTCAAAAATCCAGTGTAGATTAAAATGACTAATTTCTGAAATCAGCAGCTTCTCAAAACACATTCTAACCAACCCTACCTACTCTCCTGGTACCCTTTTGTCTGCCACACGGCCAGCTGCACACACAAAGGGATAAGTGAAAATAAACCACTATACTGAAAAGTGCACTTTTAACTCAAAATAAAATGACCAGAATTTTTGGTAATAGGTTAGAGGCTTTGCAGATAAGGGAAACCATCACAGTATTAAGATCTCTTCATTTATATACGACCCCTGTCCAAAGAACCCAGACAATTCACACACTTAGGAAAAGGAGGCACAACAGTCCAGAAATCGGATTTTCGTCAACTGTCCACTGAATAAGAAAACCGGTAACTCTGGGCAGATTTTTGCACCTATTGGACATTTTTAAACTTACTATCAAACGTTCTACAAAATGGAATGCTTTGTTATTTACCTTAAATGCAACCTAATTCCATTATGTAACTCAAGAATTTTACATTTGAGCATTTGAGTCAGTCTTAAAACGTTAACAAGCTCTCAGCTGAGTCAATGCTCCCCCAGAGGGTGTATAACCTGGACAGCCTAGACTTCCACCCCACCCGGCTTCAAAGAAGATCTCTAATCAAGTTATTAGCATAACAGCGTAGCTCCTGTGATATGCCAATACCCCCCCCCCCAAAAAAAACCTACTGATTACTGTTAAAATAACCTATTAGGCCCCGCAGGCAGTTCCATCAGCTTTAGAGAGATCACTTACCGTATATCCTAGGACAGCGGACCATAAAATAACCCCGGGAAGGAATCTATGTTAGTTAGTTGGTGCTCTAATCCCGGGTGTTTAACGTGGGGGGGGGGGGGGGGAGGGAGATTCAGGCCTGAAAGCAGATGGACCAGCTGGCTACCTCGCAACTACCTGCAGAGGATGAACTACCTCCAAGACTGAATCCTTCATGCTCGCACTTTTTTTTTTTTTTTCCGCCATCAACAGGAAACTCCAAAGAGAAGGAAATAGAGAACAGGATCTTTTTTTTTTTTTTTTTTTTTTTTTTTTTTTTTTTTTTTTTTGCAAAGGGTTAGGATAACGGCATTGCTTCCAACCCCAACCCCACAGTGTTAGTGAGCAAAGGGAAAAGCAACAGGAGGAAAGGGCGCCGCGGGCGGGGGTGGGGTGAGGGGGTGAGGGGGGTGAGGGGGGCAGGTGAGCCCCGCTGGGAGCCCCAAGCGCGACGGTGCCCTAAACGGGGCTGCGAGGGCAGAGGGAGCATCGGGGGCTCGCAGTGGCCGCGGGCACGTCCGGCTTCCTCCCCTCGCCAACTCTGGTCTCCCCTCCCCGACCCGCATCCTCCCCATCCCCATCTCGCTCCCTCCAGACGGGAAAACGACCTATACGATCCGAGGCAGGGAAGACAAAGAGGCAGGAGGAGGCTGCAAGGGGCGCCCGGAACAATGGGTGCGAGCGAGCGAAGCGAAACTCCTGAAAAAAGACAATGAGACGCGGGGCGGAGCGGAGCGCGGAGCCCGGAGCGCGGAGCCCGGAGCGGAGCCCGGGGCCCGCGGCCGCCGACGCCTCTGCACCGGGCGGGCGGCTGCACCCCGACGCTGGGGGCTGGGCCGGGCGGGGGCGGCGCGGCCCACGGGCACCGGCGGGGCCTGCGCGGGGCCGCGGGCGGCGGCCGGCAGGACTCACCGGCGTTCTGGTCCCGGGGCCAGAGGTAGTAGGTGGCCGGGATCACGATGAGCCCCACGAAGGAGGTGAGGAAGTAGAAGAAGGTGTTCCCGCTGTCATCGTACTGGAACTGCTGTCCCGCCATGGCACCCCCCCCTCCGCCTCGCTCCGCTCGCCGCCGCCGCCGCCACGACCCCGCCGCTCTGCGCCCCGGCCCCCAGCGCCCCGGCCCTGTGTGGCGTAGCTCGGACGCCGCCGCCGCCGCCGCCGCCGCCGCCTCTCCTCCCCGCCCCCACGCTACTCTCACGGACACGCCGCCGCCGCCGCCGCCGCTGCCGTCGCCACCTCTCGCGAGAAGACAGAGTTCCCGCCCCGCTCGGCTTTTCCCTCCCTCTGCCTCTCCCCAGCGCACTCGCTAAGGGAGACGTGGCGCGCGCAGCCGTGGAACTCCGCGAGGCCCCGCCCTTGACTCCGCCCCCAGGGCGCGGCCCCGCCCCCTTGCTCTTCTGTGGCTCCTCCCCCCTCCGGAGCCCCGCCCCTAGCCTTGGAGCTCCCCGGCTCTCCCCGCCCTTTCTCTTCCGCCTGCTTTCTCAGCGATCCAGCCGTGTCGGGGGGCAGGGGGGCGTATTAGGGGGTTCCGGCAAAGACCCGCGGAGCAGTGGGTGCACGCGGCTCACCTGGCTGCGCCCGGATCCGCAGCTCTTCCGAGCAGAGCTGAGGCTTCCTTGCCTCTCCCTTCTCCCATCCTTACCTCACCTTGTCCTGCCCTCTCGTTTATTTAATTTCCCTGGTCGAGATAACATTTCTTTAGGTTCCAGGTCCGTTCCTCCAGTCCCCACATTTTGAAAACGAGGGTCATTCAGAGTTGGGCGGCGCAGGGGGGTTTTGTTGGCAAAGTAATGTTTGCTACTAAAAGACTGCGGTCTGCACTGAGCCCATTTTGCAGATGGAGCTTCCCCAGGCGGACAGAGACGGTGACCTACCCATCCCAGAGGCAACACGTTGTAGACACCAGGTCACCAGTGTCTTCTTTGACCTCTATTGCTTTATATAATTTAATCGTCAGTAAAGGGATGTCTGGATGGCTCAGTGGTTGAGCGTCTGTCTGCCTTTGGCTCAGGGAGTGATCTGGGTCCGGACAGGGTTGCCGGCTTCTCTATCTCTCTGCCTCTCTCTGTGTGTCTGTCGTGAATGAATGAATGAATAAATAAATGAATAAATAAATAAATAAATAAGTCTTTTAAAGAAGAATAATGATAATAGTCAGTAAACCCCTTGGAGTAAATCAATGCATGCTCCCTCTCCAGATGAGGAAATTGAGGCTTAGAGAGATCGCCTAAAGTCATGCACAGTAAAAAAAAAAAAAAAAAAAAAAAAAAAAGAAAAGAAAAGAAAGAAAGAAAACAGAAAAAAAGGTCTAGGGATTCAAACCCAGATTACTCTGATGCCACAAAGCCAGTGCCCTTGGCCACCATCTCGTCGTGGGCCTCACATTGCCCTCAGAGTGGCTGGCACTTGGGAGGTGTGGGCATGGTCTGTGCTTGGAGAGGGACAGCTAGGGAAGCAGTCGCTGTCAAGAGGCTCTCTCTTGGCTGCCTGTTGAGGTCCCAGAGGCCCGAATCAGCTGAGCTAGGAAAGAGGGCTGGTGCCCTGATCTGGGAATGACTCCCCACGGTCCCACTGTAGCCCTGGCCAGAGGCCTATCCCAGTGTCTCCATCTCCCCTCTAGGGATCAAAAGGAAAGACCCACCCAATCTACCTCACAGACTGGTTGTGAAGATTAAAGGAATGATAGTGGAAAATGCTTTGAAAAATGTAATAAGCAGGGGCGCCTGGGTAGCTCAGTCCGTTAAGCATCTATCTGCCTTCAGCTCAGATCATGATACCCGGGCCAGTGGGGAGCCTGCTTCTCCTTCTTTCTCCTGCTCGTTTGCTCTCTTGCTCTCTTGCTCTCTCTCAAATAAATAAAATATTTTTAAAAAGAGAGAGAGAAAAATGTAATAAGCGAATACCACACATTGCACTATTTTTTAAAATGTGTTTTAAGACTATGCAATCTATTTACTAACTTCCTTTCAATATGCTTTCACATGTCTTTTATTTTGTGTCCTCAAAACTAGCTTTTATCATAACTGGTAAAGCTTTTCTTCATAATGGATTATTTTCACCTGGAATGTCTCTTCCTTTTCAAGTGTCCTACCTACCCATTTTGAAAAGGAAATTTTAAAAAATCGTCTTCTCTGCATTTCCTTCCTCATTTTTTTCTGTATAAAGTTTTCAAGGCTGTTTTAGAGGAGAAAAAAATAAAAGAGATGTGAGGGGAAGAGGACTGAACTGTGAAGTCAGCACAACATTCTGATTACCCCAACTCAGATATGCCCAGAACAATTTGCCTTGCTTCAGAAACAAATTAGCCATAAAATTGGCTCAACTGAAGTGGGTAGGTTCCTGAAGTTTCTTTTGTTTATGTTGAATTTGTTATTAAGTCTTCCCAGGTTTTCATAATGCTGAACAAGTTATTTTTTATTACTCTGATTATACGTTTTACTCAGCATTTGTGCAAAGATAATACATCAGTTTTATAACCTTGTGACAATATAAATTATTGATGATAAATATCTTCCTTCTGACTTTTTTCCTGCAGGAGTAATCTTTTCACTGCAGCTTTGGGTGTTTGCATAAGAGTGGCTTGAACAAAACTGAAGTATGAAATAACATTTTGAATGAATCATTATTATTTGCTAACCTCCAGACGAATCTAAAACATGAATTTTTTAAAGCAAATTAAAGAATGTGAAGGGAGGTGTTGGACAGATATTAGGGCTTGATTACGCTCAACTCTGAAATCATGAAAACAACTTTAAAGAGGGATTGAATGCTGTGGTTTGTCCTTTAGTATTGGGAGCAGGTCTGTATTTTGGCTCCTCTCTTTTCATAAGTATCTTCTGTTTTTAAAGATATAAAGACATTTTATCCTAGAACTTAACGATAAGTTAAAAACTTAAGAACACAAATAAACTCAGATCACTCAAATATTCTCCAAAACAAATCTGAACTATATCTTTAATTAATCACAATTTCTGATTCAGGGTATTTTCAAATTAACACAGTAGTTTCTTTCAAAGGACTATTTTAATGAAACATTTAATAATAGTAAGTGAATATGGTGGAACCAGATCTACATACACATTTTGTTCTTAATCTAATAGCATGTTTTAAAAAGGCATTTTTGTATTATCTATGTGTCTGTAAATTAATATTTTAATCAACTTTATTTCGACTGCTAGGTAGGTAATTCCTCTCAAGTATAGAAAGCCTGACTATTTTTAGTTTCTTCTTAATAATTTACTTTTTCCTTACTTTTCCTTTATGTGGCCGTAATCAACATTATTTAATTTTCCACTTAATGGAATTAGCCTCAAAGAGACTGGAAAGACCCAAATTATTAGGTAGGTACATGCAATTATTTCTAGTCATTTCTCCCTCCCCCTACCCTGTAATAATCTTCACTGCCAAAGCCTATCAAATCATCTTTAATGTTAAACTCCTTATTACTTTGTTTCAGAGTTAGAATGTTCTTCCATTAAGAGCTAAATTCAAGCATCTAGGTGGCTCAGTGGGTTAAGTCTCCAACTCTTGATTTCAGCTCATGATCTCAGGGTCATGTGATTGAGCCCCACATGGGGCTCCATGTTCAGCCAGGAGTCAGCTTGAGATTCTTTCCCTCTGCTGCTCCCTGTGCTCTCTCACTAAAATAAATAAATAATTTTTTTTAAAGAGCTGTATCTCTTCTAATACAAATTAACCAATTTGTTCTTATTTGTCCTTAATAGACATGAGGTTACCCCCTTAGTAATGGCAATAGTAACATCAACAAAGTAACATTTGTACCAGACTTACAATTTACAAAAAGCATCCACCACATTATTACAGTTAAAATTTCAGATCATGGCCTACACATTGGAAATTTGACTAGATAAAAGGTATCAAACCATTTTAATCCTTTCATTCCCTACGCCTGTAAGAACCTTAGGATGCAATGAAACCCCAGTCTTACACTTGGAGAGAATGCGAAGGGATGTGTGGAAAGACATTAGGACTTGATTATGCTTAACTCCAAAACCATGAAAACTACTTTTTTTAAAGATTTATTTATGAGAGAGAGAGAGAGAAACCATGAGAGAGTGAGAAAGAGCATGATTCCAGGGGAGAGGCAGAGAGAGAAGCAGACTCCCCACTGCTCCCCAGGAAGCAGACACTTAACTAAGCCAGGACCTTGACCTGAGCAGACACTTAACTGACTCAGCCACCCAGGCACCCCATGAAAACAATTTTAAAAGAGAAATTGAGGGCAGTGGTTTTTAAGTGTTAGGAGTAGGTCTCTTTTTTGGCTTCTCTCTTTTCATGAGTATGTTGGACTTGTCAGTATTCTTACTCTACCTCTACTTTTGTGATTACAAAGCTGAGAATTTATTGTACTAAAACCAGTTGTCAATGATGTATCAAGAAACTCAGGTCAGGGGCACCTGGGTGGCTCGGTGGTTGAGCATCTGCCTTTGGCTCAGGTCATGATCGCCTGCTTCTCCCTCTGCCTATGTCTTTGCCTCTCTCTCTGAGACTCTCATGAATAAATAAACAAAATCTTAAAAAAAAAAAAAAAAAACCTCAAAGTCATTCCTTTATGAATTAATTACCAACATATCCAATTGCTTGATTAAAAAAGATAATGATTGACATTGCCCAGTAAGCCATAAAATAGCTCTGGATGAAATTTCCCACCTTATTCTTCTTGGAAGAATGGCCCTATGTAGACAGAAGAGTTCATTATGGGCAAATATCAAAGGCATATACTTGAGTAGGAAGAAAAAAAAATCTCAATAGAGATCAGGACTTCAGGAAAAACATAAATCATCTTTCTGAAAAGCAAATATTTGTGGGTCCTACCGCATATAAGATTGGAGGACCCTAATTAGAAAGAAGAATATAAAATTATGATTATAAAATTAGGCACAAAAATCAATATTTGCTTTGGACTTTGGGTGATAATGATGTGTTAACTAACATAGGTCCATTAGTTGTAACAAAGATTTGCCTCTATGAGGGATGTAGATATGAGGGAGGGGCCATACATGAGTGGGGGCAGAAATTACATGAGGAATCTCTGTACCTTCCATTTCATTATTCTTTGAACCTAAATCTGCTCTTAATAATAAAGTCTACTAAAGATAGTTAATATTTATAATAATTATAATTGCTATAGGGTTGTGTACCATAAACAAAAGAATTCTGATAAACTCTATTTTCATGATTTCCATCAGGATTTTTTAAAACTATGGTACATTTGGGGGAACCCGGATGGCTCAGCAATTGAGTGACTGCCTTCATTGGCTCAGGTTGTGATCCTGGGGCCCTGGGGTCTAGTTCTGCATCAGGCTCCCCATGGGGATCCTGCTTCTCCCTCTGCCTATGTCTCTGCCTCTCTTTCTGTGTTTCTCATGAATAAATAAATAAAACTTAAAAAAACTATGGTACATTTATAAATGTACACATTGCATATTGAATATATTCCTACTAAGAGATTTTCCTTTTTGATAAGCCTCAAGGAGAACCAAATCCTCTGCCCACAATTTTAACACGTACTAAGTGGAAGAATTTTGCACAGAATAGTTTCTGGTTCTGTATATTTCAAACTATGTTTCTCCTCTACTACCTATTTACTTCAGGTACTGGGCCTCCTGGGATATATTCATATCTTGAATCAAGATGTATCACTCTTTCATGTGACAATAGGGCATGACTGCCTAGAAGGAGTATTCCTGAAGGTGGTAACAACTATACACAGAACTCTACACTACATAAAAATACCTCCCTAACTCCAAAATGAATATATACCCTAACCTCCAAATATACAGATTATTATAAAGAAGAAATTCAGGGATCCCTGGGTGGCACAGCGGTTTGGCACCTGCCTTTGGCCCAGGGCGCGATCCTGGAGACCCGGGATCGAATCCCACGTCGGGCTCCCGGTGCATGGAGCCTGCTTCTCCCTCTGCCTGTGTCTCTGCCTCTCTCTCTCTCTCTCTCTCTCTCTCTCTCTGATGACTATCATAAATAAATTAATTAATTAATTTAAAAAAAAAAAAGAAGAAATTCAGTCATTCAACATTTAACATTCACAGAGCTCACACACTATTAGCCAGTGTGGGGAATGTAAGTGTGGGAAGCTTAAGACAGAGTCTCTGACCTCCAGAAATTCACCTACAATTTTAATGAAGTGGACATACTATCTCAATAAGTAGTAAAAACCCAAGGAAGGGACTGACAAATGCAATAAGAAGTATACTGATAAAAATATTTACAAAGCTCATAGGAAAGAGGCATTTGTTTGTCAGAGAACATCAGAGATCTTCAAGGAAGAGATGGCAATTGAGGTAGGCCTCGAAACTTAAATAGAAATTGAATTTTAAAAATCCAGATGGAGTCAGCTCAAAGAACATTTGGAGAATACCATAAAGTCCAGTCTGTGAATGGGACTAACAGAGTTGAAAAAAATACTTTTAAGTCAGGCTTCCAGTTTCCAAGCTACATACTAGCAATATTGCTTTTAAAATGAACTTTGTTGAAGGAGTGCATGAGTGGGAGACATTGCAATCCCCTTGGGATGCCTTAAAGAAAGAGAAAAAAGGAATGGTTTGAACTAACATGGTTTAAGGACAGTCCTGCAGGAAACAAGAGGGCGAACTAGGCCACCATTTCTATTATTTTCTTCTTTCTTCTTTACCCAGGATATAGTTTCCACTCTTTGATATCAATCAAATCTTCTTAAGATCTAATACAAAAGTTGTGTCCCCAAAAAGACTTCTTTGACATGCCTTACCTCACTTGGCTGGCTCTTCAATTTCACATCCTGTTCCCCCCTCTACTTCCAATCTTGCTGCCCACTCTGTCATTCCTCACATCTGTTCTCTACACAAGAGCCAGTAATCCTTTTTTCCCCCTTCTTTTAACTTTTGATTTTGAAATAATTATAGATTCACAAGAAGTTGCAAAAATAGTAGAGAGAGGCCATGTTCCCTTCACTCAGCCTCCTCCAGTGGTAACATCTTATATAACTAAAGTACAGTATCAAAATCAGAAAATTGTCACTGGTACCACCTACAGATCTTATTCAGATTTCACCAGGTTTACATATACACCTGGGTGTGTATGTGTGTAAGATCTTTCAAAAACCTATGAGATCATTTAAAAGCCTCCTTTCCTCAAAATCCTCCACAGTCTTCGTAATTTACTAGAAAGGAAGCCAAGGGTTTGGGTCTGCAAGGTCCTAAGTCAACTGCCCCCCCACTCCACCTCTCTGGGGTTCATTGCTCCCACTGCCCCCTCATTAACTTATTCCAGTCACACTTGGCTTCCTTTCTGTCCTCAGGGCCTTTGCACATAGTGTTTTTCTGCCTGGAATATTCTTTCCCCCCAGCTATCCCAATGGTCCCCTTCAAAGCCCTCATCATTCAGGTCTCTGCTCAAATATTACTTCTTCAGTAGACGCCTTACCTGATCTCCTTATAAAGTAGCATCTGGGGCGCCTGGGTAGCTCAGTTGTTTGGGCAACTGACTCTTGATTTCAGCTCAGGTCTTGATCTCAGGGTTGTGAGACTGAGCCCGTCGTTGAGCCCCCACGTTGGCCTCCACGCTGGGTATGGAGCTTACTTAATTAAAAAAAAAAAAAAAAAGTAGCCTCCTCCTTCATTTTCTATCTCCTTGTTTGTTTGTTTGTTTTTTTTTAATTTTTTTATTTATGATAGGCACACAGTGAGAGAGAGAGAGGCAGAGACACAGGCAGAGGGAGAAGCAGGCTCCATGCACTGGGAGCCCGACATGGGATTCAATCCCGGGTCTCCAGGATCGCACCCTGGGCCAAAGGCAGGTGCTAAACCGCTGCGCCACCCAGGGATCCCTGTTTTTATTTTTCTTCAGGACATTTCTCACCAAGTGACATATTCTATACTGATTTGTTTTTCTTTATTGAATTTCTTCTCCCACTCCTCCACAAAATTGTTTTTATTTTTATTTTTCTCTTAAATTTTATTTTTAAGTAATCTCGACACCCAGTGTGGGGTGCAAACCCACAACCCCAAGATCAAAAGTCACATGCTCTACTGGCTGAGCCAGCCAGATGCCCCTATAATTGTTTTTGTTATAGTCTATCCTTTTACATGCTATGTAAATTCATGTTAATTGTTACAGTCTCCGAAACTGTATTTTCTGCTTAAATTTGAGCAAAAGCCTGGTCAAAACCTTCCATTTAAAACAAGTTTCCCTGACTCTTTTTTCCCTTTCCTTCTTTTCCGGTTTCTCCCCCACCTTATCTGGTTCACACTATGGAATAGCAGATCACGTAGATAATGGGAAGTAGTGTATGTTGTGGGATTTTTGCATTTGTATAGGGAGGGGGCTTAAGTCATACAGTTGTGGTCAATTGGTGGGTCTGGGTCACAGCCATGCCACAGTTGCAGAGGAGACTGGGAAAGTGAATTTGGTGAGATGAGAAAATGAGTATCTTCTATGGTGAGTTAAATGTTCTGCCTCATGTGGTGAGAGATTCCCAAACTTTGGAAGGGGCACAGATGCCACTAAGAATGTCAGTGGTCCGTGGAAACTGGGCAGTTAAATGGTGAGATCCTCTAGACATTACTTCCTGGGCTGCAGTTAGCATCTGTCTGAAACCCTTAATTGAAAGAAGAAGATATTAGAAGTTTGACCTCACTCAGTTGCTAAGGTTGGCAACCTTTGCATGGCAGCCTAAGACCAACACAAGCAGCTGGATGGGAGCTTGCTTTGTTCCTGGGCTACCTAGGGGTGAGCAGTTATGGTCACTATGGGGTCCCCGGCTCTCATGGCCCACTTAGATTAGCACAGACTCAGGGTAGCCACCCTTGAGCTGAAGATATTTCAGCATCAGTGAACATTTCCAGTCCACCAAAAGCACATTTCTATAGGTTATCCGCGCCAACACTAACTACTCAGAGGAAGGGAAACTTTGACTTGTAGGCCGCTTAGATTCAGCCCTCATTTTAGCTTCTGATTCATGGGACAAGTTGGCAAGAGACCGTAAGTATTAAAGGAATAAACTTGCCCTACAGGTTAACTCGTTACCCTGCTTTGATAGGTGATGAGATAGACTAGACCTCTATGACAATAGAGCTGTAACACATAACCTTGCCAGCAACCAATCCAGGAATTCAAAACACGACTTCTTCAGCCATCAGCTCAGAACATCAGGTCTAGGTCAACTGCCAGCTTTCCAGTTTTTTGCCCTCATGTTCAAATTGGGATCAACCAGCCAAATACCAGGCCTAAGCCCATCACGCAGGATGACCCGCTCCAAGTTAGCCTGTCTCCTCCATTTCCATGCCAACAACCTATGGTCAGAGCACACGTGAAGCTTTCCCTTCTTTGCACTGCAAAGCTTCCCCATTCCCCTGCCTGGCTTTAAGTCTCTGCCAGATGCAAGTGATGGTGGCAGATTCCCTTGCTGTAGCAAGCTCTGAATAAATAGCCTCTGCTTGTCCTCATTTGGATCATCTTCATTTGTTTCCACACTAGGTAAATGCTACACGAATTACTTTGAACAGTTGTTAGGTATAGTATTACCCACTAGTAGCCTAGCATACATGTCTTAATTATCTGCCAAGTGCCTGCATCTCCTCTCACCAAAACTCTGGGGAAACCAACCAAACAACCTGAGAAGGCAGCTCGTTGTTTGAAATCTGAGCTAGGACCACAGAAATAAAAAGCCTTGTTATAACGGAAAGAATGTTCTTCCTTAGCAGGGATTACTGATTTGATCCTTATAATGAGCCCTTCTGCATACCTATTTCCATGACATTCTCTGTTCACATGCATGAGAGCTACCAAACCTTGTACAATATATATAGCTGTGCTTTTCAAGCTATCTTTGACCATTCTTCATAGCAAAAAATATATTTTACATTACAGCTCATCTTATTACTGGGGGGAAAAAGTCAGAAAAGAGAACTTGACTCTCACCCTGTGCAATGTGCTGTGTTATTTTTCTATATTACCCTATAAAGTTGTTCATATTAAATATAAGCAAATTGTACTTATTTTTATATAAAATGCTTTCTTAAAGAAATACCCAACTGCAGTCTGGAAGCTTTCTGAAGATGGATAGGGATACTTGGCCACAGAATACAGATAAGGCCTCCTTTGACAATAAGTGTATTCTTGAAAATATTTTGTCTCGTTTGTGCTGGGGAATGTGTCATTTAAAGTACTCCTCTGGGGCAGTTCTCAAACTTTAGTTGCAAAAGAATCACCTGGAAGGCTTATCAAAACACAGATTGGTAGGCCCCATACCCAGAGTTTCTGATTCGGGCTATACAGGGTGACCTAAAAATTTGCATTTCTCATGAGTTCCCAGGTGATGCTAATTCTGCTAGTCTGGGAACCACACTGCTCTAGTGAATCATATCTGTAAATCAAATCACCCTTTTGTGCAATGAATAACCACTTCCTAATTTACCTATTTGTTAAATGTCGAGTCTACTGAAGCAAAGTATACAAAGTATGGTGTAGTGGTTGGATGTGTGTGAGTATCATTCGGGTATGAGCAGGTCAAAAGTCAGGAATTAAGGAAGATAGTCTGCTTGCTGATTCCTTCTTCCAGCCACTCTGGTGCTCCTTTTCAGAGCCATTTTACCACTCAATAATTTATTTAACAAATATTTGAGACTCTGTGCCAAGAGCTGTGCTAGACTCTAGATTACAGTCAGCCTGAGAATTTTATAAGAAAACATTTTCCTTTAGAAAGCTGTAGAACGATGCCAAGACCATTTTTCTATGCTTTTAAGCCCAATTAGTTCCTGACAGGTGAAGGTCAGTTACCCTTCCAGAAATGAGAAGATGAGAAAAGCAGGCAACTGCTACAGATTTTAGAGTTTCTAATCCACTGGTCTTTGGAAGCAGTATCTTCCAAATCTCCTCTATGAGGAGTTGCACAGCACATAGGTGCTGGTTAAAATTGTAGATCCTGGGCCCTTGCTGATTCTGACTCAGCGAGTTGGAATGAGGCCTGATTACTGTATTTTTAGCAGTTACTCCAGGTAAGTCTTTAAATCAAGCATGGGAAACCCTGTGTTAAGCTACCTTAGAATTCAATACAGATTTTAGAATTATATTAACTGAAAAAAGAACATATTTACAGTAGTTCAGCGGTCCTCAAACTTTGGTGCATATAAGAGCCACTTGGGGAACTTAAGAAATTTCCGATGTGTAAGCCATTCTCTATACCAGTTATATCAGAATATTTCTTCCCACCTCCCACTGTGATTCCAATCGGCAGCTATATTTTAGAATGACTACTATCATTTATAAAAGTTAAGCTCCTCTTCATATTGAAGCACCTAGTTGCCTCCAATCACCATGAAAACCTGCAGCGTGCTTAAGTGTTAGAGGCTTAAATGTTGGGGTAGGTGATACCCTATCAAGTAATTTGAGGGCTCTTGAACTGCTGAGCAGCAGTGTATTAGCTTTAGAAAGCTCTGTACTGAATCAGGAACAACCTCAAAAAGTTTGATGGCTTCAGAGATTCTGCTCAAAGCTGTAGACTAGTGCCTCTCAAAATCTAGTGTGCATATGGATCCCTGGGGACCTTATTAAAATGAAGGTTCTAATTCAGTAAGTCTGAGGTGGGATCTGTGATTCCTCATTTCTTTTTTTTTTTTTTTAAGATTTTATTTATTTATTTGAGAGAGAGAAACAGAGAGTACAAGGTGGGGGGAAGGGCAGAGGGAAAGGGAGAAGTAGACTTCTCACTGAGTGGGGAACCCAGTGGGGCTCCCAGGACCCTGAGATCATGATCTGAGCCAAAGTCAGACTGAGCCACCCAGGGGTCCCTGTGATTCCTCATTTCTAACAAACTCCAGGTGATAACTTATGTGGTTGGACCATGAACTACACTTTGAGTAGCAAAGTTGTAGAACTCCCCCCACCCACCCAAATTTACTGTCAGTGGATAAAAACTGCAAAAGTATATAGTGATGGCTAAAATCGAAGAGACCGGCCATGTAGGCAAGACACCATATGCCTACTGAACATCATAAAAGGAGTGCTTTAGGAAACAAACGGAAGAAGAACTGTAGACCAAACTGATGAGATAGATTTGACACAAAGTTACAGAATGTGTGCAATACTGGAAGATATGGCAGGAAGTGTAGATAGAGAAAAGCAGACTAGTGTAGAAGGGAAGAGTTTGGGCTTCCAATCAGCTTACAATTCAAAACCTGGCTTCCTATTCACTACCTATGTGATCTTAGGTAAATGGCTTAACTTCATCTGTAAAATGGGAATAACTTTTTCTCATGTATGCTTAGTCAATGAAAGGTGCCCAACCTAGGGCCTGACAACAACAGGTCGTCAATAAATGATTGCCATCAGTGTATA
The DNA here is from genome assembly GCF_003254725.2 of Canis lupus dingo. Classification (NCBI taxonomy): domain Eukaryota; kingdom Metazoa; phylum Chordata; class Mammalia; order Carnivora; family Canidae; genus Canis; species Canis lupus. Next base: position 65,331,865 of record NC_064254.1, read on the forward strand.
AATGTAGCCTCAGTGTCTACTTCCCCAGATTTAGGTTCATTCATCCAATTTTGATGGCTCTCCATCCCCTCTTGGCAGGCTGCAGGAATCCAGCTTCATGTGGACGTTGCACAAGTGACCAGGGGAGCTCTCCTGTGTGCCCGTTTTGGATTTGCAAATTGCTCTCCTCCATGGCTAATTAGGTTACAACCCTGCAGGCACAGACTACAATGGAATCCAGAGAGGCCATTGTCCAGCCTTCACCACCATTGTTGCCACTGCTTAAATGCTAGAGCCTTTGCAACTGATTGTTGAAGTCCATGATGTCATTGCTCTTGCAAGAAGAATATACCCCAGTATTACTATGTTGTTGGTGATGGCTGTAGAGTGTTCTCTGAAGTTGGGGGTGGGGGATAGAAGAGCCAATGGAGAAGTCCACAGAAAGGATTCTTGAGTGCCCAAGAATCACAGAGCCTTCCATACATATATGAGAAAAGGCGTTTTTCTCCCCAGAGCGCACAGGGTCAATCTCCACTCTATCCAGAACTGCTCATATGAACTCCTTGATGCTAAAGCCTTATTGTTGATAACAGGAATGTTTGCTGAGAACTTTACATTCATTAGTTCATTTCATTCCCAAACAACTCTGTGAAGTAGCTACTAGAACGGCACCCAATTTCAACATGAGGAAAAGGAGGCTTAGAGGGATGGAGAAATGTACCCAGGGACACACACAGGGGGTAAGCAGTGGAAGTGAGTTTGGAATCCAGGCAGTTGGAATCCAGGACAGGGACGTTCCTCTTTGCATCTGCTCCCTACCCTGCTCCCTGCACCAGATTCCCCTTACTTACCAACATGTTATCCCAGCTTCCACCTGGGGGCCCAGTCAGTCAGACTTATCTATATATGTCTTTACCCCAACTGTGGACAGGGTTCAAGTGTTTTACCCATAGGGCTCCTCAGTCCTGATACATGTCAGTAAATGGAAATAGCTACACAGTAAAGAAGGCCATCAGGTTCCACTCTCCTAGAGCATCTGAATCTTAGGTCTGTTCCAGCAAAGTCCCCCAGTTATGGGATTAAGATGATATTGATGGAACCAGTTTGTAAAGGGCTTTGAAGATCAGAATAAGGAATCTGGACTTTAACCTATCGTCAAATTCTAAGACTCTATCAATATAATGTCAGGGGGTAAAGGGGATTTCTAAAAAGGGCAAAAGGAATAAAAAATTTAATCTCCGTTTCATTTGTTCAGGCTGTCAATGACTCAGATTTGGGTTCCAAAACTAGTGATAAGGGCAGCCCAAGTGCTTCAGATAGAAAGTTCCACAATAAAAGAATATAAGAACAAGTGAATAGCTGTCAGACTATTATTAACTGTAATACATACAGGGTTACAACTGCTGTGACCCACCCCTGACCTGCAGGTATCAGATGAAGGTGTCCCAAACTGGAACCAGGCAGGAAGAGAAAACAAGGAGAGGAGAGGGGATTGAAACACACCCCCGAACCCTTGCTATGTTAACAGGAATGTACATCTCTAAGATGAAGTTATAAGATGTGAGGCTTCCCAAAGTATTTGGTGATTTCCCCCTTAAAAAAGAAAAACCAGGCATCACAAGGGTCTGCAGAAACACATTTTGGGAAATCCTGGTCTTGTAGGTACAGCATGGTGGCTGCCACCGATGGATGGCTTTAAGAAAAGCACTTTCAGTGGAATAGTTGGGGTAGGGAAGTGTAGGGATTAGAAGGTAAAGGAGAGACAGGGACAAGTGAAGGTGCTCCGCCTCTGGACTACCCTGTGAGGAAGAGAAGGAGCAGGATTGAGAGCTGCAGGAAGGGGCACAGGATGGAGGTGTGCACAATATCAAGGGAGAATCGATGGTTGCATTTTTTTTTCTTTTTAAATATAGACGACTTGGCCATGTTCATCTAATATGCTCTCAGCCTCTCTGTTTTCTTTCCCTCATAGGATGCATCTAGCTACTTTTCCAGGTGGAACATAAGAGAAATCACTCCTGCTGCCCTCCTCTGGGGCGAGGCTCCCTGGTCAGTTGTGAGGTTCCTATGCCGGCCGTGAAGGGGCCTGAGTCCTCTGTTCCAGATACAGACTTGCCTTCAATCCCTACAGAAGTTTAAACAATAGTTTATTCAAAGGTTGAATAAAGAGCCAACCTTAGGAAAGGTCCAGAGCCAAGCTTTACGGTAGATGGGAGATAAGGAGGAGGTTGGTTAAGGTCCTCAGGCCCCTAACCAGACACTTTGCTCCAAGGCACCATTCACAAACCAAATCCCCAGTGTGAGGTTTCTGAAATCCTACAGTCTCAAAGCTGCTGGCTTTGGCCTTTAATGGCCAGGGAAGGGCCGATCTCTGGTCCCGTGGATGAAGTGAAGAATAATATCCGTTCTTAATAGATCTTACATTCAAGGATTGTTGCCAATGCCCTCTGACCTCAAGCATCTAAAATCAAGCACATCTCATCACTTTGAAGAGTGATGTTCAAACCCTGGGTAGTCACCCTAAGAAATCCAGATTTCTCTTAGTAACTACACTCTGATTCTCTATCTTGAGAGCTAATGACTTGGTCTCATTCAGTTAAGAAGGTAAGTGCCTCTTCCCTATGCTAATTAAGAGGTGGTTTCTCCCTAATTCCTGGAGTCTGTATGTGAGGGTGTCAGTGCCTGGAAAAGTTAGGGAATGGGAAAAGATGTGGAGAAGGAAGGAACCCATAGAGTAAGTGGAATCAAAGATACAGAAGAAAGGATCATCTGAACATTTATTTAGGAATGCTAAACTGGTTTTTAACTCTAATAATTAATATAGTTTTATAAATATGCTTGGCAAGAAAAATACATAGAATTTATTATCCCAAGAGATGAAAATACAAAACTTTAAAAACAGGTACTAGTTCTGAATATACCATTAACTAACCTTGTGACCTTGGGCAAGCCACTTTACTTTGCACTTCACAGCTGTGTGTCTTTGTTTTCGTCTAAGAGTGATATTATATTACACACCTTATGTCCCTCACGGGGATGCCATGGAGGTCGAACTAGATTACATTAAAATAGTTATAATTACTTACATTTGCATAGTACTTTATCATCCACAAAGCACTTCTGCATATATTATTCCATTTGCATGAAAGAGCTTTGGAAAGTTATAAAGTGCTGTAAAAGGACAAACTTGGGTTTGAACACCAGCTCCATCTCCCTCCACTTAAATTTTCTCATCAGTAAAATGAGGATAATAGTAGTATCTACCCCAAAGGTGGTTAAGAGGGTCAAATAACATGCACATCGAAGCTCAGTGCCATACAGGACAAATACTGACAAAAATTCATTGTGTTTGGGTCTCTGTGCATATGTCACCCCCTAAAGGCCTTCCCAGGCCTCTCATTTAAAACAGTCCCTCCATCTTCTATCTCTTTCTAGCCCTTGCCCTTCTTTCTTTCTCTGAGTAACACTTAGCACTATCTGAAATCATATTGACTTATTTGCTTACTGCCTGCCTCCCCATTAGAATAGAATCTCCATGAAGACAGATTTTGTGTTTCTCTGTATCCCGAGCATCTAGACTGCAGTAGGTGCTCAACAACTACTTGTGAGGTGAATGAAGCGAGGGCTTATAATTGTTATCCTTGTCTTTCCCTAGGACCCCTCTCACTTTGCCCTTTCCCATACAGCTCCGGGCATAGGACCACTCTGCTTCAGGAATGATCCCACCCTACCCCCCGCCCACTCCCTTTTGGAACAACAGCTTTCCTGAGATATAATTCATATGCCATAAAATTCATCCTATTAAAGTGTACAATTCAATGGTTTTCATATAAGTCTCAGAGTTGTGCAACCATCATGACTACCTAATTTCAGAACACGTCATCATCCCAAAAAGAAATCCTATATCCAGTAGCAGCCACTGGTATTATCCCTCATCTCCCCCCAGCCTGCGGCAACCCCTATAACCTCTCTTCTATCTCTATGAATTTACCTCTCCTGATATTTCATATAAACACAATTACATGACATGGTCTTTCATGACAGGCTTCTTTCAATTTGTACAGTGTTTTCAAGGTTCATCCACCATGTAGCCTGAAATAGTACTCTTCATGCTTTTTTGTGGCTGAATAATATTCCAGAACATGGCCATTCCACGTTTTGTTTATCCAATCATTGGTTGACAGACATTTGGGTTCTTTCTACTGTTTAGCTGAGTCATGCTGTTATGAGCACTCATGGTGTGGAGGTATGCCTCCCGTTCTCTTGGGCATGTACCTACGAGCTGAACTGTTAGGTCATCTTATTAACTATGTTTAACGTTTTGAGGAACTGCCAAACTGTTTTCCAAAGTGGCTGCACCATTTACACTGCCACCAGCATTGGATGGCGGTGAGCCAGTATGAGGGTCACAATTTCTTCGCATCCTCATCAACATTTGTTATTGTCTATCTTTTTTATTTTAGCCATTTCCAGTGAGCTTGAAGTGGTATCTAACTGTAGTTTTGACTTGCAGGTTCCTAATGACTAATGATGTTGATCATCTTGTCATAGCTTATTGGCCATTTGTATGTCCTCTTTAGAAATGTGTCTCCAAAACCTTTGCCCTTTTAAAGAATTGGGTTATTTGGTTCTTTTATTGTTGGGTTGTAGAAGTTCTTGATATACTATGATGAAAGTCCCGTATTAAAGTAAAAATTATTTTCTCCCATTTTGTGGGTTGTCTTTTCATTTTTTTGATAGTGTCCTTTGAAGCACAAATGCTTATAACTCTGATGAAGTTCAATTTATCTATTTTAAATTCACTTTTGGAATTGCTTCTTTTTAAGACCAGAGATGATTAGTCTTTGTCCTATTGCTCCAAGAGTGGCAAGGACTCATTTTTTTCTGAGCGTCATACCACCAGCTCTGGAACTTTCAATCAGCCTCTTTCTCATGTTCTGTGTCATAGAATGTGCTGTTTCCTTCTTGGAATTCCATCTCTGTCCCCATCTTCTCTCCCTAATGAGGTCTTTATTGCCCATCAACACTTAGCTCAGATATTTTCTCTTCCTCTTTTTTTTTGGGGGGGGTCCTCCATTCTTCAACACAGATGGTATCAAGCTCTGTATTCTCTGATGGAAGCCACTGGAGGTAGAAGTTTTGTTTTATTGTTTTTGTTATTGGAGAATGGAGTCTAAACTGGTCTACATTTGAGTTTTAGCCTCATGTTTAGCTGTGCAAACATGAGTAATGCAATATTTCTGATTCCTGGTCATTTTTATAAAACAAAATAATTTGTAAGTGTGGAGTTGTTGTAAGTTTAGAGATACAGTAACAAAGATAAACTATTTAACTTGGTGGACTCTCAATAAATTCCAGGTATTGTTTTTAGTATTATGCTTTTTTTTTTTTTAACGTGGAAGCTAAGAGTATCAGGCACATGTTAAGTTCTCAAGGAATGTTAGCTTTCTTATTTTCTATTTATATCTCAACTATATTCCTTTCAGAGTTTCCAAGGAGCTGAAGAAACACTTAGCCATAGCAATCTCTGAGCGTCTGATAAAAATAGTGAAACATCTCCCCAGAAAATGCACATTACCTAACAGCCTGTGTATGATTTCGGCAGGACTCCTGAACACTTGAAGCCCACCATGGGCCCAGGGACTAAAGGTTAAAAATCTTTCTTGTTATCGATGTTCATGGCCAATTCTGCCCACTTAAGTCCTTTTAAAAATGAGCAACTCTTACCATACTATCCAGCAATTGCACTTCTTGGTATTCACCCAAGTAAGTTGAAAACTTATGTCCACACAAAAATCTGTACACAAATTCCTAAAGCAGCTTTATTCATAAAGTGTCAAAACTTGAAAGCAACCAAGATGTCTTTCGGTGGATGGACAGATGAACAATAGAGTATTATTTAGTGCTGAAAGGAAATGAGCTATCAAGCCATGAAAAGACAAAGAAGAAATCTAGATACATATTACAAAGTTCAAGAAGTCAATCTGAAAAGCCTATGTACCATATTATTCCAAGTATATGACATTCTGGAAAAGGCAAAACTATGGAGACCATAAAGAGATCTGTGGTTGCCAGGGGTTAGGGACATATGGATAGACAAAACACAAAGGAATTTTAGGACAGTGAAACGATTCCTCATGATACTGTAACAGTGGATATGTGTCATTATACATTTGTCAAAATCTGTGGGATGTATAACACTAAGGGTGAATCCCAATGTATGGACTTTGGGTGATAATGAGGTGTCAGTACAGGTTCATCAATTCTAACAAATATTCCACCCCGGTGCCAAATGTTTCTAGTGGGAACTGTGCCTGTGTGAGTGCAGGTGATATATAGCAAATCTCCATACTCTCTATTCAATTTGCTGTAAACCTAAAACTGCTCTAAAAAACAAAGTGTATTTTTTTAAAAAGAATGAGCAACTGGCCCTGCAGAGTGATGCCTAGTAGCTGTGCCATCTTCCAGGAAACAACTATGCAAAGAATGTTTTCTTTTTTTCTTTTCTTTTCTTTTCTTTCTTCTTTTCTTTTCTTTTTTCTTTTCTTTCTTTTCGTTTCTTTTCTTTTCTTTCTTCTTTCTTTTCTTTTCTTTCTTTTCTTTTCTTTCTTTTCTTTTCTTTTCTTTTCTTTTCTTTTCTTTTCTTTTCTTTTTTACAAGGAATCTTTCTGAGAGACATGTTTTCTGGAACTTTGGTATGACTCTCTGGTGTCATCATGGTCTTCATGGGACATTAAGAATGTTCTCTCTGACGTGTCATTCTCTCTGCCAAAATCAAGCAACAACCAGATTGTTGCAACCTTCCGGAGAATTTTTTTCTGTTATAAAGGACCACCAGCAGATGGCAATCAAAGAACACAAAATCTAAGCTTGTCCTTCAAGAAGAGTTTGATAGATTTAAGACTGATAAAATGGGAAATTTAAGATAAGCAGAACTCTTGGTACCAATTCTTGAGAGAATCACAATTTCTTATGTTCCAAACAAGTCTTCTTCCACCAGCAACTGAAATAAATATCTAGCCTCAAAAAAAAAAAAAAAAAAAAAAAAGGCACCAGGCCAGGGACCAATTCTGAGATTCTTTAGTTGATCAAATGAGAACTTTACTTTTGGTTGCTCTTTGTGAAAATGAATTAGAAGAGCTTGTTGTTTTTATTTAGGCATTATATTTCCTTTATATCTTTTGCTTACATTGTTAGTGGGGATGAATGTTCACTGGTGCGGAAAAATGGCTATTTGTGTAAATTATTTTCCAATGATAAAAGATATACAGCTGTAGTAGAAAAGAGCTACAAAATCAGAAGGAATTTGCCTGAAATCATCCAATGCTCCTGGGGGTGGGGGGAGGGGCACGTGGAGGAGGGTGGAGGAGGGCAATGGTGGAAGGAGGTGGAGTGGGCCTGGGGGCAGGAGGCGTTTTTTACCAAACCCAGGGATTTTAGAACTGCTTGTACAACAACAGGACTTTCTTTCCTCCTTTTTGCTGTTGGCTTCTGGAGCCGTACTCAGAGTGGATTCTCAATTAAACCAAACATTCTCAATAATGTAACCATTAAGCATGGAAGGCTTTGTGCTTGTTGGTAAACTCTGGCATTTTTGCTGCCCATTTTCTAAAATCACTATGAGTCCAAAGAGAGAGTTGCAGTGTGGTAGAGCCTGCAAAATATGAATATTGCTAATTTGTTAAGTTGAGGCAAAGAAAATTTCAGCTTGTAGTTTACAAGTCAGGCATTTTTGATGGCATAACAGAACCCCTTTATATGTGGCTATAAATTGTAGACAATGATTAACCTGTTTTGTTTTTTTTATTTACAACACCTTTATGAAAAAAGCCCCATAGAGCATGTAAAAAAATAAACATTACACCTAGAGAGTTTGGGGGAATAATCAATGTTTAAGAAGCTATGAGCAGTCAATAATATTTTTTGGACTCTTATTATGTATTAAGCGATATTATCTCAAGACAGAAAAATTAGCTTCATATTTATAGGTGGGGGAACTAAGGTTCAGAGACGTTCATCATTTGCCAAGCTTATACATCTAGGAAGTAACTGAGCTGGGATTAGAATGTAGGCCTATTTGGGGAAATGTACGCACTTCCCTACACGGCAATGGTTGGCCTTATTCTAAAAGGTGATATTAAACATTTGAAACCTCCTAACATATTCAGAAATTTAACCAAATCACCTGGGGAAGTTGTTAAAGATTCAGAGTCCAGGTCATACCCCTCGAGATTCTAATTCAGACGATTGGGAATGGGGACCCTGGAATCTGGCTTTTTAATGAGCACCCCACAGTGGTTCTGCTGTGCGTAGTCTTCTGACCTTAAACACAGGAAATACAGGCCCAACCTAGTGTACTTTAACTTTCCTGAGCAAAGAACCCTGATGAAAGTCCTGGGCCTCTTTTTTTTTTTTTCAGATGAAAGCCCAGGAGCTGATGAAAGCTCTGGACCTTCTTTTTTTTCTTCAGAAAAATACACATTTTACACCCCAAATTTGGCATTTGACTTTAAGGGGTTCTTGGACACTCTGAAGCCATGAACACTCAATTTCCTACACGGTCCAGTGAAAAGTGGCCTAATTAAAAGTCTCTTCCATCTCTCCACCAAGAGATGTCACTCTTCAGCCTCAAACAGCTGCCCCAAAACCTCTAGTTGTTGTTGTTGTTGTTGTTTTTTCTTTTTCCTTCCTCCTCAACTACAAAGGGAAAAATTTCCCAGGAAAATGAGTTTACTGTTTGGGAAGGAGCTTCCCCTTGTTAATAGAGCAAACTCTGGCTCAAGCTTCAAAAAAATTAAGCTGAGATGGAAGGATAGTGTTGTCTATAATCACAATGAAAACAGATCTGGAAATAAAGATGTGATTAAAACCTACCAGTAGGGATCACAGATTAAAACAGGCACAACCTGTCTTGTGAAGGGTCATGAAATTTATTTTCCCAAAAGCCCCTTCTCTGACTTCTTTTCAATCCCAAGGTTTTCTCATAGGTCTCCATGTTGAAGCTAACCTTTGCATCTTTAAATAAGTCAAACCTTCTGGAGCAATCCTTGGAACATGTACATAAATAATATTAACACAGAGTCTTCACACATTTACCTTTAATAGGTCGGGTCTGTAAAATAGGAAGAGCATAAGGAGAACATGTAGTTCTCTCTGTAGGCCTGAGGTCTCTGGAACCCTATGGCTGGAAGTAAGGTGTGTCTGTGAACACTCTGATATTGTACATTAAGTTATATGTGTATATATTTTTTTCTGGGGAGAGAGTACACGTCTCTCATCAAATTCTTAAAGGAATCTTTGACAAAAATTTTAAAAATGATCATTTATGGGGTGAATCTTATTTCACAAGGGCTAGACAAGTAAGCAGGGTGAGCAGAGCCATGTGGTTCAGGCTTGGTGAGCATCTTCTTCAGACAGTGCTAGACAACATTGTATGTGTTGTATACACGTTGTGTGGATATGACAGCGTCAGGGTGCGTGTTCTGATTGTGGTTTAGATTTGGGGCACTCATCCAGAAACAGGTCTTTCTTGGTATGAAAACAGGAGCACGTGTTTTGGATCAGAAAGACCTGAATCAGTGACCAGGCAGGTTATACTCCCCTCTCTGAGTCCTAATGTATCTGTAAGTCAGGGATAATCATTTGTAATTTGTCATGTTATCGGCGGGCAGGCATGAAATAATATACGTAAAGCTCCCAGCATAGACTTAGGCACAGGGCAGACACTCAGAAAGGTTTGTCTCTGTCCCTGTTTCTCACTCCACACTGAGATCCCACCCCCACCCCCATGACACACGAGCACAAACTCTGCTGCGTAGCTGGGGCTACACCTAATCAGACTGATTGGAGTCCGGTCTGGCAAACCTGAAGGAAAACCAGTCTCCTCTCCATCTCTGCTGCAAAGGTAAGCAAGGACCTTAGGCACAGAACATGCCTGAGGATCACAGGGAGTTACAAGGGATGAAAAGACATCATTCCTGGACCCTAATAGGGAAGACATTGCCAATAATAAATTAGCAGAAGCCATAGGGCCTGGACACCAGCAACATACACACAAGCACAAATATCCTACACACCTGAAAACAGATTGTGCCATAGAAAGGAAAAACCACATGGAGTTGATTTAGGAAACAGCTATGGAGAAAATGACTACTGAGCCATAATTTTTCGGCGCAGGAAGGGATATGATGTGGCGGAGCAAAAGGGAGAAAGCTAAGGAAGGAGGTGAGAGTGTCAAAGGGAAGCTTAGGGGGGAGGTGGGCATGGCGCAGATTTGCAGGGCAGCCGGGGAAGCCATGCTGGAGGGCCTGTGGAAAATGACAGCAGCTAGGTGTGGGGGAAGGGAAGCAGCTAATTGGTAGAGACCCTTGAGACCCATGATTAGGAGTTTTAATTTAATTCAAGAGGCAATTGGAGCTATTGTAGGCTTCTAAGAAGGGGAGCGATATGATCAAAATGATGCTTGAAGACAATGGTTCTTGCTGCTGTGAGCAGGGTGGATTAGATGAAGGAGACCCTCAGCCAGGGAGGCTGATCTGACGCTTTTTCAGGAATCCAGGGTTACAAGGGCATGGCCTAGAACAGGGCTCTGGGAATGGGATGGAAGGAGCAGAACTGCAATATGTTATAAAGGGTAAATATTTGTTCTTTTTAGAACCAAACACTGGGTTAGGTGCTGGGATGCCATAGGGAAGAGGCACCGCAGTTGGGCTGGGGGGAGACAATTAATAAGATGGTGAGGTCAGTGCTAGGATCACACAAGCAAAGAAATATGAGAGTGCGTAGCAGGACCAGCACCTGAGTTGACCACATAGGTGGTCAGGAAAGCCTTCTCTGAGGAAGTGGTATTTAAGCTGGGAACTTAATGATAATCAGGCATTAACTGAGTGAAAAATCACTGGGAGAAGTACTGCAGGCAGGAAGCCACAGGATGAAAGAGTAGGAGTGGAGCCAGGAGGGAAAGGCAAGAATGGTTTCCCAAAAGGCTCAAGAGAGCAAGCAGGGTGGAACTAGACCAGGAAGGGCCTTGAGTCTCCAATATGGATTGTGAACTTTATCCTGAGGGTAATGGTTTGTTTTTCATTTTAGAAAAAAATCTCTCTGGCCATGTTGTGGGGAAAAAAAGGATTGGGTGTGGTGGTTGTTAGGATGAGAGGCTTGCCATAGTCATAGGGAGAGATGATTAGGAAGTAGTGCTGGAGACAGGTAAATATTTAGGATGCAGAACTTATTGGATGGGGGGCACCTGTGTGGCTCAGTCAGTTAAGCTTTCAACAATGGAGAATGATTATTATCCCTGGACTAAACTCTATTCTAGTTTATTCTATAACCTCTTAAATGTGAGGCCAAAAGGGTCAAATGATACCCAAGTAACTTAAAACACATTTCAGAACAATGTTGAAAATATTAATAAAACTTCAAAAATACCCATCACCCAACAAGTTAAAGTTCACAATGTCTGCGAGCCAATCACACATTACCAACTATACGAAAGAAGCAAGAAAATATGCACCATTGTGCAGAGACAACAATTAATTGAAGCCAATTCAGACCCGGTATAGATTTGGAATTAGCAGACAACACTAAAATAGTATTCTCCATATGTTCAAAAAAGTAGAGACATAGAAGATATTTTTATTATTGATATTTTTGAGTTTTTTTTCACCAGCTGCTACAAAGGGCTTTGTTGTTTCCATTTGGTCCATGGCTTGGGAGAGGGCTCCAGTGTGGCTGCAAGGAGAGGCTCAGGCACAAGTCCTGGCACCAGGGGGATGCCAGAAGGGCCCCTCAAAGGCTGCTGGGTTCCGTAGGCTCCTAGTCATGCTTGAGGGTGAGTCTTTCAAAGAGATACTCACTCAGCCCAGCCTGGGGACCAGCTACCCTGTGGAGGTTAGACAGGTGGTTGTCCATCTTCTTAATGAGTTTCACCTCCTCATCCAGGAAGTGATTCTCCAGGAGGTCACAGAAATGGGGATCTATGTAGGCAGAACCCAGGGCAGGCAGATCCCAAAGGGCCTGGCTCAGGTTCTTCTCCAGAACCAGGGAAGCTCCCATGACATCCAGGGTTTTACACTACTCCTCTTAGGAAGGCTTCTGCACATCCTGGAAGTGGGCACTGCCACCAGGATTGTTTTGCATCTTCAAGAGATGCTCAGCACCCTCTTACTTCCCCTCAGCCAACTTGTAGAAGAAGGGACCCATGCCTTCCAAAGCCACATCTTTGCAGTCGAAATAGAAACCCAGAGAGAGGCAGGTAGAAGAGGCCCGCAGATGCATGTTGACCAGGTGGCTGACGGCAGCCTCCACCTCAGTGGAATAATTCTGACAAGTCTGGGAGCTCATGTTGGATCTGTAATAAGGAGCTAAGCTCAAAATAGGGTATTGGCTGGACCCAAAGGCAGAGGGTGGCTGAGAAGATGGCTCCAAAAGTTGCAACTAGAAAAAGGTTTGGAGGGTGGTTGGAGGCTGGTAGAAGGAGCATCCCTGGGTCTGTTCCATCCAAGTGCTGCTGAAGCAAGAGACAGATCTGCAGGACTGCAAGATGCACCACCAGAATATATATTTATTTTCTAATTTTTAAAAAAGATTTTATTTATTTATTCATGAGAGACACGGAGAGAGAGGCAGAGACGCAGGCAGAGGGAGAAGCAGTCTCCCTGCAAGGAGCCTGATGTGGGACTCGATCCCAGGACCCTGGGATCACTCCCTGAGCCAAAGGCAGAGACACAACCACTGAGCCTCCCAGGTGTCCCTCAAGGAGTGTTTTGGGACCTGTTCACATATAATGTATTCAGCCAAGGAAAGTCTCATGGACTCAGTCATTCAGTAGCTATTCTTTTTTTTTTTTCCATTCAGTTACTATTCACTGAGCATCGGACACTGCTATTGGGAAGAGAAGTCTCTGCCGTTGAGGAGGCTACGACCCAGCTCCACACACTCAACTGATGACCCCCACCCCGTGTGCTGAACAGCACGTAACATGAATGCTCTGGATAGAAAGGGAGCTCCGGCGCTGCAGGTGGATTGGCTTCTCCGACAGCCAGGGCTTGAGCTGCTCCCCGGAAAGGGCTTTACTGAGACTGGGACTTCGTGTGAACAAATGCGTAGAGTTGGCATTGGGTTTTGTGTCAATGCGGTGCACTTAAAAGGCGGTCACGCATCCTGTCTGACCGTGGCTGAGGGCCCAGAAGGGGAAAGAAGTAATGCTGGAACCACGGTTGGGCCATTTCTCAGGATGATGGCAGAAGGCAAGGCTGACACTAATGACAAAAAACACTTATGCTCCAAATTGACACCAAAGCTAAAAGCCGTGTATTGGATAAGTGTTGCCCAGTACCTACTGGAAAGAAATTACTAAGTGATGTTTTTGCCCACAGAGGCAAGAATTGGGAGTTTAAGGGAAATGAAATCCTTTAAGAATTGACATTTTAGAGCCTTTTGCTTTTTTGTGTCAAATTGCCACCGGGATGAAAAAATTGGAGGAAACGACGGAGTGCTCTATGTCTTGATTGTGGTGTTTATATGGGGGCAAACATTTGTCCAACCCCATTGAATTGCATACTTAAATGGGTGTGTTTTATTGTGTGCAAAGTATACCTCAAAAAGGTTTGTTTATTAATTTATTTATTTATTTATTTATTTATTTTAAAAAATGTTTATTTTTAAAAAGCAATTTGAACAATAAAAAAATATCAGATATCAGAGTGAATCTATAAATACATATATATAATTCATCGGGCATACGTAATCACTATCCCTGGACTTCCTTGCAGCTAAGCCATACCATTTTGGAAACAATTTAGGACTTTCAAGGAGTAAGCAGGAAAATAAAAAGATTTTGAGTTATTAAAGTGACTGGAAACAAAATTTTCCAATTAACTATTATGATTATTAACCAGCCAGCATGGGTTTCCATAGTTAATGATCCCAGAGGTTTTTATGACTTTCATTTTTCTTTTGCCCTTAAACATGTTCTTCAGTAAGCCCATCATGGGAACGCACTGTAGGGGGTGAAAGGCATAACTTACCTGGTGTAATTAACCTCCCTAGACATTGTCTTAGGGGCACAGATACACTTAAACTGGCATTTTAGAATCTCTCTTTTCCAGCCTACGGGTGCATGTGTTTGCTGTGTTATTTAAGAATATCCAGTTCTGGGGTGCCTGGGTGGTTCTGTCGGGTAAGTGCCTGCCTTCAGCTCAAGCCATGACTCAAGAGTCCGGGATTCAAGCCCCTTCTCCCTTTGTCCCTCCCCCTGCTCATGCTTGCTCTCTCTCTCATTCTTGCCCTCTCTCAAATAAATAAAATCTTTAAAAAGAAAAGATATCCCATTCCGCTATAAGAGAAAGAAAAACACCTAAGATAGATAAAACTCCGAAGAATGGTTCAGCATAGATAGAAAGAAGGAGTAGCTTATGAGAGCTAGAACTCTGTTAAGTGTAGGATGAGTGAGCAAATAGACTTTGAAACATAGAATTCATAAGATGTGCTAGGTAATAGGTAGTGAGTAAATTGGTAACCTGTAAAATACATTATATGTTTAAGGACAGAACGACAAGAGTGTTATTTATAGACAAAAAAGGATGGAGAGACATGTCATGGAGTATGGATTATGCTACATCAAGGCTGATAGTTACACAACCAGCCACCTTCCAGTGATCTCAATATTATTCTTTACAGCCTCATGTATACTCTGCCCTAGAAATACAAATAAAACCCACAGCTGTTGAGCACTCTGACTGGCAAGCTTCAGGTCTGTGCAGGCACACTTGCCCCGTGTCTTTTCAATAAAGCAAGCATGTCGTAGTTCCAGGCACCTTCTTTCTGCTGACACATCCCACCTTGTCCATCCTCAACCCTGGTCCTCCTAACTACAGCATAAGCAGAGAGAGGAAGATAATCTCCCTTGCATGTGCTTGCCCCCTATCAAAAGGGTGTTAACTCACCCCATCTCTGTCCCCCTGTTCCCATCCTGTGTTTTAAATAGATTCAATATCTTTTTATTTGATTTGGTTCATGAGCCTTTCTGTTCCAAGACCTGTGGGAAAGCTTTCCTGGGGATGAAGCAGAAAGCTGTCATTCCTTGCAACACAGTCTCATTTGGGGGATGGTTAAAGCAGTCCTAAGTCCATTTGATATTTTAAACCATACTGAAGGTGCAAATGAAATTTTATTCCTCTGTTTCCAAACCAAATCAGTGTTTATCCATCAAGTCACTTCATCACATGCCCTGCCAGGTAGCATGCATGCTTAAGAGGCTACAGGGGGGGAATCCAAACATTTAGTGCAAGGGCAGGGGAGGAGGAAGAGGGATTTAGAGGGAAAGGCACATCCCTCCATGATTCCCATTCATTCACTGAGTTAATAAGCACCTAATGCAGCCCCACCAAGCTGCACTTGCTGTTGTAGGTTAGAGTGCTAGACACAGCAGAGTCCCACCCTCCGGGAGCATGCTTTCTCCAGGAGGCCACAGATGCAGGGAATCTGAATAAGCAAGCTAAGGGCCGAAGAGGTATTGGTAAAGAGCCATGGGAAAGAGAGCTGAGTGTGGATGCACCTGCTCAGGGGTATGCGTGTGCATGTGCCTGTGCATGTGTGTAAAAGAAATCAGACCTCACAGAAGATGTGTCATCTTAGAGATCTTGAAGCAGGAGTAGGAGTTCGCCTGTTGGACAGATGACCACACTTTGGCAGCCCTGTAGGAGGGATTAGCACGAAAAAAAGACTCAGGCATGTGAAAGAATGTGAGTGTGGAGCACGGAGGTGCTGGGTGTGGATGGAGCATAGAACATAGAAAGAGGGAGACGGGTGACAACACTGAGGGGTGGGCCAAATGGAGTCCTAGGGTGAAAAACCCCTGGTCTTCATCCAAAACCATGAACATTTTAACAGTCGCAGTCACCTTTGATTCCTCTCTCCCCACCCCTCTCTCTCTCCTTCCACCCACACCAGCTGCAAGTCCTCCTGTTGGCTCTACCTTCACAGAGCATCCGGCGCAGCCCCTTCTCACCACCCCTAGGATCCACCTGGGCCCAAGACCTGCCATCACTGGGTTCGATTGCTGTGATGAGCCTCTGACCGGGTCTCCCTACCTCTGTCCTTACCCAGGGCTCTCCCCAGGACTCAACACAGCAGCCCAGGGGAGCTTTTAAAGCTGAAGTTAAATCAAAACCCTCCTCTGCTGAAAATCCTCCAAAGCTCGCCTTCTCACCCAGAGTGAAATCCAAAGGCCTCCTAGTAATGCTCCCAAAGCCCAACATCACACCCCACCCACCTCCCACTTGACCCTTCTTCTGGATGTGCCCCTTCCTGCCAGATGACCTCCTTCACTGTGTCCCCTCCCCGGGGAAGCTGTCCCTCAGGCTCCCCCTCGGCCTGTACCCTCACTTTGCCAGGCTTTGCTCGGAATCACCTTCATGCAGAAGCCTTTCCTGACCGACCCAGGATAGAACCTTCCCGGCCGTCATGCCTGACCCCGTCCCTTGTTTTCTTTTCCCTGCAGTACTTGTCACCATCTGACATACTATATTCTTGGGGGGAGGGGGAGGGGTTCTACGGGGAGGGGGGCAGGTTTGGGGGGTTCTTGGTGGGCAGCAGAGCAAAACATATTGAGCAATAGTAAAGTGATAGTACAAAGCTCCCGAAGAGGGAGGGGACCGGAGAGGGTAGCCCTATATTCTTGTTTCTCTCCCAACCAGAGTGTCCGCCCCACAGGTGCAGGATTTCGGAAGGTTTTGTTTCCTGCGGAATTCCCAGACCACAGCACAAGGCAGGGCACAGCGCACGCTCCGTACATGTTTGGGGGGGAAGGAATGACTGGAAGGAGTTTGTGCAGAGGAGCGAATGCGCCTATGTCTTAGATCGTCTCAGGGAGGCTGAGTCTGAAGCAGGGAGACGGGCAAGGGGTATGGAAGGCCTTGCGGCAGAAAGGCCTAGATTCTGGAGACAGCTATAAAAAGAGCAGGGATCAAAAGAGTCTTTACAGACTGACTCACTGAAATAAGAAGAAGCAATAAAGAATAAATTCAATGTGACCCAACACATTTTTTTTTTAGATTTTTAAAAATTTATTTATTCATGAGAGACAGAGAGAGGCAGAGACACAGGCAGAGAGAGAAGCAGGCTCCTCGTGGGGAGTCCAATGTGGGACTCGATCCCAGGACCCTGGGGATCACATTCTACTGCTGAGCCATCCAGGTGCCCCTGGGCCTGCAAATGTTTAGTAAGGATTTGCTTAGGCAACGGATCATGGGAAAGAGGAGGAGGGCACAGACGGGACGGACTGTGTGCCCAGGGGGTTCCGGTCAGCGAGTCGAGGGCGCAAGGGAAGTTTGGTGCACCTGCTGGGAAAGCAGAAGAGGAACATGGTTGGTTTCCATCAGCGAAGGAAATTAGAGATGTCACGGAGGAGGGAATATTTAAACTGGGTCTTGAACCATGGGTAGAATTTCAGAGGCAGAGATGGGGAAAAGGCAGTGATATGACAGGTTTTGAATTTCTCTATTTCTACCGCCACGTAACTTTTGATGGAGTTGCGAATGACTTAGGAGACACAGTTCTTTCTACACCGCGTGAGATAAAGTTGTAAACCAAAGGACACAGCAAAGAGGAAAGGAAGAAAGAGTCAGAATAATTCACCACTCGGACCATTGGGTCCAAGATAAGGAAACCATACCCACAGGATTTTAAGAAAACCCAGACAAAATCACTTCCCTGTTGAGCAGTGTCACAAGGGAAAAAAACAGCAAAAAATCACCCAAGCGAGTAACTGTGCTGACTCCTGCACTTCGACCCGAGAGAACAATCTTCCGCCAGGGCCTCATCGTTTTACAGGCAGGTTAGCATCCTTTGTAGGCAGGATTCCTCCGTAAGGGCTGACCGTCATGCTGGCTTGTAGAGCTGGCCTACGTTCTTAATAAAACTGTCAGATTAAGCCAGGCCTGGCTGCAGTATATTAGTAATACAAATTCTTAACTGTCAATTAGTTAACTGGCTAGTAAAAAGAACCTGGTTTATAAGATTGTTGCTAATGAATATAATGCTTTGTTCTGCAGCAAAACATCTGCTGTGGATATGTAATTAGAAGAAGGGCCCCCTCCCTCCCTCCCCATAGGGAGAACATGTGCAGCTGAATAAAGGAGCTTATTATACCTGCGAGGGGTCAAAGTCTGTGGGTCTGTGGCTTATGGTATTATGACAGATTACAAAACCACTCCATTATGCTAGTCAATCTGTTTCCAAGCACCTAGCAGGGAGCTGGCTGGGCGCTAGGGGCTCTGGAACTAGACTCTCATTGGTTTTCTTCCTAAGGTCTTATGACAGGTCAGCTGTTGTTGACACCACCCGACAGCTCACGTGTCAGAGCCTTTCTATCTGACTTCTGCCTCTGTCACTGCCAGGCTCTCTCGGAGAGTCAGCCTGCCCCTCGGGCCGCGACCAGCTCCCAAGAAGAGCTTAAGTGGATTTGAAACCCACGGGTCACCCCCATTATTTGTGCTAATGAAAGAGAAAAGGAAGCAGAACGCTTAAACCCAACGTGACCTTTGTTTCCGACTCTCCCTCTCTCCCATCCTCTCCCCATCTCCCCCCATTTCTCTTCCACTATTTCCACAGTTCCTCATGTCCCTTTGCTCCTGGTGGCAGGTGCTTTCTTAGAAAACACGTTTAGAGAGGAGAGAGGCTAGTTAGAGACCCGTCTCCTCTAAAAGCCTGTTTTGAAGTCGGTTGTCACACATACCTACAAAACTATTTCAGACTCAAGAGGTTGAAAGATAATTTAATGTTTGCCTTCTGCTCCAAAGTGGTTTAAGGAAACTCAATTTTATTCCCTTGGCAGAATTTATAATTACTCTTACAAGTGGGATGCCTGGGTGGCTCAGTGGTTGAGCATCTGCCTTTGGCTCAGGGTGTGATCCCGGGGTCCTGGGATCGAGTCCTGCATTGGGCTCCCCACAGGGAGCCTGCTTCTCCTTCTGCCTATGTCTCTGCCTCTCTCTGTCTCTTATGAATAAATAAATAAAAACTTTTTAAAAAAATTATTATTATAAGTTTTCCTCCCTCATGTTTGCACTTTCCCAGCTGTGCCCTGCCACTGGCTGCAAGGTATTGGTGGGAGAGAGGGAGTGACTGTCTTCATTTCCACCAACTCCAGCCTCTCTGCCTGTTTCTGCACCTGTCCAAACAGCCCAGAGTTTATAAAGGGGAAACTCACTGGGGGATGTGACGTGCAAATCATATGTATAAGACTTAATTAGCAGGAATGAAATCATAATTTTCCAAGTAGTAATATCTGAAATAAAAAATACTATGAACACCATATATACGGGGGGGAGGGGAATGGGAGGAGTGGAACTGCATCCCTGTGGTGGAGGGACAGTTTGGCTTCACTGGGAAACCAGCCCTCACTGCTGCCCAGTCATCAGGGAAGTCATACCCCTTGGAAGATACAGCTACTTTTCATCGATTAATACATTTTGAATAACTGTTTAGGACCAAAAATACCTAGGCTAAAGCAAGAGATGACAGGAATCTGGAAAGACCTAGGGAATAAATGGTGTGTCACCCAGAAAGGCTTTGCAGTTGCAAAAGGGGAAGCAGAAGCTGAGCCCATTAAGAGTCATGTGTCAGTTATGTCTGCAGTTAATTATTTGGTGTTATTTCTGCCGCATGTCTTTAAGGTAGCCTTAGAACTTCTACAATGTTCTCTAATGGTTCTATCAGTACAAAGAGCCGTTGGACTGCACCATTCTTTTTTTTCCATTTGAAAGCAGTCATTTATTAACTGACCAGATTACAAAAATAATCATGGTAGATACTTTAGTTCATCCTTCTAATAAGCCTAATAAGCCTAATAATCTTCCCTGTTGCCAGCATCCTGGGTCTATAAAGTTTTGACCTGGTACGTATAAATGTTCTTTGACATGAGCAGCAAAGGGAAATTGGGAAGAGATCCATTGTAAGGAAAACTGGAAGAACTGCATCCTGGAATATTCAAAACAAAAGCCTGTAGCAGAGCACCAGGAACATGGGCTCTGGCATAAGAAACACCTGGAGTTAGCACCTCTCCTCATTAGCTCTAAGCATCAAGAGTCAGAAGTCTTTCTGTGGAATTGTACAAGAGACCCTTTAAAGGTTATAATCTGGGATCAGTTTGTATAAACTGTCAAAAAATGGTCAAGTAATAGGTAGGGGCTTTCAAGAGGAAAATGATGTGCTCAGGAGTGGAAGTGACTCAGAGTAGTTCAGTTCAGCAGTTAGTAGAGTTTTTGGACATTTGTCCAACTGTCTTCCAAAGTAGCTCTAAGCTTTGGTGTATGGGTTCCTGAGGTCGCATTCTGAAAGGAAATGCACTTCCTCTTTTTGAACACACCTCCAGTAGTTTCTTTCTCATGTTATTAAGGAGCATCAGCCAATGAATCTGTTCCGGGTTTCCATTCTGCAGAACTCCAGAGCATTGTACCAGTAACAAGGCAGTAGTTCTTTGATCTTTCCCTTAACTCTTCCTTGGGTGGTTCCTAAGGGAAAAGGAAGCACATGATCATGGAAAGATGGATCCATGGAAAGTCCAGAACAAAAAGAAATCTTGTTTACCACTGGGGTTTATAGGAGAGATTGGGAGACACCATCCTGCTTTATCCATGGCCTGACTCCTGAAGAGACTGATCCAAAAATTATAGTGGCAGAGAACTCTTGGTGCATTTGGCACTGAGATTTAAATGCCACCAGAGTTGTCCTCAAGGCCCAGCCATTAAAACATTGTCTCTCTTGGCATTCTGGTATCTTGTCAGAGAACTTTTCGCTGTAAGGGAAGTGTGGAAATGGGTATGTATATGTGTGCAATCTGTAAGGTTGGGGATAGGTTTCCTGTTAGCCTATATTAAAAAGAGACCTGCAATAAAAAAAAAATTGCCCTGATGGAAAAGAAAGGGAAGGAAGGGAAGGGAAGGAAGGGAAGGGAAGGGAAGGGAAGGGAAGGGAAGGGAAGGGAAGGGAAGGGAAGGGAAGGGAAGGGGAAGGGGAAGGGGAAGGGGAAGGGGAAGGGGAAGGGAAGGGAAGAGAGAAGGGGAAGATAAGACAAGACAAGACAAGACAAGACAAGACAAGACAAGACAAGACAAGACCAGGATTTGATTCATGGCTTTCACTTACTAGCTGTGTGACCTTGAACAAAGTACTGAATTTTCCCAAGTTTCAGTGTCATCATAGGTAAAAAATGAGTATAAATATAATTGGAACTACCTTGGAAGAAAAACTGTAAAAAAAAAAAAAATGCCCAGGGCAAGGTCTGGCATATAACAGGAGCTCAGTAATGGGTAGGTTTTAAAAAAATCATTATCAGTTTTGAAACACTAGACACTTTAGTGGAATCTAAAGTGTCCTAGGTTTCAAAAGGTGAAGGACTCAAGAATCATTTCAACATCTTATATCCTAGAACAACACTACTAAGACTGCTTCATGTGCTAATGAAAATCCTGTTGTCTAGGCGATTTATAAACATTAAAGCCTCTTATGTCTTCCTCCTGTTAGACTACAAGATCTTTCAGGAAAAGGATGGAGGCTTCCTCATCTCTGTGTCCTCAGAACCTACCATTAAAATGTACATCACACCTTGCAATACTGCTTGGGCATTTTCTCATTGAGGAATTTAAACTGATATGTGAGAGGATATGTCACAAAGGACTGTAATGAGTACAGACCAGGTTTAGGAAAAGTTCCGGTTAGAAGCAATTGCCTTAGGCTGATGAGTCTATGTGTCTCACTTCCCACACTGATGTCCTTGGAGGTTTCAGTCCTGGAAGGCAATTCTGAATTGGGTGGACATTGTAATTGCACAGCCCATCGCTGTTTGAACAATAGTGCACAATCCTCTAACTTGTTTGATTCATTAATTCATATATTCAACAAATATTCATCAAGCATCTACAACATGCCAGGTGCCATCTGAGACACTGGGGATACTTAGGGTGAGCAAGACAAGCGGATTCTTATGGAGCTTCACGTCTTGGGGGAGGGGAATGGCGCAGGTGCAAACAGCACAAAATTAAGTCAATAATTTCAGATCATGGTGGGAGCTATGAGGGAAACAAAGAGGACAATGGGCTGGAGATGGACTGGACAGAAGTGGTGCCTCCTTCAGGCTAAGTGCTTCAGGAAGGCTTCCCCTTGGGATGAGGAGTCAGTCCTGGGAACAGAGAGCATTCCCAGGTCAAGAGAACAGGTGAGGGCAAGGGCAGGGCCTCCAGGCAGAGAAACGTAGGTGGAATTCAAGGAGTAGAATGGAAAATAGCTGGTGAATGGGAGGACAGCGGGCAGTGAGGAGCCCCAGGGGAGCAGATGAGGTCAGATCATGAGAGCCACACAGGCTTTAGGCTGACCATGTGGTTCTCCAGGACTGTCTCATAGAACATTTGGCGAATACTTTCAATTTGTATACATGTGGGCTCTTCTGCAGGGTACCAAGAGGGCAATCTGGATCTCTACAGATCATTCTACTATGGACAATTATTAAGTCAGTCTCTGTCAACCCCTTTGAGCCACAAGTCCTATGTTCCCAAGCTATATTTAAAAGACTGAATTGGAAGCCACCCTCCCTTGGAATATTTCTATCGAGGATAATCTATTTGATATTTCATTTTTGTGTCAATTTTAATTTTTATAGCATATCTAAACAAAGAGACACTTGAATGGGTACCTTCCAAAGACCTGAGAATGTAGAAGAAAAATAGTGAACCAAATCCACTAAGAGAAAGTAAAGAAACAGGTATGGCATGCCGAAGAGTTCTAAGCCTCTTGAATTAATTCATCCAGGGCTGAAGGTGCCCACCCTGCTCTATAAAGTGTGATTAGAAGGACATTATCAGAGCTTTGTACTTAAGAAATACTGGGCAGGGCAGCCCGGGTGGCTCAGCGGTTTAGCGGTTTAGCGCTGCCTTCGGCCCTGGGTGTGATCCTGGAGACCTGGGATCAAGTCCCACGTCGGGCTCCCTGTATGGAGCCTGTGTCTCCCTCTGCCTGTGTCTCTGCCTCTCTCTCTGTGTCTCTCAGGAATAAATAAATAAATAAAATCTTAAAAAAAAAAAAAAAAGAAATACTGGGCAACTAATTAGTTAACTGGAGAAACAAGTCAGAAATCTAATGATAAACTGATATTAAAAGTATTTTTTTTTTATTTCTTGGTTTAATTGGGATTTCTCTTTTATTCTTTTACAGGGCTTTAGCTCTTTAACTCAGAAAAATAATATTTTGAAAACACAAATGCATATGTGATATTGTTATTGACTTTTTCCAAACAAAAGAAAGAGATTTTTTTTTTTTTTTCCTGCAAGCACTTGAGTCTTCTTTCTCCTCGTTATTCTCTGGGAGAGGCAATGTAGCATTACAGGGGAGGAAGGATTTAGGGCCAGGGGTCAAAGACTTGCTTTCCAACTGCTGTGGGCAAACCATTTCAACTCTCTGAGGCCAGTTTTCCCTGCAGGGGATATTACACCAGATACTGGGGAGTCTCCTGACCTTCCAGCTCTAAGAGTCTGTGATTTTAGAAAGCAAGGAGATGTTTCTGAGAACGGATAAAGGAAATATATTAAAAGATGAGGGAAGCAAGAAGAGACAGACTGTAAGAAAAAAAACAAAATAAGGTTTGAAAAACGAGTCTGGGTATGTACTGTGTCAACCTGTTCCTTGTGAAACATCAGCAATGTTAAATTAAATTTTCTGGGCTTTTTCTCTTTTCTCCTATGCATCTGCTGGTATAAGTGCAAATGGGCTGCAGTACATTGGAGAAAGGCAAGAGCTGGACCAAAGAAGCATAACTGGCCCTCAAACCATCTAGATGTGAGGGTAGCTTTCTCCCCTCACATGACAACTTGATCCTGAGGTCCAAAAGGTTAAAAGGGATCTTTGCTCTGTGTAGCTGTTCCCAATCATCTTAATTCAAAAGTATACCATTGTTTAATTTATCCAGAATCATCTCTTAAGTGCTTTGCAATATACATCATCAAGGATTTCAACATAAAAAAGACCAAAGATACTCTGAAAGGAGAAGCTTAGAAAATTTTCTTTAAAAAATTTTTTTTAAATTTATTTATTCATGAGAGACATAGAGAAAGAGAAGCAGAGACATAAGTAGAGGGAGGAGAAGCAGGCTCCATGCTGGGAGCCTGGTACAGGACTCGATCCTGGGGACTCGAGGATCACACCCTGAGCTGAAGGCCGACGCTCAACCACTGAGCCACCCAGGCGCCACAGAAAAATTTCTTGGTTCTAAATCAAGTCTTTTATTTTTCTGTCTAAACTGATTAGGATTCATTTCAGGTCAAGTTACCCTTCAAAATATATCTCTGGACTTTTCTTAAGTATCCAGAGACCAGACCTAGAGAAAGAATAGTCTTTAGCATACTAAATAGAATTCACAACCTCATCTCCAGCCTCATCTCCAGCAGCTGAGAAGATGGTGTCACTTAGATTAATTCATCTCTCCGACAAACCAGGCCCTGAACTCATGTGAGAGGAGGCAAGTGAGTAAACAGCAATTATAGCACTTGGTGATGGGGGGTGTTACATGGTGCTGAGGGAATGCATTGGAAAACATTGCAAATGACCTGTGAGGGTGGCTTGGACCAGGATGGTGACGGTGGAGAGGGAGAGAAGTAGTTGGGCTTGAGATATATGTTGGAGGAAAAACTGATGAGTAAGGGTAACGCACTCTATAAGAAACACAGGGGAAAAGGTTTCTAGTTTGATTAAGTGTGTGAGCTTGGTAGCCATTTACTGAGATGGGAAATCAGGACATTTAACTTGGGACATGTTCAGTGATAAGCTGTAACTCCTCCAAGGGAGATGTGCATTTTGAAGACAAAGCTCTCAAGAATCAAGAAGGGTGACACTAGCTAGAGAGTAGATTGGCAAGCAGTTGGGTTGTCATTTTTGTTTTGGGGAGTTTTTTGTTGCATTTGTTTTTAATAAAATATAATTGGCATCTATATAACATTTTTACTTTTTTTTAAAGATTTTATTTATTTATTCATAGACACAGAGAGAGAGAGAGGCAGTGACACAGGGAGAGGGGGAAGCAGGCTCCATGCAGGGAGCCCGATGTGGGACTCGATGTGGGACTCGATCCAGAGTCTTCAGGATCACACCCAAGGCTGCAGGCGGCGCCAAACCGCTATGCCACCAGGGCCACCCCATTTTTACTTTTTATATAACATTTACTTATATATAACATTTGTACAACATGATTTAATATTTGTATTATTGTGAAATTTATCACAAAAATCTAGCTAACATGTCACCACACACAGTTACAAAATTGTTTTTCTTATGATGACTTTTTTTTAAAGATTTTATTTATTTATTCATGAGAGACACAGAGGCAGAGACACAGGCAGAGGAAGATGCAGGCTCCATGCAGGGAGCCCAACGTGGGACCCGATCCCAGGTCTCCAGG
Source organism: Canis lupus dingo (assembly GCF_003254725.2). Classification (NCBI taxonomy): domain Eukaryota; kingdom Metazoa; phylum Chordata; class Mammalia; order Carnivora; family Canidae; genus Canis; species Canis lupus. The sequence continues at coordinate 65,357,288 of NC_064254.1, forward strand.
ATCACACCCTGGGCAAAAGGCAGCGCTAAACTGCTGAGCCACCCGGGCTGCCCATCTTTTTTTTTTTTTTTTTTTTCCGGGCTGCCCATCTTATGATGACTTTTAAGATCTACTCTTAGCAGCTTCCAAACATACAATGCCATATTATTAACTATAATCATCACGCTGTACATTACATCCCCTGGACTTATTTATGGATTTTCATTTTTGTAACAAGAATTCCCTACTCGGGGCACAATGACATTTTATGGAGATGAGCACATGATCCCGGGAAAGGGGTTCTTAAATTTTTTTTCTTTTGGTTTTGGTGCTAGGAACATGAGATTTGGTAGAGAATTTCCCTGAGTTGCTCCTGAGTACATCTTGACCCAAAAGGCTATGTCATTCACAATGGCTTGTGAGAAAGTGGCCACAGATCCCCTCCCAAAGCATCGCCTCACCTCCTGCCCCCAAACCTCATCCACCATGAGTCAGGGGAGAGCTCAAGCTTCCAAACAGCTGCCAATCTCTGTCTCTGAAAAGTAGTTCAATTCATCTCAAAACTAGGGAGAGGAAGGAGAAGCTGGGATCAGTAGAATTTCATATTCACAAAGAAGAACAAGGAAGAGAAAGAGGCTACACTGTCTGTTTGAAGACAGGTTTTCTGATCCTATTCTCAAAAACCTCACTCACCTCCAAAGTTATCCAAGCCCAGTGAGTGGCTCCAAAACCATCCTGAGGAGCACCTTACAAAAAATCACCATCCTCCGTTCCAAAGAATTGGGACATAAAAAAGGTTCTTCATAATTTTTTTCTGCACATATTAATACCTACTATTCATTTAGCATTTAAAAGTTTTGAGTGGGGCTCCTGGCTGGCTCAGTTGGTGGAGCATGTGATTCTTGATCTTAAGGTCTTGAGTTTGAGCCCCACGCTGGGCACAGAGATTACTTAAACAAACAAAATGACTCAAAGCATTTTTATTTTTTTTTTATTTTTTATTTTTTAAAGATTTTATTTATTTATTCATGATAGTCACAGAGAGAGAGAGAGGCAGAGACACAAGCAGAGGGAGAAGCAGGCTCCATGCACCGGGAGCCCGATGTGGGATTCGATCCCAGGTCTCCAGGATCGCGCCCTGGGCCAAAGGCAGGCGCCAAACCGCTGCGCCACCCAGGGATCCCTCAAAGCATTTTTTAAAATGAAAGTTTTGAGTTATGACACCAGCTCTAAAGAAGTTTCTTATTGGTCTCCAGTTATCTTACTAAAATTGGAATATGCAGCCACCAAATAAACTTGGTTATGATTTTATTATCTGTAAGAACAATTAATCAAGCAGGAAATCATGCTTTTTAAAAAGATTTTATGGGGATCCCTGGGTGGTGCAGCGGTTTGGCGCCTGCCTTTAGCCCAGGGCTCGATCCTGGAGACCCGGGATCGAATCCCACGTCAGGCTCCCGGTGCATGGAGCCTGCTTCTCCCTCTGCCTATGTCTCTGCCTCTCTCTCTCTCTGTGTGACTATCATAAATAAATAAAAATTTTAAAAAATAAATAAATAAATAAATAAAAAGATTTTATTCATTTATTTAAGAAAGAGAGAGCGGAGTGGAGAGAGCGAGCATAAGCAGTGGGGAGGGGCAGAGGGAGAGGGGGAAGCAGACTGTCCGCAGAGCAGGGAGCCCGGACAAGTGGCTCGATCCCAGGACCCTGAGATCATGACCTGATCCAAAGGCAGACACTTAACCAACAGATCCCCCCAGGCGCCCCAGAAATCATCATGCTTTTATAGTCAACTTTGTTTTTCATATAAAATTAAAACCAAGGAAACAATAAGCACTCTATTAAAAGGATATACATTTTTAAGTTTTAAATAAAATGCAATTGCCTATGTACAATCAAGTTCCAGTCTCCATTAACTTTAAGTTAGTAATCCCTGTTTTTATGACCTGAGATCTGCCTATTTCTTGGTCTGGGCGCTAGACCACCTCAATGGCATGGTCATCAGATCAGAAACTCTGTGAGGTCAGGCCCATACCCGTCTGGGTCACCGCTGGAGCCCCAGTGCCTGGCGCACTGCCTGCATCTCTTAGGGAACCAGAAATATGTCTTCAGAGAATGAATGAGTGGACACAATCCAGGACCAGGCCTTTAGGATAAACTGAATCTGGTTGGATTATTTCTGAAGTGCTGGAAGGAGATAGAACTTAAGAGGTAAATGTGAATCAAAGCAGAGGGAAGGGAGCCAACACCAGAGGAGTATCAAATGTACTTTGTTTTGGTTTTTCCCTTGAGGGATTTTTATGAAGCCAAAAATAAGAGCTAAAAGGAGAGTTCAGGCCGCGAAGATCAGGAACTTCTCAGAAACTCAGGTTGTGAACAGGGCAAAGAACTAAGCAGGGGTCCCAGATGTTCTTGCTGGTGCTGGTCGGTCATGTGACATATGGGCGGGTCCTCCAGTTTAAACATTAAACTTGGTCCCCAAAGAAGCTTTCTTGAAACCAGAGTCCTCCCGGGATGGCTTAAACATTTCAAAATAATTTGACAACAAAAATCTTTATAGTGAAGTATACTGAAGTCGGAGGAACCTTAGCTCAAGGTCACATTCCCCAAAACATAGTTTTAAATTTTTCTTAATAACTTACATGGGGGATTAATAAGGTTTTGTGGGAAGGAAAAAAAGGGTGAGTAAAACAAATGCTAAGCAGATTACTTTCTTATAGCAATTCTCAGAGCCTTTAATATGTTAATGTACATTAGGAATCTCCAAAAGAATGTGTGTGTGTGTAGCATCGCTTAAGACTAGAATTCCAGGGGGGGAAGAAAAAAGAAGACTGGAATTCCGCACAGCGCTTTTTGGAAAATACTGACTTATTGAGTAATCCCACCTTCCTCTTTTTTTTCTTTTTTTTAAAGATTATTTATTTATTTATTTATTTATTTATTTATTTATGAGAAACACAGAGAGAGAGGCAGAGACACAGGCAGAGGGAGAAGCAGGCTCCATGCAAGGAGTCCAAAACTCCAGGGTCAGGTCCTGGGGCACCCAGGGGTCCACCCACTTCCCCTTAAGCACTCTTCTGCTAGAAGAAATTCTCCATCAATGGCAACACCTTTCTCTTCAGAGAATTTCATTTGCTTTTTGTGTGGCATGGCAAGAGCCCAAATGAAAGCTTAAAGACCTGAAATACATATTTTTCAGTAAGAAAGAAATGTTTTTCTCCTAAGTTTTTGTGTTTTGCCCATTGAAACCGGAACATATATACACATATATAAATATATTTTTACATAGAAATATATAATATATAATAAATATATAATATATTTAAATAGATTATATTTAATATATTTATATATAATAAATATAAATAAATATAAATAAATAATATATATTTTATATATAAACTAGCCCTTTAGTGACCAACACAAACAGAAAAATGTGACAAAACTGCTTTGGGAAAGAACACAAAATTAGAAAAACAATTTATAAAAATAACTCCAAAAATGTTTTTAAAATAAAACTTAACCACAAACACTGAGATATAATGTGGTGTCATCATGTGTTTGAAAAGGAGAATTACTCATTATTTTCATAATTCCTCAGAGTACCATTCAATAATTTGCCCAAGGATTTGATTTTATGTTCTAGTGGCCCCCAAAGGATGGCAATATCTGCTTATAAAAGCCTTGAGTTGGACTGTGCAGCCTGCTGACTTTTTTCCAGGTATTTTCTCATGAAAACAAGATTGCACCCCAGGTGGGCAGTGTCACTTAATCGCTTGTGCCTCTCGGAGACTTATATATACCTTTTCCTTCTCTTCACAATATCGATTTTTTTCTTAGCCAGTGATTATAAAATATGTTCTGAAAGAAAACGAAAATATGCTCCATACCGAGACTGCTTAGGAGTCTCTCTCCCGGGATCCCTGGGTGGCGCAGCGGTTTGGCGCCTGCCTTTGGCCCAGGGCGCGATCCTGGAGACCCGGGATCGAATCCCACGTCGGGCTCCCGGTGCATGGAGCCTGCTTCTCCCTCTGCCTGTGTCTCTGCCTCTCTCTCTCTCTCACACTGCGTGCCTATCATAAATAAATAAATAAAATAAAATTATAAAAAAAAAAAAAAAAAGGAGTCTCTCTCCCTCCCTCTCCCTCTGCCCCTTCCTGCCCCCTTCCCCCTGGTGCTAGCATGTGCTTGCTTGCTCACTCTCTCTCAAATAAATAAATAAATCTTTTAAAAAAAACAAAAAAGGAAGTGTCTGTCTACCACAGTTTGAAACAAGCTTTTGGGTTTTACTGATGAAATAGTCATGGCTTTTCAAAAAATAAATGATTACACTAGGCCCAAGTAAGAAATATGTGTTAATCATTGAAACAGCTTCTTATTGATCATCATCTACTCTATACTCTGACGGGTGCTTCTCCTCCCTATGGCGTGAAGGGATTCGGCCATAAAGGCTGAGACTGTCCTAAAGGCTCCTGGAGAAGTCCCATCAAGGAAAGCACTGGGCCTGCAAGATGAAACTGCCCACAGTGTCCAGCAGGTTGCCTTCTGCAGGGCTATCCTTGCTCAGCGGCATAAGAAAGTGGGGGTATCAAACTCTGAAAGCTGCCCTTGGTCCTGCAGGATTTGTCCCTAGAAGAGTTGCCCTAACAGACCATTTTTTAAATCAAAGTCTAAATGATGGCTGGATTACAGAGCTGTTGTAGCTCAGAGATGGAGTGGGCTGGTTATCATTCCTCTGCTTGCCTTCACGATTCATTCTCCATCCCTCCCAGCCCTGCTCCATGCCCAAGGAAACTGGCCCCCTTCAGAGGAGAGGGTGGGAGGAGAGAGCAATCAGGCCTTATTCTCTGCCCTCCCTGCTTAGGAGCTGTGTCTCTGTGGGTAGCTGTGACCTTCCACACATTTGGCTCCCCTCAGGTGGCCCATCTTTCATGCTCTAGCTCTCACCAGGCTCCAAAACCGATTTTCCTCCCCTTGGCCCCTTCAGCCCTAGGGGAAATAATGGTTTCCTGCCAGTGTCAGACCCAAAATCCCTTTGTTCATGTCCTCAACCCTGCCCCCACCTCTGAAGGTAGCCTCTTTGTTCCAGTCTCTTCATCAAACTATCTGGGGTGAATTCTGTTTCCTGTGGGCAACCTGACTGATAAACCAACTGCCACTCATTTGCAGAATGAAGCTGTTAAAAGAGAGCTTGAGTTAATAAAATATATTTTCTTCACAGCTTCAGAGGATTGTGTAGAAATGCGGGTTTTGAAATCATGCAGATCCGTTCTTATTAATTGTGTGATTCTAAGTATGCTTCACCTTTCTAAATATCAGCTTTCTTATCCAGAAAATGGAGCTAAAAACAGTATTTTAACACATCAGATTGTTGTCAGGATTAAATGACATAATGTTTGTAAAATGCTCAGCACAGTGCCTAAAATATCAAAGATTGTCAGTAAGTTGGAGCTCTTGTTTTTATTATTTTTATCTTTAAGTATATTTCAGTTTTCAAACTGACTGCATCTGTGTCTCTCTATGAATTGCTTAGTGTTAGTCCTTTCATAAACAAGAAATGAAAGACAAGCACATTATAGAACATTATTTTATCAATATGGACATTGGATGCTCGAGGGATCTGTACTGGTAGATTAAGGCCAATAGCAGAGAAAGAAAGGAGTTCCAAGTTGGTCACCTTTAGGAGCAGCATTGCCCCTACCAAGTCCCCCCAAAACAGATACCTAACTTTTCACTCTTTTCACACCAGGCTTTCACATATTCACACGTCCTGGGCGATATAACACATTACATTGTCTTGTCCCTTTAGCGCAAACTGGAATTCCTCATCTGTTCACCTGAAATCTACTGAATCAGCTGGTGTTGGTTTATCTGTGAATGACCCCAAACTCCAAATAGTAGTAGTCCAAGCAAGATGAAAGTTTCTTCTTCCTTCACATAAAATCTGAGTGGGCAGTCCTGAGTTGGCAGGGAGCTCCATGGTGGAGCTCCATGGTGGCAAGGAATCAACAGGCTGATTGCTCTGCTGTCCTTTCTTTCAAGGTGGAGCTCCAGCCATGACAGCCATATTCCAAGTAGCAGGATGGAGAGAAAGGGGAAAGATAAAAGATTTTGTGAAATAATAGAAAATATGTATATTGGCCTCTGATTCTCAGTTCCTGGCATGGAAGTCCTAGAACCCTTCTAATTTCCTAAGTGATAAGAGTACTAGGAGCATCTTTTGTTCTAATATTTGGTCTTTGACCCCCAGCCCTGGACACACAGTCCTAAATTGCTTGGAATTTCCTGGGTGTGTCTTTTGTTCTAATGAAGCAACTCTTGGTAGTCTCCTGAATAGCTTCAGGATGGGAGCTGGTCACCAGAAAGATCAAGCCATAATTAAAAGCTTGTAACTTTTAATCCCACCTCCTATTCTCTGGGAAGTTTTTTTTTTTTTTTTTAAGATTTTATTTATTTATTCATGAGAGACACAGAGAGAGAGGCAGAGACACAGGCAGAGGGAGAAGCAGGCTCCATGCAGGGAGCCGGATGTGGGACTCGATCCCAGGACCCCAGGACCACGCCCTGGGCAGAAGGCAGGCACTAAACCACTGAGCCACCCAGGGATCCCTCTGGGAAGTTTTGAAAGGAACTAGACATTGAGGTGATAGCCGATCATAGCTATGTGATGAAGCCTTCATAATAATCACCAAAATATGGGGGATTCAGAGAGTTTGTGGGTCGGTAAGCACATCCACATGTGGGGAGGGTGATGTACCCCAACTCCACAGGGACAGAGAAGCTCCTGCACTCAGGACCTTTCTGGACCTCTCCCATGTATCTCTTTATCTGTTCAACTGTATTCTTTATTGTATTCTTAATTATACAAGAAACTGACAAATATGTGTGTCCCTGACTTTTTAAAGCCATTCTAGTAAACTATCAAACCCAAAAAGAGGGTTGTGGGAACCCCGATTAGAGCCAGTGAGTCCAAAGTATAGGGAACAACACTGGACTTGTGATTGGCATCTGAAGTGAGAGGTTGCAGGCAGTTCTGTGGAATTAAGCCCTTAGCCTGTGGGATCTGACACTAATTCCAGGCAGATAGTGTCAAAACTGATTTAAATTGTAGGGACACCCTGAGGGTACCAGAGAATTGCTCAATTATGTGGAAAACTTACACATCTAGGGTCAGAAGTGAGGGAAGTATGATAGTAGAACAGGAGTAAATGAGAAGCTTGGGAGTTGTTCCTTTACATTGGCTGGCATTGGCTCTCTCTTAAAACAGGGATCCCAGAAGTTGCCATTAGACATTTCTGCTGTGAGCCCATGGGCCACAACTTAGTCAGATGGCAACCACTGGCCCCGCCAACCTCCAGTAATCAAGAAGGCTGGGAAATGTTGACTTTATCCTGGGAAGTCACATGTCCAGCTCAAACTACATTAACATTAGAAGAATGTTACATTAGAAGAATGTTACTACATTAGAAGAAATGTAGAGCAACTATGGGGGCTACTAGTAACTTCTACCACCTTCCTTTCTACCACTCTTCTTCCTCACCATACAAAACATACAAAAACATTCCTCACCATACAAAAACAGAGGCAGACATTAAAAAAAAAAAAAAAAAAAAAAACACAATGCTATCTTGACAGTAGAAAAGGGCACTTTAGTTTTCAGCCTCCAGAAATGGTATGGTGTGAAATCAAAAGGAAACCAGAAAGCTGTACTGTATCCTATTTTGCCCCACCTCAAACTCTACTCAGCTCACAATTTCCAAACCTGAGCAATCAGTAGACCTTGTTTTAGACTGCTGCCCCTGCCCAAACATACCAAGCAATCAGAGCATAAATCTGTATAAATAAATACAACATTGACAGTAACTGGAATTACAGAATACATTTCATACCTGAAGGATAAAGACAGCCTAGTAAAACAGTCTGATGTTTATCTTTAACCACTCGGGCGTGGATTCAATGGGTACCCATGGCAATTGCCTGGCAAGTCCGTTCTGTTTCCCTGTGGCCATCTCCATAATTCATAGGACTCAAAACAGATTTTTAATTGAATATGCAAAATAGGTGTTAAGTGATCAGGAGAAAGAGAATGGAGTTGATGCCGGTGAGCAGATACTGCGGTGCTAATGACAAGTGAGGTATACAACAGGAATGGGAAGCAGATGACAGATAGAGACCTACTCCAAAGGATTTAGAAGTAGATTGTTTTCAGGGGACACAGTAGGAAGGGGTTGAATGTAGGAATCTGCCAATTTTGTCTTCTCAGATAACTATCTTTCAATTTTGTCTTTGTAGGTATTTGTTCCTCTGCCACTTTGTATGATTGGCAAGACTGTCAAATTGAAGGACTCTGCCATTTGAACAGACGAACAGAGATATGAGTGTGTGTGCTAGTGGTAGGAACAGCCTAGAACCTTAGGCCCAGACGATCACAGTACTTCATTCTCTTAGGCACAGTGATTGGGCCAGGGATGGGCAACAGGTGCCCCAGTCTAGGCCAATTAGAGCCCTTTTCTAAGACTTCTCAATTCGGAGCCAGAGGAGAAGGGGAGTTACTTTTTGGAAGTATGTGAATGAAGACTGCCAGCAGCCTTTTTCTTTCTACATGAAGAGCACCTGTCTACAAGCATGAAAGCAACATAGATAAGTGGGTGAAGGGTGCATAGGGCAACCCGTTGAGTTCCTGAGTCCAGTCAAACCAGAAGTGAGATCATTTCCTGGACTTTCCAGCTATGGAGTCCAATAAATCTCCTCTTATGCATAAGCTAGTGTGAGTTGGGTTTTTGCCACCACTTGTAATCAAAAGAAGTCTGGGAAAAAAATATGCTCTTCCCATTAGAAAGAGACTATGAGTCCACAGCAAATTCAATGAAATGAACACTTAAGCACATTGGTATCTGATAAAGATTTATTAGCAAACTACGAACAAATCAGAGATGGTAGAGAATGTCAAAGAAACCAGTTTTGCTCAGTTTTGTTGTTGTCCTTCTGACACTGGTAGTTTTTGCTTTTGAAATTGTAAGAGGAAGGAAAAGAGATGTGTCAGTCTAGAGAGAAGGGATTGAGAGGCAGTAAAGGGAGGTATGAGAACAGAGTGATGGAAATTGGTAGATTCCTACTTTCAACCCTTTTCTACTGTGTCCCCTGAAAACAACCTTGGAGTAAATCTCTGTCACCTGCTTCCCATTCCTGTTGTATACCTCACTTGTCATTAGCACTGCAGTATCTGCTCACCGGCATCAACTCCATTTTTGAGAGATGGCATGATGTAGTCCCAGCTACAGGGAACATGGGTCACAGCCTTGGCTTTGTCACTACAGCTTCGTCTACTTGGGTAAACCATTTGACTTGTGTGATTTCTAGACTTGAGAAATAAGGAAGCCTGTAATAAAGGGTGATGAAGGCCCCTCTTGGTTCCAACAGTCTATGATTCTAGTGTATCCCCTATATCTGCCAGAAAAATGAAGGAAGCAGGGAATAGGATGCTTCACTATTGGATTCACAGATATCAAGGGAGTGACCTCAGGTTTTCTCAAGAGGTCCAGCTTGGATGGCAACTACTCTGACACACCCAGGGCAGCCTCAGATCATCCTATGGACAATTGAGGCTCTGGCTGTCCCCTGAGGAAGTCAAAACATGGTCAACAATTTTTGGGCTGGGAGTAGATCCAAGGTAGGGCTCCCTGTTTATAATTCATTAAATAATTTATCGAATTCGTTAGTCAGAAAGGGCAGAACCAACCTAAGCTCCCTCTTCCCTCCTCATCCTCATCCTACCTACTGAGGAGTGCTGACCCACACTAAATCCTATCCAGAGGAGCATACCTGGAATCCATCCAACCTAGCAAGTGCAGCCTGCCTGGCAGAGACCTGAGCAAACCAGTTTCACACAGGAAAATTCAATAGCCTGCTATTATCACAGCCAGGGAGGCAGGGGAGGAGCAATCCCATCTATCAGAGTGGTTTGAGGAGGAGAAGGAGGAGGAGAAGTGAGAATGGGAAGAAGAGGCAAATAAACAAACAGAGGAAAGGAAGCATTATGGAAGGTGCTCCTGCCCAAAAACTGGGGCTGAAGGATAAGTCTGTGAGAAGAAAGTTTTCTTCTAGCTCCTTTAAACTGTTTTCCCCAACTCCACCAAAATGGTCAGCAAGAAGTTTCTCAGTTTTTAGAGTTTTGAAACTACTTGGGTTTACAGTAGGCATTTAATAAATGTTTACTACGTGAAAAAAAAAATCAATGAAAGGATGAACAAACCTGTCGGTCACCATGTTCATTCTCTTTGTCTTTGATTCTCTGCTGAGCCACCAAAACGGAATATGCTCCACGGAAGACAAGGCCTGATAAGGATGGGGGCTCCTCGCAGGCTCAGCTGAGGCTGGCAGTCCCTGCTGTGGACCATCCGGGCAGAATCATAATGGGTCACATCACAGAGGATGCTTCTTTCAGTCAGTGAGCAATTGTTAAATCATATGCCCGTTGGGGCCCAGGACCATGTAGACGTTAGTCCTGGACTCCCCTAACGGAAGGGACAGTGTTAGCCCATATAGAATAATGATATGAACCATTATAAATCCGTAAATGGCCTGATGTAGAGAGAACTATAATTGCAATTAAACTTCAAAGAAAGAGAGATGAGTGGGGGCTGGAACAATCTAGGAAAGCTCCATTGAAGTAGGATTTGATCTTGATGCAGAGAACAAGTGAATGTTCATTCACTTGGGAGGAACTTAGGTTAACATTCTGCACTCTGATCCCACCTGAGTCATCACAGTGCTATTTTCCAGATGCACGGCCAAGCCCTCTTCAATTTGCCTTCCGTACTCTGCATGGCAGGCGAGATTCCCATCACCATTAGAGCAGAGGGGGGCTTCACAAAGAGCAGTGCAATTTGAGTGTTGATGAGGCCAACAGGTTTGATCCTGAAGGTTATTATTGCTGCCAGGCTGTAACCTAGACATATAAATTTGCTGCTTCAAATGTTCCATCGGGAGAATCGGCTGGGGAGCACTAATCCTAAGTGAAACCATCTTGATTACAAAGGAAGAAACGACAACACCGTATCGTTTAACTGCTGAACTTAACAATGAAACACAAAGCAGCATTAAAGTTCTCTGCCTGTAATGCCACGGTTTAAGCAGTTAATCTTATTTTAGCTGAATGGCATGTTCATTACAGCAAATAAGTAGGTAATATGTGGGATTACTGAAAGGAAAGATAAATTAAGCCAGTTATGGGCATCATGTTGATTTTTTCTTAACTGTCTGATTTAACTTGGTATTTTTCAACAGTCAGATCTAATATATACTCATCTAGCAGAGATTAAGTAGATGGGCCTTTTGCCCAGAAAAGGTATTACATATAACTTAAGATGCTAGTTTTCAGGGCAGCAATCCATGATACTCAACATTGCCTCCAGCCTGGAATCTTTAAGGCTTAAACTGGAGGGTTCCTGAGTGGTAAAATGGCACTTCTCTCTTTCCATTAAAGATGTTTTCACCATTTATGCTTCTCATGGGCAGCTGAAGCACTTTTCTTCAAGGTCTTAAATATCCTTCTGGGTGGACCTGCTATGAAGACACCTTCCAACATAATGTATAGTGCAGGAATGTATTTTATCTCATTGTGCTTGCCTCAAGCAAGTATTACTCTTACCGCAAACACCATTCACTGAACTAGGGGTATGAGAGGAAAGGGACATATATTGTCCCAAAACTGGAGGAGATTACAATCTAGTCAGAAGAGGGGGGATAATAATAAAAAATATTAGAAACCTAGGAAATAATGTGAGAGGGTGTATAAGCAATTGCCCATTGCATAGTGCAGTCCATAAGTGAAAAAAACTAGCACCTACTGAGCAATATGAAGTCCTAGATATTGGGCATTGCACTGTGGGCTCTTCGTATACTTATTCTCATTTAATTTGCACAATTATCTTGTGAAGTCACTCTGATTACCTCCCCTTTTCACAGCCCTCTCAAAGTGAAGGCCCAAGTAAGGGGAAAAACAGGAGTTTAAGCCCGGGTCTGGTTGATTCTAAAGCTCTTGCTTTTTCGCTTCTAGCAAGTTGCTTCCTGAAGAAATATGAAGAGTCAGGAGCAGAAAAAAAAAAAAAAAAAAAAAATCCTAAAAGAGGCAATGAAAGGAATGGAATTGGATGTATCTTCATCAGAATGTATCGTCAGTCCAACTTGAAAACAACGAAGTTCTTTACCAGTATCCACCTGACAGTTCATTCTACTTCCAGGAAGAGCCTAAAGAAATAACCTTTTCAGATAATGCAATGACCTTAAAACATTTTGTTCCAAAAATAATCCCCTCCTGACTTTTATGCCATTGTTATGTTTTCATTCTAGTCATTCTCTCATATATCTAGATAGATAAATGAGTAGAAAGGATATATATAGAGACATCCCACAGAATATTATTGTTGTATACAGTTGTTATTAAATTTATCCATATATTTTCTCCCTATACCTCTGAGTTTCCATCTAGGTTCATTTTACTCCTGCCTGAAAAACTGTTTTTAGCTATTCCTTTAATATGTAGGCCTGCTTGTGAGAATTTTGTCTTTATGTCCAGAAATGCCATTATTCCCCTTTTAATTTTGAAGAATTTTTTGGCTGGGCATATAACTCTCAGTTGTCAGTTACTTTCTTTTAGAACTTTGGAGATATTTCATTTGTCTTTCTGGCTTTCATTATTTCTCTTGAGAAACAAGCAATAAGTTTGATTATTGCTCTTTTAAAGGTAACATATCTTTTCTCTAGCTGTTTTATAAGATTTGCACTTTGGTTTTCATATGCAATGAATGTGACTAGGTTTTTTGGTTTGTTTTAAATTCTGGTTAGGCTTAATTTGTGACATTTTTCACCATTTTGGAAAATTCTCAGCTATTAGCTTTTCAGAAATTGCTCCCATTGTATTTTCTTTCTCCTTTGCTTCAGAGACTCTAACTACATTTATATTAAATCTTCTAAATGCACCCCCTATATCCCCTACCCAATCTGTATTTCCAAACTTTTTTCTTTAAATGTTTCCTTCCAGAGATATTCTTCTAACAGATTTTGAATTGACTCTTTAACTAGGACTTATTTACTATTAAAACCCTTCCACGGACTTAATTTCAGCTATCATATTTTTTTATTTGGGATTTTACTCCTTTCTTTGGCTTTCATAATTGCCAATCTTCTTTTTTGTTTTACCTCTTTACCTTTTGTTTTGTTTTTGATAGCAAAATTATTCATCTTTTTTAAGTAGTCTCTGAGAACAGAAAGTTAGTCCATTCCAGCCTTTAGTGTCCTGGTGGTAATTTTGTCCTTCTCAATGATGCGGACAATGACTCCCATGCCTGACAGTGCATCCTGATCCACAGTATTCAGCATGGTTTGTGAGATAGTTTCAAACAGGTGTTCTGGATTCATGTCAGGCCCCCAGAGGGCTCACACACCCCATACATTTGTTTGGAGCAGGTGCACGGATCATGATGTTGTCAGTCACCATGGGGCAGCAGATAAGGCCTAGGGAGCAAATGAGGGGCTTAGTCTTCAGGTCCAACCCCATGATGACTGGCTTTGTGTAGTAGGGGCCAAACCACTTCTCATACAAGATGTGGCCACCATGCTCATGAGGGTATAAGGCTTGATCTGCCGACCTTCCTTCAGCTCATACAGGTTCAGCTGGAACTTGAGGTGCTGGGCAACAGTCTGGACATTTGTGGTGAGCCCAGCCAGGTCTATGTAATGTCAATCGCCCATGGGAAAGATCTTCTAGAAGTCTATGGTCACCATCTGGGACTGGATCCCACAGCACCTTTCGTCAGTGATGGTCACACAGTTCTTCCCATTCATGGCCACAGTGGCCCTTCTGTTATAGGACATAACAGACATGATTGCAGTGTACTGGGACCTCCAACTGCCACAATTCCAGTCAACTAAGGCTCACTGCCTGTTTTACCTTTTTGAACGTATTGAATGAACTACTAAGCAATTTGCTGTCAAGTAAAAACTTAGAGTTGACAACAAAGAAGCAATCAGTGAATTCTAGACCCACTTAAGATATAGAAAGCCGTAAGCACTGCTCCTACAAAGTGTTTTGCTTTGGACAGAGTACAGGAGGAAGAGTAGTAACCAAAAAAGTAAGAGAAGAAAAACTGAAATGTTAACAAAAGCTTAAAGACCAATTGTGGGCTAGTATGACAACTTAGAATCTCTGGGGGCCATGGATACAAGCAGTCTGCCCCATTTGCCAGCACTTTTCCATAGGCCTCTCTGGGTGTTCATGAAAGACTAGGGGAGAATTGAAAGAGCCTCCCTTTGGGGAAGATGAGCAGATGACAACCAGCTACCAATGGGAGAGAGGCATAAAACCCATGCCCATCTTCTATACAAAGAAAAAGCCATCTGCCACTAGAGCACTGGTACAAAACCTTCCTGACCCCTGGTCCCAAGAAAAGACTGGCTGTGGTAGAAGAGAGTTGAAGCAAAAGCCATCAGATGCTGCAGGAAGGCAGGAAAGCCACCAGTCCCCAGGATCCTTGGGTGATACAAAGCAGAGGTCTGTTACCAGTGAGAGAAGGACAGAAAATTCACTCCCATTTAAGACCTCACCTCATTACAATGCAAAGTCTGATTGCCATGGGAAGAGGGAGGCCCACCCTAAAACTCAAGAGCCCAGGACCTGCATGAGACTGCCGGCCCCAACCATAAGCCTTGTGCAAAGAAACCAGCAACATAACTCCACAGCGGAAGGAGGGATAGGACCAGGGAGAGAGACCCCACTTGTTGCACAGGTACACACAATCTGCTGAGAGCTGATGGTGAGATAGGAACACAGAAAAATCCTCTGGCATTCCAGGGCACACAACAAACACAAAATGGCAGCAGTCCCCCCACTGGAGCAATTTGAAAACTATGGTATACTGAAGGTAATGATATTAACAGTAAAACCCAAGTCCAGATCAACTACTAGCAGGAGAAATTCAGTTCCCTCCATGCTAATAGCCTCATAGAAAGGTTTGCCCATTTGCAGGTATGAATGCTATTTATCTCAGTTTCTACCGTTCTTTTCCATGCAATATCTGGCATTTAACCAAAAATTAAAAGACAAATTAAAAATCAAGAAGAAAATGACAAAAATGTATTGTCACGAGATAAAGTAGTCAACAGAACAAGATCCAGAGATGGCCCACATATTGATACTATCTAATAGGAACTTCAAAATAACTGTGGTTAAAATAAAGGATCTGCGGCACCTGGGTGGCCCAGCTGGTTGAACAGCCAGCTCTTGATTTCAGCTCAGGTCATAATCCCAGGGTTCTGGGATTAAACCCCACATCAGACTCCTTTCCCAGTGGGGAGTCTGCTCCTCTCTGCCCCCTACCCTTCTCCTGGCTTGTGTCCTCTCTCTCAAATAAATAAACAAAATCTTTTAAAAAATAAAATACTAAGATTTAGTGGAATGGGTGCACAGCATACAAGACAGATGGAGGATTTCAGCAGAGATAGTATTTTTAAAAAGAGTTAAGTGAAAATATTCAAAATAAAATACAGTATCAAGATATAAAGAATCACTTCAATAGGCTCATCAGCAGACGGGACACAGCAAAAGAAAGCATCAATGAACCTAAAACAGGTCAATAAAAATGATCCAAACTGGGGCGCCTGGGTGGCTCAGTCACTTGAGCAACTGCCTATTGACTTCAGCTCAGATCATGATCTCAGAGTCATGAAACTGAGCCCCATTGTCAGGCTTCATACACAGCAGGGAGTCTGCTTGAGATGCTTTCCCTCTCCCTCTCCCTTTGCCCCTCCCCCTGTTCACTCTTTCTTTTTCTTCAATAACAAGCAAACAAACAAACAAACAAAGGAATGATCCAAACTGAAACGCAGAAAGAAAGTCAGAGTGTACAACAGAAGTGTGCATCCAACTGAGCTGTGGGACAATATTATATCACCTAACAAATCTAATTGGAATCCCAGAAGAAGAGAGAAGAGGGCAGAAGGATATTTGATAGTAGAATGAGAATTTCCAAAATTAATGAAAGACAACAAAAAGATCCAAGAGGCTCAGAGAATCTCAAGGAGAATACAAAGAAAAATACACTTAGACACATCATAGTAAAACTGCTAAAAATAAAAAATTAAGAGGAAATCTTAAAGGTAGCCAGAAAACAACAAAAACATTACATAGAGAAGAACAAATAAAAGGATTATAGCAGGACTCTCATCAGAAACTTTGCAGTCCTGAAGGCAAAGGAGTGATTTCTTTAAAGTACTGGAAAACTTAGACCTCACGACAATCCCATCAGCTCCCTTGAATTTTTCATGTTGGTGAGGTTAATCAGAGCAAGGAAAACTGGTGGCACTATGGGAACAAGAGAAAACTGAAAGAGCTTAGATCCAAGGAGCTGGGTGGCCTTGAGAGCTGGAAGTGATATGGATATGCCTCATGAAATCAACCATCAATGAGCAAGGATCCCAATTCCAAAAAGGGTTTTTCAGAGCCTGACCAGAGACTACATTCCTTAAATCACTCTCAGCACGGTGGGGTTGGTTACAAGCAAAATTTCTGTACCCGTCCAAGCACCTTTCCCTGGTGTTTAAAGACACAGAATGAGTGGTGCAGATTCGGTCACAAGAGCCAAACTACAAAGGATAGTTCCTTTGAGTCCATCCATTGTGGTATTAGGACACAGAGGAAGAAGTGAACACAGACTCTCCAGATGCAGAGAACATAAACCTAGAGGGAGGAATCAAAGCATCTAAGCAACCATTTCATTCTGCTCCTGAGATGTTGGGTTGGAACAAGAAGTCCTGGGAGGACGGTGAATAAAGTGTGCCAAGCATTGTAATTTCAAGCAGTTTTAGCCGTTTCATAAGATCCATCATTTTCTAAAAGCCCCCGCCCCCAGTAAATATACAATCTGGGTTGTACAAAAAAAACACTGCCTTATTTAGTAAAGAATAGCCAAGATATAACAAGGATTTTAAAAAGCCAAGGTCAAGCCCATATATGTCAGCTTCTATTACATTACTGGTGATAGCACTTCAAATGAATGTAGAAAATGAGATACTAGTAGGAGAGAAAAAAGGGAAGATGTAACTGCGAGGCTGTCTATTGTGGGCGCCTGTCTCTGAAGATACACATTCCAGTGACCAGAAACCGCCTAACTTCTTCTGATCACTCTTCTGCTTCAGAAATCAATAGGATAAGGTAACGATTTCAATCCTGCTACTTACAGTTATTCCAGAAATTACAGTTGTTGAATTGTTTTTCATTTCCAATGAAATGGAAAATCTGGGCAAATCTTTTGGATACAATTCTGGCACATAAGTAAGATACTGGAGGATCTACTACAATATCTAGCTAAAATGGGCTTATCATTCCTTTTAAAGGTTTGAAATATTTTGATTCCATTTGGGTACTAGATGGGTTTTTTTAAAATATATCTGTTTATCACAGGAAAGAGGTTTTAAAAATTATTATTGAAAACCTTCTACTTTAAGAAGCATGAATCAGTTATTAATTTTTTTAGTCATATCATGTTCTATTTATTTATTTATTTTTAATTTAATTTAATTTATTTTTTTTCAGTCATATCATCTTTTAAAAGCTCTCTGTAGTGTCAAGGAGACAAAGAAAATTTCTGGTCATTAGGGATGTTACATGTGACTAATATTTATTATACCCAATGTAATAGTTTAAAACAAGCAGACTTGCTGGAGTTATAACTTTTATGTGCTACACGTATAATTCAGCATAGGTGAAAGCCCTTTTTATAATCAATATGATCATTTCTTGGAATTTTTACGCCATAAGCAGAGTAGAAAAACATCTGATTGGGTATTTCAAGTCTCAGTTTTAGAACTATCAAACAATGGCCCAGTCATAAATAAGGAGTGCTATGATGTTCTGCTTCTTTAGTTAAGAGGAGAGGACATAAATGATACACTTTTTAGAGGGAATCCATGCAGTGGATAGATTAGATCAAGTGATCTTTCTGGATCTTTAAGGGTCCATCTGGCTTAGGATTCTATGACTAGATGACCCCTAATGTTTCTTCTGTCTCTGAAAACAATTTACTTGGAACATAATCTTTTTTTCTATCTTCAACTGTTACATAGGTTATGAGTGCAATTTTGCTTTTTAATTCATTGCTGCTGATGTCTATTATTTATGTGATGTCAATTATATATAATGCTCCAGGAAAACATTTCACTTTATAAGGAGCACACTGCAGTAGAGCCTGTCCATGAAACATTAGAAAATGCTGTCCCATTAGAAGTAACATTTGCCTTCTAAACTCTGGCTATTTAGAGTTACACTTTAAGATAGCTGATGCTAGTTCTACCTCACAAATCCAACAAAAAAAGTAAATAATCCAAAAGTACATTTTTATTTGCGACAAAATCATTAGGTGGTACTTTTAAAGTAGGCATTTGAACTCAATGCCTGAAAAACTGAAATGTGATGTTCAATTATATCTGAATGTTGTTTTTTTTTTTAAAAAAAGATTTATTTATTCATGAGAGACACGCGAAAGAGAGAGGCAGAGACACAGGCAGAGGGAGAAGCAGGCTCCTCGCAGGGAGCCCTATGTGGGACCGATCCCAGATCCCAGGATCACGCCCTGAGCCAAAGGCAGATGCTCAACCACTGAGCCACCTAGGCATCCTGACATCTGAAGTTTTAAATACATATTTAAAACTCAAATATGGCTTGGGATGCTTGGGTGGTTCAGTCAGTTAAGTATCTGATTCCTGATCTGGGCTCAGGTCATGGTCTTGGGGTTGTGAGATTGTGCCTTGCACTGGGCTCCACACTGAGCATGGAGCCTGCTTAGAATTCTCTTCCTCCCTCTCCCTCTCCTTCTGCCCCTCCCCACCCCACTTGCTCTCTTTCTCTCCAAACAAAACAAAAAAAGCAAATATGGCACTGCAATTTCCTTAAATTACTTTCTTTATTTCAAAGTGTCAAAAAGCTGAAGATGATCTTATGCATACACATATACTATACTATGTGTCTCAGAATTTAAAACTATGCAAAGAATTTTTCAATATGACTAAAAAATGAAGTATTTACACACTTTAGTGTAATGCTTACTACTTATTTTTGAAATCTATTGCTGATGCTACTTCTAAAGAGCAATGACCCGACCAGAAAAATAGTAGAGGTGTTTTTTTTCTTTTCTAAAGTGCTTATTAGCAACCATATCCAAAAGCAATGGTTTTTAGAAATATGTAACATTGAAAGGTGATCAGAGAGTCATTACTTACAGATTCAGATATGCCATTTTGTAACTCTGCATATGTAAACTGCTTTTATCTGCATTAATGAAAGATTGCTTTCAATGGCCCTCAACTATATGCTTCAAATCAAGATAGTGCCATTAGTATCAGCAGCATGAGCAGTGACACTAGAATAAACCCCAGCACATTTTAAATGGATCACAGCAGACTAGAAAAACTGTAACAGCCTTTGGATATGTTACAAATCCAAAGATGAGCCTTCTTGTTTGTTCTGCATATACAGTAAACATTAAAAAAAATTAAAAACACATTCTTGTCTCTTTATAGAGCGTTTCATAGTATACAAAGGGATTAAAATTCTTGTACTATTTAACCTCTCATTTCTATATAGAGCAGGCTTCACATTCTCAACATTTAAAACAAAGCCTATTTCCACCAAGAAAGAAGGAATTAACAAATGAAATACCTACTAAAAACCTGAGGAAAAAAGCTGTGACCAATTCTGAAATGACGCTTTTCTTTAAAAAAAAAAAAAAAGGTTGATATAAACATTCCAAAATAGAATTTGCTTTCTGATAGTGAAATACCTGACTTCATTTCCATCATATCATGTTTATCTGATCTAAATAATTTAGAAAAAAATAAGCATCTTAACCTAACTGCTTTATGTATCATTCTCTCATTTTAACTCATGCCTTCAACATGAATCATTCAACAGTCTTACAGTGAGTGAGCATCCCCTCAGGTCTCTCCCTATCTATTTTCTGAACCTCAAGTTATTTGCACCCTTCCTATCTCTCCCCTCCAAAAATCTCCACATAACCCAAGAGAATCTTCATTGAAAAAATCACAACTTAAATATATTGTGATAACACTACGTTTGATTTACAATAGTAATAAATTACAAATTGCCAAATAACTTAATGTAATTCACAATGCAAATCCCTGGTAGAAAAAGAATCCATCTTGCCCTGAATATAATACAGCAGTCCAGTGATTTCAAATTACTTATAAAATAAAAGCAAAATAAGGTGCAAAATACTATTTGTAAAAGTTAAGTAAGAAACCAGTTTCCATAAATCTTTCTACAAAGACAAATGTAATGTGCCTTCCTGCTTCTAAAAATTGTTAGGGAGTTTATAATTAGTGGTTTCAAAAATGACATTAAGTAAACTAGGGATTGAATTACATATTATTTGTAATGTATGACATATTAAATACATATGTAACAATAATACTGCAATGGTGAGTAATTTAAATTAATCTTTGGACCTGCTACTTTTTGGCAAGTATATTTCTTTTCCCAAAGTCTTTGCTATAACTGATTAATTTTCAAATGTTAGTTTTCAAAAACTTTGCTACTTATATACTATGTTAATAAGGAGATACCAGAAGTCTCAAATAGTAGAACTATGCTACAAAATAAAATGAAGATTGTTCTTGCATCTTTTGTTATTGTAACAAATACATTTTAACATAGACAACATTGCTAGGCCTGGAAATTTAAAATACCTAAACTCTTAAAAAAAGGGATGGAAAAGGAAAGAAAAATGGAAAATTCTTATTTAAAAATAAATCTGAAGTCCTTGCATTTCTGAGGAAGTTGACTTGTCGAATCAGTTAATCTTCTTTTGAACCAAGCTGTATCTTCCAGCATCCATCCATGGCATATGATGTTAATTCTCTATTTTCTAGATTTCAGTTTGAATTTTCCTGAATGTTTGCAAAGCTGGTACTGGACTTGAGACGTTTGGCTAGAAAAATAAAAAATATTATATTTTAATTTAAATTCTCTAAACATAATTCGTTATTTTTATGTAAACTATAGTATTCATCTATTAATTCCATGTTTGAATAGATTCAATAGATTCAATCTTCTAAGAATTAAAAGCTAAGCCTGTTTTTTTTCTATCAACCTCAAAAAATATAACTTTGCTTGAAGCTGCACATGATTTTGTTAGAAGCGGTACCAAATAAAACAGATATAATTTATTTCATCTTGAACATCATAATCTCAAATATGTAATGTAGGTAAGAGTACTCTACTTAGAAAATGGAAGTGCCATAAAGTACAATAATAAAATTATGTATTTAAAAGTCTAAGTTAGAGGGCAGCCCCGGTGACACAGCGGTGACACAGCGGTTCAACGCCGCCTGCAGCCCGGGGCATGATCCTGGAGACGCTGGGTCAAGTCCCACGTCAGGCTCTCTGTATGATGCCTGCTTCTTCCTCTGCCTGTGTCTCTGCCATTCTCTCTCTCTCTCTCTCTCTCTCTCTCTGTCTCTATGAATAAATAAATAAAATCTTTAAAAAAAAATAAAAGTCTAAGTTAGAAATCCAAATCTAGATTTCTCTTAAGATAATTCTGTAATATAAAAAAAAAAAAACTCAAAAAGAAGTTGAAAAAATTTAATGGCTAACAAAGAAAAGTGAGTTGTATTACACACACATACACAGACACATAGACAAATATATATGGCTGTTAATAAAATATGTACAATCAATTTTGATTTTGATGCTAATGGGACTGAGTTATAGAGTTAATAAAGAAAATCATGCTATTTCGCTTGGTAATGTTGGTGCTTATAGTTAAACATGAATATTTCTCATATTCCAGAAACGAAAAACAAGTGTGTCATAGTAAAGGTATCTTATATTGGATAATCAGGAATCCCTTTACTTTAGAGGTTTTCAACATGAGAGCAGAGGTTGTGGTTTAGAAGGTCTGCAATGGCACCCAGGCATCTGCTTCTTTATTTTGCATTAAAGCTCGGCAGACAATTCTGATATGTGCTCAAGGATGGAAACAAATGGGGATTTTTGTTAAGTTTTGGGAATGTCAACTTAGAGCCTTTAATTTATATTCAGGTACATTATGAAGATCATACAAAGGAATTTCACAGGACCAGTATTTTAAGAAACATACTCTAGGAAATGCTACCATTAAATATAATGTTCTTTTACTCAATGAATATATATATTTTTAAGATTTTGTTTATTTATTCATGAGAGACACAGAGGCAGAGGCAGAGGCTGAGGGAGGAGCAGATTCCCTGCAGGAGTCTAATGCAGGACTCGATCCCAGGACACCAGCATCATGACCTGAGCCAAAGGCAGACACTCAACCATTGAGCCACCCAGGCATCCCACTCAATGAGTATTTTTGAGCACCTATGATAGGCCCAGTACTTTCTACATGTTGATGATAGAGTAATGACCAAGATAAACAAAATGTTTACCTTGTTCTGATTTCTCAACTCTACAGTTGAGTCAGGAGGAATAAATAAGGTAGAAAATAAATGAAAAAGTCAAAGAAATATCATTAAAGAAAGATAATGGATATAGGAGAATTAAAAGAAGGATGAATTCTTAGGATGGGGGTCATAAAAGGTATCTTTGAGTAAGTAATCTTTGGCCTACGACCTGGATGACAAGAAGCTAGTCAAGGAAGGTGGGGAGGGGCCAGTACAAGAGCTTTGGGGGTGGGCAGTATAAATGAGTCTGGGGGTGTTTGAGAGGAGCAGAAAGATGGCCAGGCTGCTTCCATACAGCAACATGAGCAAAGAGAGGAGTGGGTACAATGAGTTTAGAAAGATAGATGGGGGGCCAGGTCACACATAGCTTAGAAATAAGTTTCAATTTTATTCTAGATGCAACAGGAACACATGAAGGGTTTCAAGTGGGAGAAAAGCATAGTAAGATTTGTGTTTAAAAAGTTACTCTAGCTACTATACAGAGAATGGATTGTAGTGGGTCAGAAAAATGGAAGCAGGGATACCAGTTAAGGGACTCCTGCATTAGGGCGGACAGGAGATGGGGTGGCTTGCGGTAGGGTATTATCAGTGGAGGTAGAGAAATGATAATTTAAGATACATTTTTGGAAAAGTAGGGCTGTCAGTACTTGCTGATGGAGTGGGAAAAGGGTGGGGAAGAGAATATGGGAATGGGAAATAAAAGAAGAAATTAAAGATAACAAGGTTTGTGGCTTATACAAATGAATGGTAGTGATTTAGAAAACAAACAAAAACCCTGATCTGAAGCAGTAAATATCCTCCACAGAGTTAAATTACAAAGTAATTAAGATGCTGAACTCTAAAAGTACACCAAGTCCTGAAAAATAAAATTTCTCAATAGTAAGGTCCCTGCAATACATTGTTATTATTCTAAATAAGTGCTTTTAAGACCAGGTTATTTCCTATTTTACAGAATGCTAGCAATTTGTGAAAAGCTTTACTAAATACACTCATATTAAAGGCTCTTCCCTCTATTAGCTAGCTTTTCAAGGTGACATTACAAATCCAGTTCAAACTGATCTGCAAGTAACCTTTTTTTTAGTTAGATATACTAGAAGTGAGGTTAAATAAACTATGAAGAAAGGCTAGCAAGAAATTTATAAGATGGGTGCTTGGGTGGCTCAGTCAGTTAAGCATCTGATTCTTGACTGCAGCTCCTGTCATGATCTCAGGGTTGTGGGATTGAGCCCCACTTCAGGCTCCGTGCTCAGCACCGAGTCTGCTTGAGATTCTCTCTTCCTCTCCCTCTCCTCCTCCCTTGTGTTCTCTCTTTCTTGAATGAATGAAAGAAAGAAAGAAAGAAAGAAAGAAAGAAAGAAAGAAAGAAAGAAAGAAAGAAAGAAATTTATAAGGGAAAGAATTTTTATATCATAGGTTCCTAGACCAGGACTAATATTTAAGAGGAAAAAAACTTTTTTCTACAAAAGACATTCTCTATTTTAAAAATTAAAATTATTAAGGGATAAGCCCATATCTTCCTTCTGTTAATAAATAAGAAACCATGAGACTTAGAAGCCACTCTTCTTCAGCTTTATGAGATCTTCTAGTTAGTGCTTTTTCTGCTTGTCCTATTTGATGGGGAATATGTGTTGAGCACATGCTGTATGTCAAGTAATGACCTTGCAACTACGATTCCAAATTGTTCATGAACAAATTGTCTGTGTGTTCACTATAGTTTCTCCCTGCCTTTTTAGATGTCTTTCTAGGTGGCTCTTCCATGGCTTCAATGGACCTAAGAGCTGTCTCCCTCTTCCTCCTATGGCCATTTCAGGTCCAAAAAACCTTTGTTGCTATTCTTCTGTTGTGGCCAACCTTATTCCAAGCTTCCTCAACAAAAACATCTGAAAGACACTATATGTTGACTTTTGATTATCTATAATTGTAAACTTCTTACACATTTCTTCCATTAGTAAGCATAACTGTAAAATTTGAAGCAAAGAGCTATTTTAGCCTAATACATTTTCAGTTTTCAGAATATACATCATTTCTAAAACAGGTTTAAGTTTTTAAAATACAGGTTTTAGCTAAAAAAATAAAGTTATAAAAAGGAACTTACGTAGAATGAGTTTACGTTTCTTTTGCTCCGAATGAAGAAAGCTACTAAGGTAGAAGACAACAGGTAGAAAGAGAATGAACACAGAAACAGCAATGACAGGCACTGTGTCACTGCATGGGACTGAACAATTGAAAGTTCGACTCCAAAGTTTTCGAGTAATGTTCATCTGGAACAATAACAAATAAAATTATTTTATTTCACATTTACTTTGTCTTCAATTTATACAATTATTTTATTAATATCATAACAGGCATCCAGAATTTAGACTAACTATATATCCCTTAAAAAATTTATTGATCAGGGCAGCCTGGGTGGCTCAGTGGTTTAGCACCACCTTCAGCCCAGGGCGTGATCCTGGACCTGGGATCGAGACCCACGTCAGGCTTCCTGCATGGAGCCTGCTTCTCCCTCTGCCCGTGTCTCTGCCTCTCTCTCTCTCCTCTGTGTATTCTCATGAATAAATAAATAAAATCTTTAAAAAAAATAATCTATTGATTGTTGAAGACAATTTCTTCTGCCAGGGAAATGAGCTGGTTCTAGGTTATTATATAAGCTTATATCCATATGGAAATTTCATATCCTAAATTCATAACACCATCCAGAGATTGCCAACTTTTCATAGATCTTAGAGAAGTTATATCAATAGGAATATGGTTAGACCATGCTTCATTTATTAAAAAAGATTGAAAAGGGTAACTCTGTGAGGTGACAGGTGTGTTAACTCGACTATAAGAACCCTTTCATAATGTGTGTATATTGAATTATCACATTGTACACTTTATTATCATTTTATTTGTCAACTATGCTTCAATAAAACTGGGTGGAGGAAAGGCTCATAAAAACAAAAAAAAATTTTTTTCATATGTTACATGTATAATCTCACAGTTTGTTGCAGTATTTTTAGAATAGAAATAAAAAATATCAACTAAATACAGCTTCTCTTCAAGAGATGATATTGATGAAATGTTTAGTATCTTGTCTAAGATATTATGAAAGATTCATATGGGGACGCCTGGATGGCTCAGTGGTTGAGCATCTGCCTTCATCAAATCCCACATCCAGCTCCCTGCATGGAGGAGCCTGGTTCTCCCTCTGCCTGTGTCTCTACCTCTCTGTGTGTCTCTCATTAATAAATAAATAAAATTTAAAAAAAAGAAAGATTCATATGGCAAACAATTTTTCAAGTACATAATATCTAATGAGTCATGGAAACTTTATTATATAATATCTTATTTAGCAGTACACATTAAAAACAGATACATTTAGAGGCAGCAATACCTCATTTTCATTGAGCTCATGGTTTCTGTCAAACATGCTAAGTGACATAAGGAAACTATCAAATTTAATGTAGAAAAATGTTCTTGCCTAAATTTTAAGATACAGTTTGCAAGTGGTGCTTTGTATGTTTACTGTAAGTTTTGCTTATTATAAGAAAGATGTTCTAAAACAGGTGGCCAGGTTGATTTCCTGTGTAATCCAACTTCTGTCAGAGAATCAATATTTTTTCTTTATCTTAAAAATTATGAAGTAGACAATTATTCTTCATTGAGAGCTTACTGGAAGCCAGGTACTAATCCAGACATTAGAGCAGTAAAAGCCCAAAATCCCCATAGTGCATCCATTTTAAGTTTGATGATAAGTCCTTTTCGCCATCTTGAATATTATTGATACACTATAGTTCACAGCTGCTATTCACATTCATCATTCTCAAGCATTAGGTTCATCAATTTTGACCATAAGCTTTCCATTTTGAACTAATAATTCCCACTTCTTTGATGCCTCAAAATTCAGGCATCCTAGTCCCATAAAAAGGCATGATTGCCATCTAGTGGTGCCCCATATGAAGTCAGCCTATACAATGGAGGAAAAAGCTTGTTCATTGACCAATCAACACATATTACCAAAGGCTTACCATGTGCTAGGCACTGTTCTAAAATACTGAACAGTAAACAAAAAAGGACATGAGGTCCTTGTCCTCGTGGGGCTTATATTTTACTGAGGGGTGACAGACTATAAGTAAACAAATTAAAATTTTCAAATTTTAAAATAATGATAATAGATATAAAGAATAAAAGCAACGGGATAAGAACAGTAATTAAGAAATGGCTTCAGAAATACATGATAGTAAACCAGAGACTTCTTTAATCAGCAACAAGTACACAAGAGACTGAAATGTAAACATGTAACACCTATGCCTCTGAAAATGACACCCATCATCAAACTTAAAAACCAAATGTAACAATTATCAACTCATTTATGAAGTACTTGATTTATATCCATTTTAGTTTGATAGATCAGGATATTCTAAAACTTTACTACTTATAACCAGTTATTTCTAGTTGAAGACAGCATATGCAGATCCAATATACCTCTAAAAAGGATAATGATACTAAAAGCACAATCAACAACACTGCCAAACACATATCATATCAGAAGTAAATTACTTACTGCATCTTCCACATCAATGCATAAGTGTGTTCCAGATTCAGCCTTATTCTCAAGTTCATTCATTTTTTGCATTTCATTGTACAAATTACTCAGAGTTTTGTATGCTTCACGACAGTTTTTGCAAACTTCCTGAATAATTCTTTAACTGCAGAAGACTGTGAATGCTCCCCTAAAATGTCAAAGGCACATGTAATACACATAATAAATATTATATCTTTTTAACATAAGCTATTTGCCCTCCTAGAGGACAGGAAACAATATAGTACATTTAAAGTGCTGAGTGGTGATGTTATATAGCATAGTAAATCACTCTGAGCCTCCGTTTTATCATCTATAACATATTGCTACCACTACCTGTATTATAGGCCTCAAGGATTAGATACCTGGTATGAAAAGCACATAGCAAAATCTTTGGCACTTTCTAGTTGCCCTTAAATTTCGAAAACCAGGGGCACCCAGGTGGCAAAGTCAGTTAAGCATCTAACTCTTGGCTTTGGCTCAGGTCATGATCTCAGGGTCAAGGGATCGAGCCCCACAGCAGGATCCACATTCAGTGTACAGTCTGCTTGAGATTCTCTTTCTCTCTCTCCATCCAGCCTGTATTGTCTCTCTCTCTCTCTAAAATAAATAAAATCTTTAAAAAGAAAGAAAGAGGGGCAGCCCAGGTGGCTCAGCGGTTTGACGCTGCCTTCAGCCCAGGATGTGATCCTGGAGACCCGGGATCAAGTTCCACGTCAGGTTCCCTGCATGGAGCCTGCTTCTCCCTCTGCCTGTGTCTCTGCCTCTGTCTCTCATGAATAAATAAATAAAATCATAAATAAAAGGAAAGAAAGAAAGAAAGAAAGAAGAAAGAAAGAAAGAAAGAAAGAAAGAAAGAAAGAAAGAGTAGGAAAGAAAAAGAAAAACTACTGCACTATCCACTGATAACAGAACAATATAGCTCAGATGCCTAAATACCAAAAATTTCCTAAATTATCTGGTCATTCATATGTCTATCCTATTTTCACAGAATAAATAAAATAGGCCCTTGCCTGGGCTGACTTTAACAGTGAAATCTGCCTTATTGAAACAGAAGGGACTTGGGGCACCTGGGTGGCTCAGTCGGTTAAGCATTTTCTTTTTGCTCAGGTCATGATCTCAGGGTCCTGGGATTGAACCCTGTTCTCTCCCTGCCTAGCAGAGAGCCTGCCTTTCCCCTCTCTCTGCTGCTCCCCCCTGTGTGTGTTCTTTCGCTGGCTCAAATAAATAAATAAAACTTTTATAAAAAAAAAAAAGAGAGAGACAGAAAGACAGAAGACTTTATTAACGGAGAAGGAAAAGACACTAAAACTACATCCCCACTCAATCCTCTTACCCTAAGGCTTGTAATCCAGACCTCTCTAGTCAACAAAAAGGGACAAAGAATTACATAACCTAAAATGAAGGTAATGGATATAAGATATTGTATTACTGAATCTCAATCTTTTCTACTTCCCGGACTGACACTTGCCTTTTTAAGGACAAGTCTGCTAACCAGTCAGTTCACATTCTTACTTTCTATTCCCCTTATTCTTTACCTTATAGCATAAAAAAATAATATTAACTGAATATTAGAATGAAAGAGGAAAGGAAAACTTAAAGGAATTAAACCGATGTACCCCCATCCCACAAACACACACACAATGCTACCCTCACCATCTGTTTGACAAAGAAACTAAGTCTCCTCAGTCCTGCCACAAGAAATAGCACATGGCCTGTTTTTCACAGAACAATTGTGCATTTAGCTAAATGTGTTCAATCAAAAATTGAGCACAGAACCTTGATGGGGGAATGTAATTTAGCCATTGATATGAAAATTTAAAATGCACATATCTTTTAACAGAGTAATATCAATTCTAGGAAAATACCAGACAGGTAAAGTCATACAAATATTCCAAGTTATTTGAAAAAAAAAAAAAAAAAAAACATGTTTGTAACACTAAAATACTAAACCAAATAAAAATCTTCATCAATATAGGGACTGACTGAATAAATGGTGGCATAACCAAATGGTAAAAAGCTCTGCAGTGTTTAACAGGAATGAGGAATTAGGATTGTGGGAAGAGGATGAGACAGCATGTGCCCTTGTGTCCTGACTTCTTTACTGAAGAGATTCAAGAAAAGAAAGATAAATCCAGGCACCTGAATAGCACCTAAATTATAAAGGTGTGACACACAACTCTCATCACAGGAAGGTTGTATACAAGCTACAACACGAGTCCCAGAGGAACCAACCAGAACGACAGTCTCTTGTGAACGTCTATCTTCTGTGCCCACCCGCTGTCCTCTAGAGATGCAATAGGCCAGAATAGTAGCCCTACCTTGCCTGCAGATCCATCCACAAAAAGCAGTCTTTTCAGAGCCACCAGGCAGCCCAGGTTTCCAAAGAAGCCATCTGCAAGCACTTACTACCCAAAATAGATCTGGTCTGGAATTTAAACCTACATCCTTGCTCAGTCACTAAGCTTGGAGCTACTGCCACAGCCAATGTCACCAATTTCATTGCTACCATCGAAAGATCTGGCTGCCATTTGGCCGCCTCCCTTTGACTTCAAACTTTCTAGCTGGGTTCTTCTTTCCCATTTGTCTCTTGGCTCTGGCTCTGGTGGAAGACCCTGAGGGCAGAGTATCCCCTGATGATAAATGAAACTACCTCCTGAAGCCATAAGGACCACCCTGAGCCTATGAGACCCCACCAGGGATGGACTCCACGACAATGGTCCATTTGACCTTCAAAGCCTGCCTGCAGGTACCCACACACTTTTGCCCCACATTTTCCTTATAAAAACCTAGTAGTTTTGGCACTTTGGAGACAGTCTTTGAGAGGCTAGTCTCCCATCTTCCCTGTGTTGGACTCATGTAAATTCCTTTCTTGTTTCACTGCCACTCATTTCTCTGCCTTTGGATTTTGTCAGCAGTGGCCAAACCTGGTCTGTTTGGGACCCTTGGAGCCAGGTGCTCTTGCACCCCTGCGTCCTGGGTACACCACTATCTCTTTAGCTGGCTCCCTTCCCCTCTCAAACACACACACATATACACACCCCACCTTTAAAGCACTGGATATTGGGATCCCTGGATGGCGCAGCGGTTTAGCGCCTGCCTTTGGCCCAGGGCGCGATCCTGGAGACTCGGGATCGAATCCCACATCAGGCTCCCGGTGCATGGAGCCTGCTTCTCCCTCTGCCTATGTCTCTGACTCTCTCTCTCTCTTTCTGTGTGACTATCATAAAAAAAAAAAAAAAAAAAAAAAAAAAAAAAAATTAAAGCACTGGATATCCCCAGGACTCAGTCTTTAGGGCCTCTTTATTACCAATTATAGCTTCATTCACTCATATCCGGTTTCACAGCTTTAAATATCATCTGTACCTGATCTGATGATTCTCAAGCTCACACTTCTCCCCTGAGCTCCAATTTCATTTAAAACACCATTTGACATCTCAACTTAATAGCTATTTCAATATTAACTTGTTCAAAACAGAATTCTTAATCCCCAATACTTTGCAACCAGTCTTTCCTGTGGCTCCACCATCCTCCTCTCAGCTACTCAGAGCCTAAAGCCTAGGATAATCCTGGTTCTTCTCCTTCCTTCTCTGATCAGCCTTCACTACTCCCAGGAATTACCCAATCTATCAGCAAGTCCTGTTAGACAGACTTCCCAAACACATCCTTAACTGATCTACGTTTCTCCAACATTGCAGCCAGTACCCCAGTCCACACCATCTCTCTCCTGTGACAGCCTCTTAATTAGGTTCCTTCTTTCCATTCTTGCCTAGGTTCAACTGAGTTTCTCCACAGGGCAGCCAGAATGCTATTTTAACATGCAATTCATATCACGCCACATTCCTGATTTAAATGGCTTCCCATTGTGTTAAAATTCAATCCGTATTTCTTCCTTTGTTCTGCAAAGCTCTACATGATTTGGCTTCTGCCTATCTCCCCATATCTCATTCACGTATGCCCACTGTGCTCCAGCCAAACAGGCCTCCTTCCTATTTTTTGCACATACCAACCTCACTCCCTTCCCCAAGGTCTTTATCCTTGCTTCTAAGGAAAATATTCTTCCTGTGGCTGATTCTATCTCAACCTTTAGATCATCTCAAAATTCTCCTATTCAGAGAGGTACTCCCTGCCCACTCAATCTAAAGTAGTATACTACACTCCTTTTCCAGGACTCATTACTCTTAAATTACCTTCTTTCTTTGTTATTAATCATACCCCTACTAGGACATAGTTTGTAAGAACAGAAATCTTACCCACCTTGTTTACTGCTCTATCCTCAGTGTCCTAGAACACTGCCTCCTGGCACATAATCAGTGCCCAATAAATATTTGTTGAATGAATAAGTGAGTACATAGGGTACGTAGGGCCTGCCTGAGGGGATTTTTGAAAACCAAGCTATAGAAACCAAACTCTATACGGACAGAGAGAGATTTCTTCCAGCCCTCCCAACCTGGTACAACCACCCTATTACATTGACCACCTAAGCATATAAGAAAGTAAGATGAGCCTAACAACATAAACATAAAAAGAAACAAAAGAAAACAAAATATATAAGGAAAGAAAAGCAAATAAAATGATTCAAAGGGAAAACAGATTAGTAGACATCAGAGTAAATGCCCTAATGAAAAAGAATTCATTCAGTGAATAGGAGAGAGCTTTTAAAAATTAATTACAGCCAATGGTATGAAATAAATGTCCACAAGCCCATACTGATATAAATAAATAAATGTGGAAGAAGCGGCAAATCTTCATTATAGAAAGATTTCTAAATATTTAAGTAAATGCTCACCCCTCCAGGACTTAAAGCTTAATTTCCCCAGCCCCCATTCCTGTTACTTAGTAATTTACTTCCAAAGTATGGAATATGGAAAGAGGAAGCAAAAGGTAACTTTACATTAAAGATATGGGGCAAGTGCTACCCTGTCCAGGTGATCAGGATAACGTCATCAGGAATAAATCATGTTGACAGACTATATCTCTGACAGGATGTGATCAGAAAAGTACTTCACTTCTGTAGTGTTCTTCCCCAAAACCCACAGTCCCAGTGTAACCATAAGAGAAACTGGGGACAAACCCAAATTGAGGAACATTCTATAAAATATTTAACCAGTATTCCTCAAAATTATCAGTCATGAAAACAGGGAAAGACTGAGAAATTGTCAGAGTCTGCAGGAGGCTAAGTGTGGTATAATGGGAAATAGATATTTGGTCTTTCTCCCTGGATCCTGGAACATAGCTCCCAAAACCTTTGGAATACCCAGAGTGAAAGAGTGCCTCTGCATGCTAATGAGATGACTACTGGCCAGGGGTCCCTATATAGCTACAGGATGAAGGCTGGTCACCAGAAAGACCAAAGCACGATCAGGGGGTTGGAACTCTCAGCCCCACCTCTGACCTCTAAGGAGGGAAGAGGAGCTAAAGACTGAATTAGGCACCGTTAACCATGATTGCCTACATAATGAAACCTTCAGGGGTGCCTAGGTGGTTCAGCTGGGCAAGAGTCCGACTCTTGATCTCAGCTCAGGTCATGATTTCAGGATACGGAGATCAGGCCCCATGTTGGGCTCTGCTATCAGCACAGAGTCTGCTTGAGATTCTCACTCTCCCTCTGCCCCTCTCACTTGTGCTCTCCAAAATAAATAAATCTTCAAAAAAATATATTTTTAATAATTGATTATCACATCACAAAGATATCTCAATAAATTCCAAAATATAGGCAGGCTACATTTACTGGTCACAATTTCAATAAAACTTAAGATGTACAAATGCGGGATCCCTGGGTGGTACGGCGGTTTGGCGCCTGCCTTTGGCCCAGGGCGCGATCCTGGAGACCCGGGATCGAGTCCCACGTCGGGCTCCCGGTGCATGGAGCCTGCTTCTCCCTCTGCCTGTGTCTCTGCCTCTCTCTCTCTCTGTGACTATCATAAATAAATAAAAATTAAAAAAAAAAAAAAAGATGTACAAATGCAAATAAACAAACAAAAAAATCATGTCACTGCTATTAAAAACTAATCTTCCAAAAAACTCTTAAGTCAAAGAACAAATCAGAATTAAAATTGGAAATTTAAAGACAAATGCAATGTATTCCCTTTATATCAGAATCTATTATTGGAAAGGCCAAAATTATAAACTTTACACTCTGAAAATTATTTTATTGTTGAGCAAGAAAAGCTGGAAATGTTAGGCATTCAGTTCAAAGAACTAGAAAAATGACAAAATGAACTGAAAGATCATAGGAGGAATTAATAAATGCCAAAGAATAAACAAACACATTAAGATTTTTAAAAAACCAGGAACTAGTGAGTAAAACCAAACACAAGTTTTTGAAAGATCAATAAAAACGAATGTACCTTTAACAAGCCTAAAGAAAACTCAAGGGAAGAAAGAACTCACAAAAAATAGCATTTGGAACAAGAAAGAGAATGTAGCTACATATATTATAGAAATCTTTAAGAAGTGACCAGTTACTTATTATCCTGGAATGGATCCTTAAACAGAAAAAGGACATTAGTGGAAAAAGTGGTAAAATCAGAATAAAGTTGGCATTTAGTTAATAGTTCTGTACCAATGTTGCTTTCTTAGTTTTGACAAATATACCATAGTAACATATATAGGTTAACATCTGGGGAAACGGGTCAGCATTATACAGGAATTCTCTGCATTACCTATGCAACTTTTCTGTAAATCTAAAATTATTCCAAAATAAAACATTTTAAAAGAAAGTAAACAGTAAAAATCTGTAGTGGGGGCACCAAATGTGATAAAATACGTTGGAATAAACTTCAGAAATGTATAAAACCTATGCAAAATTTAAATAAATCAGTAAGACTGTGCTAGAGGACATTAAAAAAAAAAAAAAAGAGAGAGAGAATAATGGTGGCTGCCAGGGGCTAAAGGAGGACATGGGGAATCACTGCTTAATGGATACAGAGCTTTAGTTTGAAAAATTTCTAGAGATGGATGGTGGTTATTGCACAACAGTGTGAATATACTAATGCCACTGAACTGTACACTCAAAATGGTAGCATGGTAAACTTTATATTCTATTTTACCGCAATAAAAAGAGAATATACCATATTCCTAGATAGGAAAGTTCAGTATCATAAATATGTCAATTATTTCCAAATGATGAATCTAAAATGTAATGCACTTATAATAAAATCTTAAAATGACTGAATTTTTTTTTTTTACTTGGTTCTACAATTCATTTCATGAGGAAAAAAAGAATTGGAGCTATGCCTCATATCTTACATCAAAATAAATTTCAGATAGAGAAAAGATGTTTTAAAAAAAAAAAAAAAAAAAAAAAAAAAAGAGAAAAGATGTTTAAATGCAGAAAATAAAACCATAAAATTACTAAAAGAAATCACAGGAGAAATTTTTAAAAATAATTACAAAGTGGGAAAAACCTGACATGACACCAAGTCTGAAAGCTATCAAAAAATTTTTTTGATAAATTTGATAATATAAAAATTAAAAATTTCCTCATAACGAAAAGAAAAGCACAATAAAAATAAACAACAAACTCGGAAAAATATTTGCAACTAATACCTCAGGAAAAATGTTAATTTCCCTAATAAAACATTCATCACAACACTTAAAAGAGTAAACAAAAGGCCTTGGTATACAAAGACTTAGTATACACTGCATACAATAATTACTATTTGGAGTTTTACAACACACATCAGTCCACTAAAGTTCTGAAGTCCTATAGTAAAGCATTTCCCAACCTTATTAGAAAACTAAACCTTTCTTTTTTTTTTTTTTAATTTATTTCTTTATTCATGATAGACATAGAGAGAGAGAGAGGCAGAGACACAGGAGGAGGAAGCAGACTTCATGCCGGGAGCCCGACGCGGGACTCGATCCTGGGACTCCAGAATCGCACCCTGGGCCAAAGGCAGGCGCTAAACCGCTGAGCCACCCAGGGATCCCCAAACTAAACCTTTCTTATGGGCCATGTGTTAACACCTTGCAGAAGATATCTGGGGAACTGCTTATTTAACAGTTCTTATTATTTGCAGGGAAATTCATAATTCTGTGTCATCACATTGGTTACAGAGAAAATCACATGTATATTATACATGTTTACATCTATTTGTGGGGATTACTTACTTGTTAAGCAAGTTTCAAATCTAGGATTTTATCAGAGTTCCAATCTCACCCTTCATCACCACCATCAATACCAACAGGGTCAGAAGTAAAGAAAGCAAAAACCTATAAGGGTGGGTTTCCTTTCTTTCTTTCTTTCTTTTTATTTTTTTAGATTTTATTTTTTAAGTAATCTCTACACCCAACATAGGGCTTGAATTCACAACCCCGAGATCAAGAGTCACATGCTCTACAGACCCAGGCAGGCACCCCAAGGTGCATTTCTTAAAGGCTACCTTTTACATTATAATTCAATACTCAAGTTACCTCACTAAACAGTGCCTTTTATTTTATTAACAGTGCCTTTTAAAATAGGTAAAATGTTTAAGCAAATATTGAGGCAAAGAATAAGCTGCCTGTAGAATCATATACTGCATTACATAATATAATACCTTATTGCATAAACAAAGTCAAGGTAAGTTACTGTCAGATAGAAAAACATTGTGTTTTAATTAAACAATCACATGACTAAGTTACTGTGTTCATACCCAGTATCTCATTGGATCCTCACTACAAAATACTTGAAGGTAGGCAGGATAGATTTTACTGTTCCTACCTTACAAATAAGAAAAGTACAGTTTTGATGATTTTCCTAAAGGCAGAAATCCAGGTCCACTTACTGTTGTTCTACATTGTGTATATAGATAAACATCAACAATTAATGCTAAAAAATTAGTTGACTCATCTATTACTCATCTATGTACAATGCAGCATTTTAATTTCAAGTATCATATAAAAAATACCTGGAGGTTATGCTCAAAGCAGGTCAAGGTGTGATTAAATAGACTGAGGAAGTACAGTGTGCTATTTGATAATTCTTCACTTTTGTTTGTTAAACAATCTGTCAAAAAACAAAAATGTATATTAATATATCTCCAGCAACAATTTAAACTGTCACTTATCTCTCAAACTATCATCTTCTGTTTCGAACTATAGTAATTCTTTGTTCAAACAAGCATATGTGTTCCATGTAAGAGAATTTTTCAAATACATGAGCTTACTCCCTTTTAGTTTCTAAAAGATATATTTTTTGTATCATAACCATATTCAGAGAAATCTCAAAATAATCACATATTCTCTTCCCTTTATAAAAACATACATTAAATAAAATTTAAATTGATTGTTGATATGCTGCAAAGTCTTAGTCATGAACATCAGCTATCAAATGCTGACTTAAAAAGGGTATTATTCTCAGTGTTGTTTAGGCATCAGACTGTTTATCCTACATTAATTTAACCTAAATTCATACTTTTTGATCATCTTTTGTGTCAAATTTAGTAGTTCTGTGTCTCTTCCACCTTCACTTCTATTGTAACTTGACAGGATCACCTTTTTCAATTTGTTCTTTCAAATCTATTGAGTTGTGGGACCAAAGAAACAAGCTGGTAAGAATTTTGCCTAAAATACTGATAAAGAGGCTTCAAGCAAAGTCTGGAAACAAAGAGAAGCATTTTACATGTTTTTTAAAAGCTAAAATAAATGATATTCCTCTGCAACTTGGTACTTTTGGTTAACATTAGCTCAAGTTCATTCCTCTTGCTTTCTATGTATCTAGGATATAGGTGCAAGTAGCTGGCTTCATATCCTGAAACTTGTGGTCAGCCATTTCAATCTCACTCTCCTGGAATCCTTGCTCTCTTTACATTCCACATACTCACAAACCCTGGATAATCTAACCCTGAATAATCTTCGTTCACTTTCTCTACTCCCAATTCTGCTTGTAGCATGCTATTATAGAAAATTCTAAGGTCATAATTAAGCAACTCAATTCCAATTCTAATCTCAGGGCCACAAAAAAATCCTTGTAGACACTTTACCAATTATTCCACAAGGGATGTTCCAAATATTTTCTATTCTCTAGTACCTACTCCACCCTACTCTTTCAACTGATGGCCATATATTATACCCATTTAGGGCCATCTAAAATGATCTCTCTCAACTGGAAGTGGAGAGACAGGACAGGAAGCTACTGCAATTATCCAGGAGAAAAGTGGCAATGCAAACAAAGAATTCAATGGATGAGAGATAGACCAATAGGTAACGAAAGAGACTTGAATACAGCCCCCTCAAAATATGCCTCTTTGGCATGTAGATTATTATATTTTTAAGGTTTATTTATTTCTTTGAGAAAGAGAGCAAATGTGGGCTGGGGGTAGGGGGGACAAAGAGAGGAGGAGAAAGAGTCTCAAGTAGACTCCGCGCTGGACTCTGAGCCAATCTCACAACCATGAGATCATGACTTGAGCCAAAATCAAAGAGTTGGCTGTTTAACTGACTAAACCACTCAGGTGCTCCTGGCATATTGGCCACTAGGAACCAGAAGCAGGAAAAAAGCTCTAAAAACAGGGAACACATATTTTAATAAATAAAATTTACATTTATAAAGGAAATTTCCATTTGCAAAGATGTCTTCTTCTCAGTGAAAGGAAGAAGAGGACTCTTTAACCAATGGAGAAGCTCTAACTTAAATGTGTATAACCAACTTGACTAAACAATCCTGGTTTAGCATACTTTTCCTAGTCACCTTCTGATAACTTGTCTCCTCCACCCAGAAGTCCCAAAGCCCTTTTCTTTTGATTAGCTTAAGATGATGTATAAACCCAAATTCTAACCATCCCTTTGGATTACTTCCATGTCACTCCTATCACTGGGTACTCTACAGTATCCACATGCGTCACACATGTTAATAAGCTTCTGTTTCTGGCCAGTCTAAGTTATAGAGTTCCAGCCAGAGAACCTAAAATGGGTAGAGGAAAGAGGTTTTTTCCTGTTCCCTATAGGAGACACTAGGCTATGAAACACCGTGAGAGATGCACATGCTCTAACTCTTATAATATCAAGAGGCAGGCACTATCATTATCGCCATTCCCTAAATAAGGAACACAGGCTTAGAGCAATTAAGGAAGTTGGCTATGGCCATAAAACTGGTACTGAAAACCTGAAGATCCTATTCGGTCTGATTCCTGAGCCTGCATTTGCAAACACTGAAATAAATAAAATATTCACATCTATATCCTTTTTAAGATTTTATTTTTAAGTAATCCCTACACCCAATGTGGGGCTCAAACTTACCACCCCAAGATCAAGAACCAGATGCTCTTCACATCTGTATTCTAAACCATTACAGTTCAATTCTGAGAATCACCCAAATACATGACACCGCTCATCCTTCCACTACCTATAGATCTCTTACACTATGCAAGGATTCGGGCAGTTACTACCAACTGACTAGTATTTGTGGCTGAGATGAACTTTAAACCTGGTAAGGAGAGGAGCAACTAGCACATTAAAACTTCTCTGTGCACATTAAAAACAGACATCCTCTCTGGGTTAGATTAATTACAAAAAGGCACTCCTGCCCCCCCAGAAGCTGAACCAGAATTCAGTTCTATTGATCACCATCTGCGCTAGTGCAGGGTGGGTGTGCACCTGGTATGCATGGGGCTCTGCTGATGAACCTATTCCTAGAGTCTCCCTCCCTGAACTCCTATACTCTGCATTCTCCACATCTTTATCTTCTCAAGAATGTAAGTCCCATTCAGAGAAATAAAGTAATACACTGAAGATCATACATCAGGTTAGTAAGGCCCTGAAATACAAAATGCACTTCCAGACTTGCAATTAAATAGTCTCTTTATTGTATCACTTTTTCTTTTTGAAAATGTTGCTCTATCATCTTTCAAAAAGTTCATTCACTAAATTCTCTTTTTAAAAAAGATGAAACAAATGCCTCTTCTTTTTTTTTTTTTTTTAAATAAATGCCTCTTAAGGCTGGTTTAATGTCACCACAAAGTAGCTTTGAATCCTTTTATGCATGAGGCAGTATATAATATATAAAAACAAACACAACTACAAATATGTAGAATATTAGAATATTAGCCTAAAAGATCGAACAGGTTTTCTGTTTTCATAGTTGATATTTTGCAGGGAGTAATGGGAATACATTTTCATCCATAGCAATTGCACATCTATGTTAATGAGCCATGTCACTGCAACTGACACACTATAGGGAATTAATGGGTGTGTGTGTCCCTCTACTGCCTATAAAAGCAGTATAAAGCACGTGAACATAAGAGAGCAGTGGCAATTTCTTCTATACACAGTATGTCATTGGAACGATTTCTTAAAAAAATGATTTCTTTATAAAAAAGTAGTTTATAGGATAATTATGGAAAATAAAAACAAATGAAAAAATAATTTATAAAGGAAGCTTCCTCTGAACAAAAGAACTTAATCTCTTCTACTTTACTGACAGCTATTTCTTTTCATTTAAAATAATTTGAAAATTAAACTAAAAGCTAATATAGACTGGTCATCTTGTTGAGTACCACATTAATGCAGTACCATCAAAATTTTTTCAATGATCATTAGACAGTGGTATTATGAAGCACAAAGGAGTTCATTCATACAATAGGATTTTAAATGTCTTCATTACTAAAGAGCCCTGACTTTCTGATTTAAAATAAAGGAACTCCCGGTAAAATTCCTCTTTTATACTTTTGCAGGAATCGGGAGAATATTATAAGCAGTGAGAAACTATATATTTTAGAAATTAGGAAGTTAAGGAATATTAGTAATAATAAAGCTTCCTATAAGCACTAAGTGAAGTGGTCATTATGAATTTTCCACATCTCAGATAATCAATGCAGTCTCATCAAGGACAGATTAGCATAGCTTCTTTCTCAGTGAGGGCTCAAGCATCAGCTCAAGAGGCATTTTTAAAGGTGTGGAGGATTCAAGTTAAGATACATAGACCTAAATTATCATGATGGAAATTATTAGCATCTTTAGATAAAGTATTTGGCATCCATTAGGAGTTTGTATAAAGATTTCTGCTGTTTTACAAAACCAGTTTTATAGAAAACAACAGAGACAATCACCAATTTCTGAAAAACAGGACAAGCTTCAGAAAATAGAGCATAAACTGTGAGAACTTTGTACCTGAAGAATATAATCAAGACTAATGAGTATGAAAACAAAGACACTTTAAATTATAACATACCAATAAGTGAGTTTAATGCTTAGTAAATTACAATGTAGATAAAATGAGAAAGAGAGGTTCTGCTTAACCAAACTTTTGGTTAACCATGAAGTTTTATTATTGACTTTTAAGGAATTAAGACATAGTAAGCGAAGGGTGATAGAATATGCCTTTCTAAAAATATGCCTCTTTGCAGGGTGACAAAACATGAGACTCCTAACTCTGGGAAATGAACAAGGGATAGTGGAAGGGGAGGTGGGTGGGAGGATGGGGTGACTGAGGGGGGCACCTGACGGGATGAGCACTGGGTGTTACACTGTATGTTGGCAAATCGAACTCCAATAAAGAAATATACATATTAAAAATAATAATAAAAATAAAATAAAATATGCCTCTTTGCCTCAAGAATTATTTTGAACTAGAGTTACCTGAAAAACAGCAAGCACAGAGAGCCTTCTGTGAATTGCCTTTATCTACCTAAAGAAAGATCTTCCAAAAGAAACTCAATTATAAATCCCTTACCTGGGAGTTTCATCAACTAGGTAAGACTGACTCTTATCACACAGGAAAGGAGACCAATGGAATAGAATCGAAAGTCCAGGAATAAACCTCAGCATATAGAGTCAACTAAGAGCTGAATTCATAGAAAGAGAAGAATGGTGATTGCCAGGAGATGGAGGAAATGGGGAGATGTTAGTCAAAGGATACAAACCTCCAGTTTCAAGATGAGTAAGTTCTAGGAATCTAACGTACAGCATGGTGATTAGAGTTACCAGTACTGTCTTATATACTTACATACTCAAAAGTTGCTAACAGAGTAAATCGTAAACATTCTCCTCACAAAAAAAGAAATGCTAATTATGTAACACATTACCTAACACCATGGTAATCATTCTGTAATATATATCAAATCAATATAATCACTATACACCTTAAACTTATATAATGTTCTATGCTGATTATATTTCAATAAAGTTCAATAAAGAAAAAGCAAAGAACCAAAATATTTTATCATAAAACAATCCATGGTTTCATCAAAGCTTGTGACCCTAATTATTCAATTGTCAGATGCATGGGACAACTCAGAAGCATGTCAATAATAAGGCTGTCCCTATGTCAACAATATACTTTTGATAACAGTTTTAAAATTCTGTACAGAAGAAATATTGATTTATTTCCTTTACTATTTAGCAGACAGTCTCCACAAGAACGAGTTTCCATATTATTTGTAACGTGAATTGGGAGAGCTGAGCTGTTAACACTTCTTTTAAATCTCCATCAATTTCTAAAACCTTTTTTCCTACCAAGACTAATAAGACTAAT
Organism: Canis lupus dingo; assembly: GCF_003254725.2. NCBI lineage: Eukaryota > Metazoa > Chordata > Mammalia > Carnivora > Canidae > Canis > Canis lupus. Next base: position 65,398,784 of record NC_064254.1, read on the forward strand.
AAAGACATAGGAATTCTAAAGATGAAAGAGATGGGAGTGGTATGTGGATGACACATTCTTTTTTATTGGGTTTCTGGCCTTCCTTTCATCAACTAATAACTGCAGAGAGTAGATGTCAACCCACCACTAGAGCAAGAAAGGAAAGGTGGAGTAGTATTTTCTATTCTCCAAAATTGCAGTGTATTAATTTTAATAATATTCTTTTAAACAATATTTTAGCTTTTATATTTTTATGTTTGTAACAATCTTTTTAAAAAGAATTTATTTATTTATTTATTTATTTATTTATTTATTTATTTATTTAATTTATTTGAGGTGGGGCAGAGGGGGACAGAGAGGCAAGTAGACTTCATGCTGAGTGTGGAGCCCAACATGGGGCTCAATCTCACGACCCTGAGATCATTTCCTGAGTCAGGCACTCAACCAACTGAGCCACCCAAGTGCCTCCTTAATAGTCTTTAAAAACATTTTTTTTTATTTTTATATTTTAAATAATATTATTTTTAAAATGTAGCCTCTTAAATTCACTTAAAAAGATTTTTACCTATATAATTATAGTTTTGCATTTGCTAGTAGAGAAGATGAAAAAAACTGTCATTTTATATCAAAAGATACATTCTCATAAAATAGATCATTTTGGTTTAACTCTTCATCAAAAACAAATATAAGTAGTTTTTGTTCATTCTTTGTCATTTTTTCCCTTCTTATTTTATCTTTTAGGTACTAGAATGAATGGATTCCATATTATTCACCATTAAAGATCCTTATTGCTGGCCTCAACCACCAGGGTGTATTTGCAAATTTAATAACTAGACCATCACAAAAAGATAATGTAAACAAATGGGTTAGTGGCTCAAGTTTAATAATTTCACACAAATTCTGAGAAAACTTTGTGTTTAAAACAAAAGGCAAATAATCCAGAAAATTTTTTTGAAAATTTGTATTGTGATTTTCATGTATATACTGTAAAGGAGAAAAAATAATTTTCCTTCTATTCTTCTAAATTCTCAGCTGGTACTCCTATAACAAAAGACAGATAACAGGAGAAAAACAAACAGAAGTTAACTTGTATCTTTCATATACACATAGCAGACATACAGGAAAAATGAGTACTCAAAGAGATGGCTTAGAATTCAGGCATAAATGCCACCTTCAGCTAAAAACAAAGAAAGAAGAGTATGAGGAAGGCTGGTTATGAAGAAGTGACGAGGAGAAGCATGGTAAATGAATATAAGTTTTGTTATGCAGATGTATGTCCCTGCCTTGTCCACTTTTAAGATTCTTTTGGGATTTAGAGTCATGTGTTTCTTTTTTTTTTTTTTTTTTTATTTATGATAGAGAGAGAGAGAGAGAGAGAGAGGCAGAGACACAGGCAGAGGGAGAAGCAGGCTCCATGCACTGGGAGCCCGATGTGGGATTCGATCCCTGGTCTCCAGGATCGCGCCCTGGGCCAAAGGCAGGCGCCAAACTGCTGCGCCACCCAGAGATCCCCAAGTCATCTGTTTCTTGGTACAAAGAAAGAAATACTCTTACAAATGTAGATCTCCTTTAATATATACAAATTTCCCTTATAAAATGGTTACTTCTACTCCATCTTCAGAGTTTCTCCTGTGTCTGATGTTTATCAAATAATCAGCTCAATATCCTCATTCCAAAGAGGCATATTTTGGGGTGGCATATCCTGGTCTCCTATAGTCATATTTTGGAGTAGTATTTTCTATTCTCCAAAATTGTAACAACCAGGCAAATTTCTGACCAGACACAATTCCTTTAAAATTATGACTATTGTCTTCCATTTATTAAGAGTAAACAACCCTTGTATTCTTCTACAAATTCCTAAAGGCCAATGATTTAGGGACACCTGGGTGGCTCAGCAGTTGACAGTCTGCCTTTGGCTTAGGGCATGATTCTGGGATCCAGGATCAAGTCCTGCATTGGGATCCCTGCGAGGAGCCTGCGAGGATCAAGCCTGCTGTGTCTCTGCCTCTCTATGTCTCACATGAATAAATAAATAAATAAAATCTTAAAAAAATAAATAAAGGCCAATGATTTTTAAAACAATGAATAGGTAGGAAATAATTTTAAATGCACAACTAAATGGAAAACTTTATTATCATTCATTAAGAAAATAAGAGTAGGGGTGCCTGGGTGGTGCAGTCAGTTAAGCATTTGACTCAGTTTCGGCTCAGGTCATGATCTCAGGGCCTGAGATCGAGCTCCATGATCAACTCTATTCTCAGCTAGTAGTCTGCTTAAGATTCTCTCTCCCTCTCCCTTTGCACCGCCCGCCTTCAAATGAATAAATAAAACTTAAAAAAAAAAAAAGTAAAGGAACAAATAAAGATCCTATGAACTTAGTGTTTAATGTATCTGGTTGCTAGAGATGAAATTTCATGAGAACCTAATGCCAGACCATTGCTGAACATTTACATTTCCCTAGAAAATGTGCAACTCCATTAAAAATAATTTTTTTCACATTATCTAGTTTTAATTTTATGTAGTATTAATTGTTCTTTAGAAAAAGAGAGTATTTTACATTTATATTTTTAGTAAAAGACTATGCTTTCCAGAATATCAAGTATGTATATAACATAAATGTTAAACCTTTGTGGGCTAATTAAAATGTATTTATATTTCTTACAATAGAGACTGTGCAATGAATTTGTCAAGCAGTACTTTAAAAAAACTAAATTAGGCATTAACTCATGACCACTATCTATTCAGATGAACAATCTTAAAGCCTTTTGAATTTAGTTCTAGACTTGGGATTTATAGTTCACTTACACTCTCTGAACCCTCATTCTACCTCATAAGGCTTATTGTGAAGCTCAAATGAGACAAGGGTTCAAAATTGAGAAATATTATGTACTTCCACTGCTAACTTATTACTCACCTTCTTTAGCTCCTCATTTTTTCCTTCCTTCCAATTACTTTCCTCACTACTTTGTAAGAGAAGATTATGTTGCTCAAGTAAGAATGCCTTATTAACTTTTGGTAAAAAATTGGGACACCCAAGGGGTTCAGAGGTTGAGCAACTGTCTTCAGCTCAGGGCCTGATCCCAGGATCCTGGGATCAGGTTCTGCATTGGGCTTCCCATGGGGAGCCTGCTTGTCCCTCTGCCTGTGTCTCTACCTCTCTCTGTGTCTCTCATGAATAAATAAATTTAAAATCTTTTAAAAAAATTTTTGATAAAAAACTTAAAGTTACTTGAATAACTCCTTAAAATTTTCAGAAAATGTCCGTACCTTTATTAAATACAGTTAAAAAGAACATTATTAGAAGGGTTCCCTGGTACTTCTGATAGATATTATTCTATTTAAGATGATTATTTTAGAATGTCCAAGAGAAAACAGCTGAGGAATACAAATTTATAGAACTATTTTATTTCCATTTAAAATATAGAATATAAGTTATGATGAAATTTTAAAATATGAATGAAAAATAAGTGGAAGATAATTTCTTTTAATGCATAATGCTAAAAAAGAAAATAGCCAATCTCTCTGACTATAACATATAAATACTCTAGATTTGGACATTCTGTTAAATTTTACGTATTTTTGAATAGGTATTAAATGCATATGGCATAATATTTAAAGGGTAAAAAGTAAGTTGGATGAAAACTAAGTCCTCTTAGTTTTCTAATTCTTCAAAAGATGTCACATTTCTCTGCACCTTGCTTCTTTCACCTGACCACATATCTTGACCAAATTAATTTTAATTAGGAAGTTAAGCATTCATTTATTCTTCAAAAGATGTTCAATCAAGGAATATTTTTAAAAGATTTTTTTATTTATTCATCACACACACACACACACACACACACACACACACACACGCACGCAGAGGCAGAGACACAGGCAGAGGGCAAAGTAGGCTCCATGTAGGGAGCCCGACTGGGACTCGATCCCGGGTCTCCAGGATCATGCCCTGGGCTGAAGGCAGCGCTAAACCACTGAGCCACGTGGGCTGCCCAAGGAATATTTTCAAGATAGGATGGCTCACAGAAAAACAAAGTTACCCTAAGAATTTATTCTAAAGAGTTTTATAACTACTATATTAAGTAAATATGCAGCAAAATGTTTTCTTTCTTTTATTAACTAACTGGAAAAGAAAGCTACTTTTGAGTTAGTGAAGTCTTTGTCAGAAAATATCTTTTAAAGATAAAATGCTTTAGGGCACCTGGGTGGCTCAGGAGGCTAAGCGTCTGTCTTTGGCTCAGGTTATGATCCCAGGGTCCTGGGATTGAGCCCCACATTGGGACTTCTCCCTCTCTCTCTGCCTGTCCTTGCCCCTGTTCATGCTCTCTCTCCTGTCAAATAAATAAATAAAACCTTTAAAAAAAGGAAAGAAAAGATGCTTTACCTCTCAAGCATAAAAATTAAGTCACACCTCACACCAATCAAAAGAAGTGAACCTCAATATATATCCCATTTATTTTAATTAATTTTAAATTATAATTAACATATTTTTTCTATATCAATAGATTTAAGGGTTTAAGAATATTTAAAAATAGCTCTCCTGGGATGCCTGGGTGGCTCAGTGGTTAAGCGCCTGCCTTCTGGCCCAGGCCATGATCCTGGAGTCCTGGGATCGAGTCCCACATCGGGCTCCCTGCATAGAGCCTGCTTCTTCCCTCTGTCTATGTCTCTGCCTCTCTCTCTCTGTGTCTCTCATAATAAATAAATAAAATCTTTAAAAATAAATAAATAAATAAATAAATAAATAAATAAATAAATAGATAATAAATAACTAGCTAGCTAGCTCTCCTATATAGGTTAAGCAAACTGTTCAATCATATTTATACTGGAAACTTTTACACCAAAACGTAAAGCTTTTGTTTAAAAAAAAAAAAAAGTAACTGTCAGCCAAACCTCTGTTCAAAAATCTGAATTATTTATTTATTTTATAAAGATTTTATTTATTTATTCATTCATTTATTCATTCAGTCCCACATTGCAGGGAGCCCGATGTGGGACTCGAACTTACGTCTCCAGGGTCACGCCCTGGGTTGAAGGTGGCGCTAAACCACTGAGCCACCGGGCTGCCCAAAAATTTGAATTAATAGAGACAAAATTAAAAGAATCAATATTCAATATACTATGATGTACTGCAAAGAAAAGAAACTTAGCAGGGGTCTTTCTGCCATTTAGTTTTTCTCGTATGATCTAAACAAAAAGACAAGACCTTAGAAAAGTTAAACTCATTAATGACTTACAAGCACATAGATTTTTTAATACTGAGGATTTCTCCTGTCCATACTCTATGTTTTCTTTGCCTCTTGCCTAAACTATCCTAATAACTTCCTCACTGCTCTCTGGATGAAATTCCAATGGGATTTCATTAAAAGAAAAAATGAAGGCTCTTTGTAGTTAAAATGAGTGAAATCTTCTAGTGAGCACTGCATGATGTATAGAATTATTGAATCACTAAGTTGTACCCCTGAAACTAATAGAACATGTAGATCAACTATACTTCAATAATATTTTTTAATGAAATACAGAAAACAAAACAAAACAAAAAAGCTTGGAAAGTACTAGGTTAAATGTTAAACATTTTTTAACCTGTAGTACTTCTTACTGCCTTTAGTATTCCATGTGTATGGTAAATATTTAAAATACTACAGTATGCAACCAATTCTTAATAAAATGCCTTGATAAACTACTCTATCAGTCAAGGTCCTATTTCCCTTTTCCAATTTTACCTCCCACTGTGCTCCTAGACCCTGAAACACCTACTAGTCTTTTATTCCTCTGTGCCTCTGTCCATGATGCCTCCCTCTCTGCAGTATCCTTCCTCTCATCTCTATTTATTGAAATTACGCCTGGCCATCCATAAAGGTGTAGGATCAAAAAGTACCTCCTCCAGGAAATCATTTCTAATTCTCCCCAGTTTATTTTCTACTTCCCCCAAGGATTCTATGACTTTATTAAAACATTTATTTGTCTGTCTCAGGTTATCCTCCAGATGTAACTTTCTCCCTCACTAAATTATAAAGCAAGGAAAACAAGAACTGCCTAGTACACAGTTGGTGTTCAAAACACATATTGAAATAATGGTTTTAACTTTTCCAAAGAGTGCCTGAAAATGATCTCATTGTAGTATACAAATACATATAAACCTGCAAAACTGGTAGAATGGATGTTACCACCTCCCATCACCACCATTTGACAGATTATAAACATCATAATTATTATTATATTAAACAGTTAACATTTCAACATTAACTATGTGCCAGCTACTCAGCTAAGTTCTTTATACAATTTTTGCCATTTAATCCTAAAAACAAGCATATAAGGTAGGCTCCATTATTATCCCCAATTTATCCCCAAATCAGATAAGGAAACCGAAGGTCCAAGAGGCGAAGTTACAAGCCCAAGGTCTGACTGCTAGTGAGTCAGGGTTAGCAGTGGCAGAGCTTAGAATCAAGGCCAGATCTGTCTGACTGCAAAGTTCATCCTGCCAACTGCTACACTTTTCTGCCTTTCAATATTCGCCCAAGTAATTCCCACTAATAAACCATGATGCTAATTGTAGTTCATTTAAACTTAGTAATAGGGCAGCTCCAGTGGCCCAGTGGTTTAGCACTGCCTTCAGCCCAGGGCATGATCCTGGACACCTGGGATCGAGTCCCACATCGAGCTCCCTGTGTGGAGCCTGCTTCTCCCTTTGCCTGTGTCTCTGCCTCTCTCTCTCTCTCTCTTTCTCTCTGTCTCTCTCTCTCTTGTCTCTCATGAATAAATAAATGAAATTAAAATAAATAAACAGTAATAAAAAGTATTATCTAGCTTCAAAGATTTCAAAATTCACTAAAATAAAATCTGACATCTATACTATTGAACCACAACTGCAACATGAAAATGAAAGAATTACTTACTTGCACAATTTGCCTTCTGCCACGTGGAATTAAAAAACTCAGACAGAATCACAACTATCTGCATTCTATCTGCCATTAAGAGACTTCTGGCACAACTATGACTCTCTGATGTATTCTGTAACAACAACAAAAACAGAAAAATACAATCTGAGTATTTTTAGGCTTCCTAAATAACTTTAGGGAAAAAAACCTTATAAGAATAACTAAAATATTAGAAGCATTTTTAAACATTTTTGATGTGATCAAATAATGATGTCATTAATTACACCTGTAATAAAAGCAGCTAATATTTATTGATACCCGGCGCACTGGAAAGGGAAGAAAATCTTTGTGCTTCTTAAATACTTGTTCTATTGCACAATTTCAACCACTTAGGCCCAAATTGTGTGCATCATATTTCTTACTTTTTATACATAGGAAAAAATTCTGGAAAGCTTTCATTAAAATATAGCACTGGTTATCTCTGAATAATAAAGCTATGGTGATTTTCTTTTTTCTTTTTTTCTTCTTTTTTTTTTTTTTTTTGCTTCTTTTACACTGTCTAGATTTTCCTACAATGAACATACACTATTTACGTAATTTCTTTAATCTGGTGGGTAAATGATGACAAAATATTTAAGTTTCATCTTCCAGGAAATTTTTGGTTCAAAATCCTTTAAACCACAAGAAAGCGTGACACACCAATTTGTACCCAAATAGTTTGTACCCACGTAGAATATGCTTTCCACAGATTTTACTAATGAAACTCACACTATGCAAAAAAAAAAAATCCAAGTTTCTCAGTTATTTGATCCTTACCTATTTCTTTTTTCCCATCTGCCCCAAGCAAGAAATTAAGTCATGCTGACCCCTTCAGTGTTTCAAAGTTATTTAACTCCTACTACTTACTTACCAGGCACTATAAGACTCCTGGAGTTTTAAGGATACAGAAAGTGTAAGGAAAGGCCATAAACACTGGGACTTCAAGAACCCCCCACAGGTTAACCACTGAGTCTTGTCAATTCTACCTCCTACGTATCTCTGAAATCTATCCATTTCTCCCCATCACAATGGTCCCTACGTAGCCTAACCACTAGTTCTCCTATCACAAGAGTCTCTTAATTCATCTCCCTACACCTACTCTTCCTCTATCCTTCCCATCCCATCCCCTCTACTTTTTCTCATGTAACCTAAATGGTTTTTTAAAGTATAAATCTGATCACATCCTTCTACAGAATTAAACCTCTCAATAACATCTCACTGTTTCAACATAAAAGTCTAAAACCCTTAACATACCCCATGAGGCCCACGTGATCGGGTACCTGCCTACTACTTCAGGATAGGATCACTAGTCTCCTCCTAGCTCATAGTACTTTGAGTACTCAAACACACCAGACTCACAATCTTCACACCTGCTCCTTCTTTACATGTATACCTTCTCGTCCCTGCCCCACAATCTCTCAGAATTTAGATATCAGCTTTAACCACTGACCACTCTACCTACCACTAGCCCTAGTCAAGATCAGCTCTCTTGTCATATGATTTGGTAGTAGTATCTGGGGTTTTTTACTTTGCAAGACTTAACTGAATTAAATAATTGCATTGTTAATATGCTTAATGTCCGCTTTCCCTAACAGACTATAAGCTCTGCTCATTTACAGCTATATCCCTAGTAACTACTATTAACTGTACATAATAGGTACTCAATAATTTTCTTGAATGAATGCAGAAGCAGCATTACTTTCTGATCACTAATACAAGACAGATTATTGTTATTCTAGGTTCTGAGTCTCTCTATATATCCCTAAGATTTTATTTATCAGTCTATACTAAAAAAAAGTATGTTGAACAGTTCCAGATGTATACTCCTAATCTCTAACACCTTCATTAAATATATATACATATCTTTGTAGATCTACATCTACCTATCTATATAAATTTTTAAGCCAACCAAGGAGAATGAGATACAGCTAAGCAATTCAGAGTTTGGGGGTGTGGTCAAGGCATCCTAGCAGCTTCTCTGAGGATGCTGAACAGCTCAGTGAAATCACGATCGGTCTATACTAAAAGACTGAAAGTGTGACTCTAAGGAAATCAGTCAGTTATACCACTCAAATTTCACAAATCACTGTATTCTTTACTTTCTGATAATAAAACTATATGTGGTCCTTGTCTCAGTAACTCCAAGAGGAAGTGACAAGAAAATAGAATTCTCATCAGGCAATCTGTTAAATGAATTAGCTTGCTATAGCCAGAGAAATAGCTTGCTAATTTCTACATTTGATTCTTTTTCTCCCTGTTATATTCCCTTCCTCTCCCAATCAATCCATGGACATGGATTTATCCTGAAGAGATGATAAAGGATATCTTATTCAAAATTCAGCTCATAGGTTTTCTCTGATTAGCCCCACCTTGCTCTGTTCTCCTTTAATTCAACAACTCCTTCCCCCTTTTGCTGTAAACTGCTATTGTACAAAACATAACATTCCCATTGATGATTTTTTTCCTTCTTTCTTTTTCTCAAAATAGGTTTATTTCCCCAATTACACTGATAGTTTGAAGCTTGGGCCTTATCCTCCTTTTCCTTTTGTATTGTTTTACTAGCCCAATATTTAAGAATAGCATGTGCTTGCTGATTAAACTGATTTAAAGGAAAGACTGAGCCTCCGTGAGTCAAAGAAAGTACACTACTCCCTAGAAATAACCTCCCCAACACACACACAAACAAATGATTCCTTCAAGGTCACTTCTAAGAAACTCAGAACACTTTTTTTCCATCCATTACACATGATGATTCAATTCCCAAGCCAATCCAAAAAACTCTATTAAATCCATGAAGTATCTCCTAACTGTAGAAATCATGCTTTTGAGCTAGCAAAGCTAGCTCTCCCTTCCTTCCTCCCTCCCTCTTTTATTAACCCCCTCACAGGACCTACCACCACATGACCTGAAAAGCACTAAAATCACCAAAAATGGAAGGCAGACATACCACTTCCTAGATTCTAGCTCCTTTCTCTACTGAAGAAAGGAAGCAAAAGAGGTCAAGGTCTAGGATGAACTGGAGTGGAAATCCAGATTGAGCAAAGGGTTTTTCTGGGTTTGTTTGTGTTTTTGTTTTTGTTTTTTTTTTAAAAACTCTTTACTTTCTTCCTTTCACACAAGGGTGAGGTGAGCCTGGTGCCCAGATCATTGGTAGAATCTGATAGGCACAAATGAAAGGAAGTTTCTGCCCCTACCCCCAACTCTCTTGGGCAGTGAGGAATTCATGTGGAAATTCAAACACAGACTGGGTGATGACTATAATACTAGAGTTTGGGGTAATCTTTTAACCTCTTCCTAATTCCACAGTATCTACACAAATGAGGAACGCATTTGCTCCCTCAAAGGATCCAAGCTTTGCCTCATGACTCAATCATCTTGGCCACAAAACAACTCACCTAATTGCTCAAAATCCAATACGATGTCATATCATACCCTGCTAATAGTGACAAGTCTTGGGTACTCTATTTTTAGATCATAAGACAGGTAGAGAGGGATATACATCCACTTTGCTATACTTAATAGAAATATGCCTGGAAAATATTGCAGATAAGCCTAAATTTATTTAACCTATGTTAAAATCAAATACAAATGGAGACCAGATTTGAACATTCCCTGATGAAATAAAACCAGTTCGGTCATACAAACAGAAGTTTAATTTAGCTTATTTTGCAAGACAAGTGAGGTTAACTTGACCTGGGTCACCTCTTGCTTATCCCTTTGAAAATCATACACCAGACTTCTATTATTCCCCAGAATTGAAATGAGGCAACTACTAACCAATTCTCTTTAAGAAAATTCTTATGAAAAACAAAAAGAAGGTTCCTATATTGTAACCAGCTCTGTGAAGAATTAACAGTCACAGTCCCATACTACATACACTGCTTTATAACAATGAATCTCTGAGCCTCATTCCATGTTTTGCTTTTAGTGCTCCCAGTTTACAAACTGTCTTTTTTCATGTGCACAATAAACTTCTACTAATTGCCACTTCGGTGATTCATCGACTTTAATTGTTTCTTTCCAAACTTGAAAACTAGCTCTTGGGACTCCTGGGTGGCTCAGCAGTTGAGCATCTGCCTTTGGCTCAGGGCACGATCCAGGATCGAGCCCCACATCAGGCTTCCTGCATGGAGCCTGCTTCTCCCTCTGCCTATGTCTCTTCCCTCTCCCTCTGTGTCTCTCATGAATAAATAAAATCTTTTAAAAAGTGTAATAGTATTGGTAAAACCAGAAAAAAAAAAAAAAAACTAGCTCTTTACAGAAAGATCAACCACATCATTTATTTCACGCAAATAAGTTTCCTATTTATGTAAAAAAAAATGGATTTAAGTAATAGCAGGCTGACAACGCAGGATGCAACTCTAAGTTCGTATTTTGTCAGATTGACTATGATGTATGAAATAATTCCAATCACATTTTCGTGAGACTACTGGTCCTCTCCATACAAGAGGAACTTTCCCCTATGATCCCAACGTCATTCTTCGTGTTTTTTCCTTTACAAGGCCTATCGGGCCCACACCTCATGACTCCTACCAGCCCTGACACTCTTACCCTTTACTACTCTAGACCCTGTAAGTTTCTTATTAGCAGGAACATGAATTCTCTCCCTTCCTTCCTCCCTCCCTCTTTTATTAACCCCCTCACAGGACCTACCACCACATGACCCGAAAAGCACTAAAATCACCAAAAATGGAAGGCAGACATACCACTTCCTAAATTCTAGCTCCTGAGAACTACTACTCTGTGCTAGTCTTCTAAGAGCTCTTAGAGAGTCACTTGCCAGGACCATGCCAGCTACTAAGCACTGGACGTCTGGTTGACCGGCTGCAGACTTGTCTCCATCACCAAGATAAACTCTCACATGTTATCTCTTTTGATCCTTGTAACAGTCACACCGGGCGGGCAGTTGTTTTTCTCCATTTTGCAGAGAGGAGGAAACGAAGATTACAAGATAAATTAATCCAAGACCAAGCTGCTGTGAAGTGGCGCCTCTGATGTTATCTGGCCACAATGCTCCAGCCTCCTAATCACTACTACACTCTCCCCACCCCCCTCCTCCCCCCCCCCCCCCCCCCCCCGCCCCAGCTCTTTGGGGTTTCAGGAAAGGGTCCTTCCTGGGAACATCAGGCAGGGATGGGAAGAAGCTGTGTCGGGGTGGGGTGAGGAGGGTAAAGGAGGGAAAGGAAAGGTGGGGTGAAGGGTGCAGGACCCCCGAGAAAAACAGCCCTATCGACCTGCAAACAGCAGCCACGAGGGCAAAACTCCAAACTCCGAGGCCTGTAAGGCCATCCGCTCTGACGGTGCACAGTCCCAGGCCAACCCCTTTTCCTTACAAACGGGGAAACTGAGGCTCCCGCAGTAAAAGCATCACTGCGTCCTCCTCCCCCGACCCACCACGCCCCGGAGGTCCCGGGGTGCTCCTCTACCCACCCCCACGGCTCGGCTGATGTTGTCCATCTTGCCGGCGACCTGCTGGAAGAGGGGGTAGCAGGTCTGACACAGGCGCACCGGCCGCGCGCTGCGCACCAGGCACCCGGTCAGCTCCGCGCTGCTGCGGGCGAAGTCCAGTAAGAGCTCCCGACACTCGGGATCCAGATCCGGCAGGCCGGGGGGCAGTGACAGCGGCCCCAGCCTTCCGCCCTGCAGCAGGCTCAGGGACAAGTCCTCCACCTCCAGCAGCCGCTGCTCCGACAGGAGGTCGTGGAGGACCCTGTGCGGGCTGCCCGCCAAGGCGAGCGCGCCCGACCACAGCAGCAGCAGCAGCAGCAGCAGCAACGACCTCCGCCGCGCCGCTGTGGCGTCCGGACCCATCGCGGGGTTCGCGCCCCCCCGCCCCCCGCGCCGCCGCCTCCCCGGCCCCCAGCCGGTGCCGCCGACCGCCGCCGCTTCCGGCTTCCTCGGACGCAGGCCGCGAGCCGGGTCACGAGGCGCGCGTCATGGCCCCGCCCCCTGCGCGCGGCGCCCCTCCCCATTGGCTGCCGAGGGGGCGGCGCGCGTGCGGAAGCGCGCACGCGGGGGCGGGGGCGGGGGCGGGGTCGCGCTCGCGCTCCCGGCCGGCTCGGAGCGCCCAGCGGGAGGGGCGGCTGGAGCGGGGCGACCGCCGCGTCCGACAACTGAATCTCGGGGACCTGGGCCCGCCGTGGGGGCTCCCTGCGTTCTAGAAGCCCGAGGACTCCCTTCGCACCGCAGACGGCCTCCGCCGTGGGAATCACGAGTGAGTTCCCAGAGAAAGCCCTGCTGGCAGGTGCCTTGGCAGCTTCGGCTTGCTGATTCCTTTGCCTAGTTCCCTCCTCCATCCCGTTGGGGAAGAGTAATAACATCTGTTGATTATTTGGGATCGTAGAGCCTAGTGGCTTCCGAGCTTTTTTTTTTTTTTTTTTTTTTTCTTTTAACTTGAAACTGTCAACGCCAGCGATAACGGGAAAATTCCGTATGTGCATTTTCTTTTTTTTTTTTTTTTAAGGATTTTTATTTATTTATTCATGGGAGACACAGAGAGAGGCAGAGACCCAGGCAGAGGGACAAGCAGGCTCCGTGCAGGGAGCCCGACGCGGGACTCGATCGCAGGACCCCGGGGTCACGCCCCGGGCTGCAGGCAGGTGCTCAACAGCTGCGCCACCCGGGCTGCCCCACCCCCACCCCCCATATGTGCATTTTCTAACACGGTAGCCCACTGGCCACGTGGGACCGTTGAGCGGTTGTAACGTAGCTCCTGCGACCGAGGGACTTCAGTTTTCATTGTGCTTCAAGGTAAATAGTCCCACGTGGGGCGTGGTGCTGGGCTGGACAGCGCAGGTCTAGGCTCTCTCCCCGCGTCGTGTGGTCCCCCGGCGGCCAACGTCCAGGCTCACCTGGGACTGAAGGGCTTCTCGAGGTGCAGCGCAAACCTGCATCCAGGCCAAAAACCCCTGCAAGGTGCAAGGTGCAAGGTACGGGGTAAACCGCAGAACTGCAGACTCCCCATTTCTGACACGATGGCCGAGGACGCTCTCTAGCAGGCGCCTGATCCCATTGCCCGGGCTGTAGGATGAGAGCTAATGACCCGCAAAGTGGTTTTCTGGCAAGTATCTGGCGGAACAACTTTGGTCGGAAAAAAAAAAAAAAAAAAAAAAAAAATTCCTGGCTGTTTTGTGTCGTCCCGCTTTTTATTTTTGCCTTCTAAACTGCAGAGCTGCTGTACAAACTCCCATGCAGTTCACGGTGCTAATTTAGGTTTCCGAGGGCCCTTAAAGTTACTTTCTACCCTGTGTTTGGTTATTGTTTTTGCAATTCCTAAATTTGCTTGGGATGGCTACATTTTGTTTCATTTTCCTTACCAAGAGTCTAACTTAGTAGGAAACCTGGCTTCTACAGCAGTAAATGTATTTCCAGGGAAGAAGAAACAAGTTGTCTTAATTTTCTCCAATGTTACCCTGTAACTTTTAGGTCTTCGTATGTATTAGAATTATCCTTCTTAGAAGTTCTTTCAGACATCATAATGGGTACATTGCTTAAACTCCGTGAGAAGTAGCACAGTCGGCAACGTAACAAATGCACATATTCTGACCTAATAAGTCCTCTTCTAGGAATTTATTTTAAACATATACTAACCTTGTATAGACATGATTATTATTTTTTTAAAGATTTATTTATTCATGAGACACAGGGAGAAAGAGACACAGAGAGGCGAGACACAGGCAGAGGGAAAAGCAGGCTCCATGCAGGGAGCCCAAGGTGGGACTTGATCCCAGGACCCGGATCATTCCCCGGGCTGAAGGCAGGCACTAAACCACTGAGCCACAGCCACCCAGGCTGCCCTAGACATGATTATTAATTGCATTGTTGTTTGTAAGAGTAATAGAATAGGTGGAAGAGAATGTTAAAGAAATCATGGCCCTTTCTCCCTTCCCTTCCTGGAACAGAGTGTCAAAGCACAGGTGAGAAAAGGAGAACGCGGAGGGTAGAGGGAAAGCATCAGCCTGATGGAGGGTTGGATCGTGAGTAGGGTAAGAAGACTTTCCATTCAGGGCAGGGGACAGCACCGAGTGGGAGTTTGCTTACATTCAGAAAGATTGATCAAATAAGAAAATAAATTAAGGATAATGGGGATCCAGTTTCTCACTCTCAGAGGAGGGAGTTACAAATATGAAAACGGAAAAGTCGGGGTGCCTGGGTGGCTCAGTCGGTTAAGCATCTGACTCTTCATTTTGGCTCAGGTCATGATCTCAGGGTTATGAAATTGAACCCCATTTTGGGCTCTGTGCTGGCTGTGGAGCCTGCTTGATTCTCCCTCCCTCCCTCTCCTTTTGCCCCTCTCCCCCTAAAAAAAGAAAAAGAAAATGGAGAAAAGTAGAATGAACTCTGTAGTATTGGATTAGAATTAGCAATATCAGTGACTAGAAATATGTATAGATATAGAAATAAATATAGATATAAAGGTATATGTGTGTATATTTTATATATGTAAAGGTATATGTGTGTATATTTTATATATATTATATATTTTGTATATATACATACATACATATATATATGTGCACACATGCACACATGTGTGTGTGTATGTGTGGGTGTTTTTCCCTAGCTTTGTCCACTAAGAAGGCCTGGGAGCAGAGGCACCCCACTAATAATAAGGAGTACATATAAGACCCAAATGGTGGCTTCTAAATATTATTATCCACTAAAGGGAACAAGAATCCTTGAAGAAATAGCTGATTCTACCAGTAGGGCAGAAAAAGCACAAGTTTAGCTTGGGTCATCTTATGCCAGAAAGCAAGAAAATGCTCAAAGAATTAATGGAGACAGGTCAACATACAGAAGCCAGTTTGAATAGGCTCCCAATGGCCAAATCTGGGACAATTTGAGCATCAAAATAATGATGGTTAACATGTCATAATCCACTGAATAAAACAGGAAACCATGAGCCTATGTTGATATGTTTCATGAGGCATAAGCTATTGACACATTTTCAAAGTCACCCTCCCCAAATACTTATTAATTACAAATGGAAAAAATGAGCAAATTTACAGTGGAGAAATCTGTCAGGCTCCACATTAATCAAATGGTCAACATGAGTATCATCACAATAAGATAAAGAGAAATTGTATGCCACCCGATAGAATGCAGTTAGAAGATCAGAGCATCACTTCTGTTATATTCCTGCCAAAGGCGTATAATATGCTAATATGAGAAAGCATCAGACAAGTAAAATTAAATTCATTCTAAAAAAATAGCCTGTAATCTTCAAAAATGTATGGCTATAAGAGTCAGGGAAAAACTGAGGAACTGAACCTGACAGAAAGGACATTATGGGGATGACTAGTGAAATTTGAATAGGGTCTGAGAATTAGATGGTAGTAATATATAAGGTTAATTTCCTGATTTTTATAATTATATTATGGTCATGTAAGCAAATACTTTTATTTGTAGGAAATATATAGAAAAGCACTCAAGGGTGATAGCATATCAAGTCAGCAACTTACTTTCACGCGGTTCTCGAAAAAATGATTTGTACTATGCTTACAACTTTTTTATAAGCTTTAAATCATTTCAAACTCTAAAAAGTATATTGTAAAGGCAATTAGGGTACAGCAATACAGTAGAATTCTATGCACTTGAAATCTTATGTACTGATGTGGAACAATTGCCAAAATAAATGAAAAAAAAGGTGTCAGAAGAAAAGAATTTTTAATGCTCATGCATGGATATGCACAGTTTCCAGAAGGTTACACAAAAGCTGGTCACTTCGGTAGAAGAGGACTTGAGGAATGCCGGAACAAAGCTAGGAGAGAGACTATTCATTGTAAACTTTCATACTTACAAAATGTTCCATGGGAGTATACTTCTTACTGAAATAAATTAATAAAAACTACAAGAATTCAACTTGTCAGCCATCAGTGGGCTCAGGGCATTTATGAATCCCACAAAACTTTGCAGAATTTTGTATGTATGTATGTATATTTTTCTGAGAAGAAAGTCATAAATTTAAGCATATTTTTATAGGGGTCTATAATCCAAAAGATTAACAACCATTAATTTAAAATAAACCTCAGGGATGCCTGGGTGGCTCAGTGGTTGAGCATCTCCCTTTGGCTTGGGGAGTGATCCCAGAGTCCCAGGATCAAGTCTCACATTGGGCTTCCTGCATTGGGGCCTGCTTCTTCCTCTGCCTGTGTCTCTGCCTCTGTGTGTGTGTGTGTGTGTGTGTCTCATAAATAAATAAAATCTTTTAAAAAATAAAAATAAAAGAATAATAATAAAATAAACCTCAGTAACATTTCTTCCTTCAAGTTTGAGTTACATTAAATTTGCTTTTTATCTCAGCTGTCTTAGAATATGTGGCACAAACAACTAAAGCAAAACAAAAAGCCATAATTCATTGTGGTAGGTACTACAATAAACAAAGATGACTGGAACACTATTGTGCTCTCAGAGAATAGGATATAAAAATCAAATGAACACTATTGTGCTCTCAGAGAATAGGATATAAAAATCAAATGTGTACAATAAAATTAAATATTAAAGGAGATAATGTGGAAGTGTTTTAGAAGCATTAAAGATAGAACCAATTTAGGGGTGTGGAAAAGAATCAGACATGTCTCCAAAGAGGACGTGATTTTTGAGTGGTGTCTTATAGAATGAGTAGGAATTTACCCAGAGGCAGCTGCAAGACTTGTCTTAAAGTTGCATCAGTATGGCAAACACTATTTTGTGGGGTTTTTTTTTTTTCATGCATTTGAGAGAGTGAGGGAGCATGGGGAGAGTCAGAAGGAGAGGAAGAGAATCTCAAGCAGACTCCTGCTGAGCCCAGAGCCCTGCTCCATCTCACAACCCTGAAAACATGACCTGAGCCAAAACCTAGAGTCAGACACTCAACCAGCAGGGCCACCCAGGAGCCCCACACTATTTTGTTTTCTTAGGGTTAATGGTGGAAATTATGAGGATGGTGATGAAGCCAATTTGTCCACCTACTTTTCATGCTAAAAAACTTAAGTTTTATCCCATAGGAAATGGGAAATCTCTTGAAGACTTAAGCAGGACAATAATAGAATCAGATGGGCATTTAAAAATGGAACTCTCACAGCAGTGTAGAAAATTTTTTTGCAGTACCGAGACTAAAGCATAATTAAAGGAAAAGATGGTAAAGGCCTAAAGGAGGCTAAGGTGGGAGTGAGAGAGAAGAGGAATTAGATTGAAGAGCTATTTATGATACAAAAGGAACAAGAATTGATGACTATATAGTTCTGGAATGTGAACCAGAGATGACTCCATGGTCACAAATTTGGGTATCTGGGTGAATGGTAGTACCATGGACAGAAATAGAGAATAAAGGAAGTGTAGGCTACATTTGGACTGTGATAGAAACAGTGAGTTCAACTGGAATTTTTAGTTTAGGTGCTTTTGATAGAGACACCCAGGGAGCATTTTAAATTACATATCTGGTATATGGTAAGTGGCCTGGGCTAGAGACTCAGAGTTGGAAATTCCTGAGGTTCATGTGATAGTTGAGTCCATGAAGGTAAAGGAGTCACCCAAGACTGAGACACTAGGATTAATTAATGCTTGTTAAAGACTACATTCATGAATGATATACACAGTAGCTACAAAATTTAAGAATAAGATCAAGGAAAGGTCTTATCTTGACTATAAACCTAATAACCAAAGTAATGCCACTGCCTAAATTCAGGTCCTTTGCATCTTACATTATGGCAACGGCAAAGGGCAGAGATCAAAGGAAAAATATATAAGAAATCCAGAGAAGAGGAAGAGAATTTGACCTGTAGTGCTACTCCAAATTCCTCCAGTAAACTAAAAACATGAATCAATTTTCACGGAAAATTGTCAAGAAAATTTACCCATGTCAAATTACTGTGTTTTGTATACCTGAAACTAATATAACATCGTATCCCAATTATACTTCAAAAAAAGAAAAAAGAAAAGGCAATATTATATGCCAGTTAAACATTTTTTTTAATTTACCCCAAATTTGGAAGTAAAGCAAAAGAGAGTCAGTATGCTGAAACATTGTTCAGCAGGTCCAAACAAGGATTATTTAATTTTCAAGTCTAGGAGAATAAACGTATGTTTGGCTCTTTACTATTTAGAGCTCAGACACTATGAAGTTATATGTTAATGTATAGATTTCTCTCCCCTAGAAAAGATAACCCTGCAAGTTATAGTTTGATTACCCTGAAGATCATTAAGTTTTGTATCTAACCTAGCAATCTAATCCTAATATTATTTTCTTTTTTTCAGTGTCAATATCCAGTTTGAGAGACATTAATTAATAAGTATTTGATGCATTTTATTTTATATTTGTATAAGAGTCATATTTTTGACTATTTGGAAATTACACTTTAATAGTTATTTCCTTTAGAACGTGCGGAATGGGAGAAAGTAAGGCTGTAAGCCAAGAAGATAATCAAAGATGATCAGACAAGGCCCAGAGACCAAGTCTCCCTGCTAACACCTTTTCTCTGCTATGATCTATTCTCATCATTACAAGCAAAGTGATCCTTTCAAAACCTGGATTGGGTCATGTCGCTCTTTATGCTCCAACTCTACTAGTAGCTACACATCTTACTCAAAGTTAAAGGCAAAGTCTTTACTATGTCCTAGAAGGATCTACATGGTCTATCATCTACCACTCCTACCAGCCTGCCCTTCCTCCCTAACCTGCTATATTTTTCTCCCTAGCTCTTACTACCATATTTAATCCTATACAGTTGTTTCTTTTCCTGACTCCTGCCACTGGAATTTAAGCTCCTTGAGAGCAAAAACTGACAGTTTTGTCTACTGCTCTATCTCTAGTACTTAGAACAATGCTTGGTACTTAATACGTGCTCCATAAGTATTTATTGAAAGATGGTTTCATTTAGAGGGGTGTGGAATATAAAAAGTTGGAGTCTTTAAAAGAAAGTGAAATAAGTGATTTTTTTATTTTTAAATTTTTTTTAAATAAGTGTTTTATATAGTGAAAAAGTGGGCATATTAGGTAAGGGTAATAAGACTGCCAGGCATTATTGAGTCCCTGTTTGAGATTTGTGGTCACAATTTTAAGGTGTGGCCAATCAGCCTAATGATATGTTCTCTTTGGCAATAATCAGTTGTTCAGGTAAAAGTATAGAACAGCATAAAAGTCAAGCTTAAAATTGTTGGGACATTGCCGAGGCCAGTATGATGAAAGGAGAGAGCACCATACCACCTTGTATGTCTCCTCACCGGACCCAGTTTCCCATGCCTTTCCACCTTCTCATGTCATTCTTTTAGAACCATTGGGACTCACATTGTATCATCTATAATCTCCCATTTCCTCAACATCTTCTCGAAATAGTCCCTTAACCGTCTTTGCCCTAACAAAACCTGGCTATCCCTTGATGACCTCACTTCCTCTATGCTTTGTGACCTGTAAAGATTTCATGGAACTTCTTCAAAAGGAACCCTAAACTGAGGAACCCTAAGCTGAGATCACGCACCTTTCCAATTCCCAAGCAGAGTGACTTACTTTGACCTATTTTACACATTAGAGTTCGACATGAGATTTTTTAAAAATTCCACTAGGGAAAGAATAATTTGGAAACTACTGTTTCATTACATTTTTGCCATGGGCCACTATCTGCTATGTCTCTGCAATCATCCCATTTCCGAGATTATCCTGATTCTGTTCCACCATCAGGTATTGGCTTATGAGGTGAGATAACATGGCTTTCTAGTTAGACCTCTAAGATAAGCCACGTTTGAATCTGTTGTAGAGACATCATGTATCACTTAAGATTCTAGACATTGAGGCTCTGTGCTATAACAAAATGGGACTTTTGGGTTGTCTCCCTTGGAAGGGGGTGAGGGGAATGAGTGTATTTTGCCCACAGGAAGGAGAGTCAGTCAAATATTTAGATGAACTGTAGTAGTCATGAATCATTCACTAACCATTTCCAATTTTTCTCCTGTGCACTTAGTGGATTGTACTTTGCTGTACCTTTGTTAGCCACTTAATTTGGCTAGTGAAAGGTGGCCAAAAATGACAGGTTGAAGCTTTAGAAATCAGTGTATGATTCACCAGATATCCCCTCCTCCCCCAGTTCCTCTCACCTTTCTAGACGATGGAAGTTCTGTCAGCCTGTTTGAGAAAGCACGGAACAGAACCTCTAGTTGACCTGTGATGGACATGCAACTTGAGAAAGAAATAAACCTTTGTTTTTTTTGTTTTGGGGGTCTTTTAAAAGATTTACGTATTTATTTATTTTAGAGAGAAAGCATGAGCAGGGGAAAGAGTAGAGGGGGAGGGAGAGAGAGAATCTCAACCAGACTCCATGCTGATTTTGGAGCCCACCGTGGGGCTTGATCCCACGACCCTGAAATCATGACCTGAGCCAAAATCAAGAATCGAAGGCTTAACTGACTGAGCTACCCAGGCACCCAAAATCTTTGTTTTTATAAGCTATTAAGATTTAGGGGTTGTTTGTTACCACAGCAAAACCTAGTCACATGTTTGTTTGCTGATTTTCTCCCCACTATTTTCTCTAATTCTCTCTTTGGATCTCCTTTTATATGTTAGTCCTTATTTTGAAGATAGTGCTGAACTTTCTTCAATATCCATTCTCTCCTTCCTTTTTTCCCCCTCTGCTTCCTTCCTCCCTCTGAGTTTTAGCAAAGCATATGACCACGTAGGCAAGACTACATTCCAGCGTTCCTTACAGCTAGATGTGAACAGAAGTATTACATGTACCTTATGAGTCATATATTTAAGTTTGTGGCTCTTCTTAACCTCCCTCCTGCTAGTTAGAAAGTGTTAACTGAAACAGCAGCCCTGGATACAGGGATGAATATGGATGTAACATATTTAGCACAACAGAGCCAATTGGTCATAATGTAGAGCCATCTGCCTATCTTAGGCCACAGAGGAAAAAAAAAAAGAAAAAGAAAACTTCTGTGCATTTAAACCACTGTATTTTGGAATCTCTTTGTTATACCAACTTAACCTTTTTCCTAATACGGTCCCCCTAGACTGTTACTTTAGTTTTCTCATCTTCTGTGTCCTATTTTTCCATCTCTTTGTCTTTTTACTTTACTTTCTGGAGATTTCATTAACTTTGTTCTCTAGTGCTTCTATTAAGTTTTTCATTTCTACCATACTTTTAATTTCATTTCTATCATACTTTTAATTTCTAACTTTTATAGATGCTATATCTTTTTTAAAAAGTTTTCTTCTTCCTCATAACCTATTTCCTCCAAGTTTTTTTCTCATTTTTCCTTGACTACCTGGTGAACATTGGCTCCCTGCTCACAGTCAGCAGAAAGGCACTACAAAGCTAAATGGACGCTCATGGATAGAGGTATTTGACTGTAGGCATCACTGTAGGCCAGTGGTTCTTAATTGAGGGCCTTATCTATTCCCCTTCCCTAAGGACACTGACAATGTCTGGGGACATTTTTGGTTGTCACAACTGGGGGAGCAGTGCAACTGGTATCTACTGGGGCAGAGAGGAATGCTGCTAAAAATCTTACAATGCACAGAATGGTCACCTAAAACAAAGAATTGAAAACATAGTATTTTAGATCTTTTCACTTGGGCGGGTCATAACCTCCAGAGAAGACTTTGCCAATATGCTATCTGGCAGCCAGCATTCTGAGATCCTGGCAGTAGAAAAAGACTGCATTCAGTTAGTAAAAGTTTATTTAATCCCTCTATTCTCAGTAAAACACCCCTGCCCTCATATATGCATGCCTCTTGGTCCAGACTCCTTCTGTTTCACTTTCCAGAGTCTAGAAAACTTTGGGAGTATTCTTCTGGGTGAGACAGAGTTGTAGGAAGCTTATTTGTAAACAGTCTTTCAGACTTTTAGCTCCTCCTTACCTACATTTTCAAAGGTACTTCAGGTCCTGTATTTCCCAGGTTATTTGAGAGTTCTATAACATATTTCACTTGCTTTTTTTCTACTGTAGGCTTAGGATTCAACTTTTCTGGTTCTGCTAAGTCAGTTGTGACTAGTCCATTTGCTTTCCAGCTTCCAGTATTCTTCCAGTTTTCTCCCCTTCTGTTCTCTGTGTCTTTGTGAGTCCTTTAGAAAATCCTTTTACTGTCATTTTGGTGGGATTTCAGGAAAGAACAGATCTAATCATGCATTCAACTTGCTACCTTAGGTAGCAGGTTCCTCTGTTTTACCTCACTCTTTATTAATTAGAATGTATCTCTTATGCCCCCCACCCCCACCCATTAGATGATAACCTCATGGGGAATGTGAACTCTATCCTGTTTATATTTGTATACTCAAGTACCTGGCCTTAGTAGGTACTCAATACATTTGTTACACTGAGTTTATGTAATGCAAATATACATCTGCTTTAAATACTTTTTCCATTGATACATCAGGAGAAATTTATATTTTTATTTTCCAAGTTCTCTAATATGCAGAAAAATACAATAATAAGTTAATTCTTAATGCCTATAAACTTTGCATGCCTGACTAAAATGACCTGAGCACATGGAACATGTAAATCATATTGTTCGTTCATTACACTTTGCAAAGAGTCTCACCTACTCAGTCTGGTGGCCAGTCTCATTTCCAAATCTTGCACCACAGAGTATTTTATGACATCTGCATTAGAGAATATTTTTAAAACATAAAGTTTAATCACATTTACCTGACAGATTATCTGGTTACAAATGTATACTTCTCTTAGATGAATTTTATTAGAACTTCAAATACCTTATATACGGTGCTGTTTCTTCCATAGTCAGAATTCATAGGTCCAGGAATCCAGGGGTAGAAATAGGAGTGGTAGCACTCACTATTACCCCTAGTAATCCAGTAGCAAAGTTTTTGGTTCCTGTTCCCATAGCCTTATGTTCCGCTGGCCTAGAGGTCTTTGTTCTAAAGGGAGGAATGCTTCTACCGGACCATACAACAATGATTCCACTGAACTGGAAGTTAAGACTGCTGCCTGGCCACTTTGGGTTCCTCATGTGTCTGAATCAACAGGCAAAGAAAGGAGTTACTATGCTGGCTAGGGTGATTGATTCTGATTACCAAGGGGAAATTGGACTACTCATCCACCATAGAAGGAAAGAAGAGTATGTCTGAAATACAGGGGATCCCTTAGTATTACTGTGCCCTGTGAGAAAGACCAATGGAAAACTACAACAACGCAATCCAGACAGAACTACTAATGGCTTATACACTTCAGGAATGAAGATTTGGGTCATCCCACCAGGTAAAGAATCATGACCAGCTGAGGTGCTTGCTGAAGACCAAGGGAATTCAGAATGGGTAGTGGAAGAAGTTAGTTATAAATACCAGAGATAACCATGTGACTAGTTATAGAAATGAAGATTGTAATTGTCATGAGCATTTCTCCTTATTTTGTTATGCATGTATGTGTGTGTATATCACAAATATCTTTGTTTTCTTCATTCTTATTTCCTTATCATATAATGTAAGATATATTGTTTACATCATAATATTTAAGTATTGTTAATTTTACATTGTAGAATTTGGATTATGGGATATCAAGAAGAGTAAACATCACTCAACAATATGAACTCCCCTTCTGAGGAAAGAGTTAGTATATTTTTGGTTATATGTAGGATAGTTGTATCATGTTAGGTAGAATTATGACCTTGCTATTGTCATTATTTAGAGATTAAATTTGGTTTAAGGAGTTGCATATATGGGGATCCCTGGGTGGCTCAGAGGTTTGGCGCCTGCCGTCAGCCTGGGGCATGATCCTGGAGTCCTGGGATCGAGTCCCATGGCGGGCTCCCTGCATGGGGCCTGCTTTTCCCTCTGCCTGTGTCTCTGCCTCTCTCTCTGTGTGTCTCTCATGAATAAATAAATAAAATGTTTTTTAAAAAAAGGAGTTGCATATATGGATTTCAAATTCACGTGGCTGGACTTCTGATGGTCAATTTTATATATCAACCTGACTGGGTTACAGGTGCCCAACATTTGGTCAACAGTATGCTGAGTTTGTCTGTAAGGGTGTTTCTGGATAAGCTAACATTTGTATGTGTACACTGAATAAAGCAGGTTACCCTCCCTAACGTGGGTAAGCCTCATTCAATCAGCTGAAGACCTAAATGGAACAAAAAGACTGAGTAAGAGGGAATGCCTCCTGCCTGACTGCTTTGAGCTAGGACATTGATTTTTTTCTCCTACCTTCAGACTTGAATTGAAACATCAGCTCTTCTTGGGTATTGAGTTGGCCAGCTTTGGACTAGAACTTAAACTCATGGCTCTCCTATTTCTCAGGCCATCAGAATCAGAATATAACTACACATCAGCTCTCTTAGGTCTCCAGCTTGCTAACTGCAGCCTCCATAATCATGTTAGGCAATTCCTTATA
Organism: Canis lupus dingo; assembly: GCF_003254725.2. Lineage (NCBI taxonomy): Eukaryota > Metazoa > Chordata > Mammalia > Carnivora > Canidae > Canis > Canis lupus. The sequence continues at coordinate 65,424,001 of NC_064254.1, forward strand.
ATCGTTCAGTCTTTCCTCTCTCTAGCCAGCTAGCTAACTAGTTTTCTCTGTCTCTCTGTATATATATATTGGTTCTGTTCTCTTGAGAACCCTAACACACATACATAATTATAAATAGAAAAGTAATTGTACTTTTTAAAATATCCTGTTAATTATTCAATGCTTATTAATAACCATATATGAATTTTGTGTATCTCTTATTAGTTTAAAATGTGTTTTGTTTTTTGTTGTTTGTTATCCATTTAATTTGTTGGGATATATAGATTATTAAAGAAATGAACAGGATAGGAAACAAAGGCTAAAATGGACTATTGGGACTTCATAAAGATAAACTTTTGCACAGCAAAGGAAACAGTCAACAAAACCAAAAGTAACCTACAGAATGAGAGAAAATATTTGCAAATGATGTATCACATAAAGGGCTAGTATCCAAAATCTATATAGAACTTATCAGGCTATGGGACGCTTGGGTAGCTCAGCAGTTGATCCCGGAGTTCCGGGATCAAGTCCCACATTGGGCTTCCTGCATGGAGCCTGCTTCTCCCTCTGCCTGTGTCTCTGCCTCTCTCTCTGTGTGTCTCTAATGAATAAATAAATAAAATCTTTAAAAAAAAAAAAAAAGAAGAAGAACTTATCAGACTTAACACCCAAAGAACAAATAATCCAATCAAGAAATAGGCACAGGACATGAACAGACATTTCTCCAAAGAAGACATACAAATGACCAAAGACACATGAAAAAATGATCAATATCACTTGGCATCAGGGAAATACAAGTCAAAACCACAATGAAATAATACTTCACACCAGTCAAAATGGCTAAAATTTACAAGACAGGAAATGGCAGATATTGGTGAGGATGCAGAGAAAGGGGAAACCTCTTGCGATGTTGGTAGGAATGCAAACTGATGCAGCCACTCTGGAAAACAGTATGGAGGTTCCTCAAAAAATGAAAATAGAGCTACCCTACAATCCACCAATTGCACTACTGGGTATTTACCTCAAAGATACAAATATAGTGACCCTAAATGGGTACCTGCATCCCAATGTTTATAGCAGCAAAGTCCACGATAGCCAAACTGTGGAAAGAGCCCAGATGAGTAGATAAAGAGGATATGGTATATGTGTGTGTATATATATATATATACACACACATATACCATATACACACATACAATGGACTACTACTCAGCCATCAAAAAAATTGAAATCTTGCTATTTGCAACAACATGGATGGAACTAGAAAGTATTATGCTAAGCAAAATAAGTCGATCAGTGAAAGACGACTAGCATATGATTTCATTCATGTGTGAAATTTAAGAAACAAAATAGAGGATCATAGGGGAAGAGAGAAAAAACAAGATGAAATCAGAGAGGGGGACAAACCATAAGAGACTCTTAATCACAGGAAATAAACTGAGGGTTGCTGGAGGGGAAGGAGTTGGGGGGGATGGGGTAACTGGGTGATGAACATTAAGGAGGGCATGTGATGCAACGAGCACTGAGTATAAGACTTAACAAATCATTTTTTTAAATAATAAATTTATTTTTTATTGGTAAATGGGTAGGAAGTATCAGAAAGGGAGACAGAACATGAAGACTCCTAACTGGGAAATGAACTAGGGGTGGTGAAAGGAGAGGAGGGCGGGGGGTGGGGGTGCATGGGTGACGGGCACTGAAGGGGGCACTTGATGGGATGAGCACTGGGTGTTATTCTGTATGTTGACAAATTGAACACCAATAAAAATAAATTTATTATTTAAAAAAAAAGAAAAAGACTTAACAAATCAGGGGATCCCTGGGTGGCTCAGTGGTTTAGCGCCACCTTCAGCCCAGGGTGTGATCCTGGAGATCCGGGATCGAGTTCCACATCAGGTTCCTGCATGGAGCCTGCTTCTCCCTCTGCCTGTGTCTCAGCCTCTCTCTCTCTCTCTCTCTCTCTCTCTGTCTCTCATGAATAAATAAAATCTTTAAAAAAAAAAAGACTAATCACTGCCCTCTACCTCTGAAACCAATAATATATATGTTAATTGAATTAAAATAAAAATTTTTTTAAAATGAACAAGATGCTATAGAAATAGTACGCCTTTTTTTAAAAAGAGTTTATTTGAGAGAGAGCAAGCAAGAGAGGGGGAGGGGGCACAGGGAGATTGAGAAGCAGGCTCTCCACTGAGCAGGGAGCTGGACTTGGGCTGGATCCCAGGACCTTGAGATCATGACCTGAGCCAAGGCAGTCGGTTAAATGACTAAGCCTACCCAGCACCCCTATGTGCCTTTTTTAATGTCAAATTTTAAGTATTCTTTGTAAGTAAATCACAATCATTGTGTACATGACAACAAAAGCAGAAGGAAGAAAATGTTACAAAGAAGGTAAAGGGTATGAATGTCCATGTCTCAGGAAGGCCTGTTCTCCAGTACACTTACAGCAACATTTTAGAGCAAGTACTACTTGTTAACATCCTTCTACTGTGCTTCTTGAAGACCTGGACAATGTCAGATTGTTTGCTTTGTTTCTTTTGTGACCTATTTTATTTTTCTTCCAATTTTAATTTGGTCCAACTGCTTCATTCAAATAAAGTCATTTTATCTCTCCTGTTCTGATTAATATTTTAATTATCCAGTTTTTACCAGCTGTGTCCACCCCAGCTTTTTATGAAGAATGGAGAGCTATGCTTTCTGTATTTGAATAATGAAACTATGGACAGGGTCACTCTTTTCTTCCCCAAGTTAGAAAAAGAAATTACCCACAAAAGAGACTTCTGCTGCTCTAGGTATCACAGGGGAGATAATTGCCTATCTATTCTATTTTATTAGTGTCTTAGACATTTTAAAGACTGTGATAGCTATTTGAACTAATTACTTAAGGGATGCTTGGCTGGCTCAGTTGGTAGAGCATGCAACTCTTAATCTTACAGTTGTGAATTCAAGCCCCATGTTGGGTGTAAAAAAAAAAAAAAAGGATTGTGTGATGATAAAATGAGTTAAAAAAATAATTACTTGATTTTATAGAAAAGAAATATATATGTGAATATATTTACATACACATACATTTATATGTGCATGTAAATCTTGGACTTCTCTGAACTCATTTTGACTTTTCTGGGGTACCTTGATTGTATTCCTAGATCTTTAGGGACTGGATTCTTTGTGCATTCAAAAATAAGTACTGGCTGATGTGATAGAGGCAATGTGACTGTAGGACTAAGCAGTAGGCTTCTATCAAGACAGTCTATCTCTTGGATTACTTTGGTTTCAAGAAACAGAAACCAAATGAACTTAAGCAAAAAGTAGAAAATATAAGGATGAAACCAAGGCCATGTCTCAGGATGGAACTGTATGCGTGAGACACTTTCTTTGCTCCACTTTATATATCTCTTTAACTACCCAGTCTTCATGGTAGAAAATATGGCTGCACAAACCATTTTATATCTCCTGCATTAAAGATTTCAACTTAAACCACATCTCTTATTCCCAATTCCAAATTTCTCAAGGCTGAGTCTCTACCCAGCCCAAACTGTATTTAACATGAAAGTTAGGGGACATAATTTATAACCATGGCTGCTCAGGAGTCTATCCTGTGACCATGTAGAAAAGGGGGAAAGAGAGAAGTTTGTAGAGAAGGGAGGCTAGCTGTCAAACTTAATAGGTACCCATTGCAAGATCCTTCACTTCATTCCTAATGACCCATTGCAAGATCCTTCACTTCACTCCTAATGAAAAAGTGCTATTAAAGAGTAGCTTACTGGAGTCCATGCTGAGGAAAAAGAAGTGGATGATCTTCAAGGTAGATTGAGTGAAAGGAGAAATTTTGAGGCAACTGGGGTTTGGGTGACTCCCCTTAATTCATACTGAAAGTATGGTTTCTTAAAAATACAGTTCATGGGGATCCCTGGGTGGCTCAGCGGTTTTAGTGCCTGCCTTCGGCCCAGGGTGTGATCCTGGAGACCTGGGATCGAGTCCCATGTCAGGTTCCCTGCATGGAGCCAGCTTCTCTCACTGCCTGTGTTTCTGCCTCTCTCTCTCTCTCTCTCTCTCTCTCGTGAATAAATACAATCTTAAAAAAAAATACAGCTCATTATTTGAACCATTCTCACACAAAGAGATTTAACTGACTGTGGCAAATTTATTACTAGATTTTGAGCCATCTTCAAATTCAAATATATGTTAATTATCCGGGTCAGCTTTGCAGAGATTCAATTATCACAAGTGCTTGAAATGACCAGAATGGACAAGTAGTGACTCAGTTGTTTCCATCCTGTAAGCCAATGGGTTCCAGCCTGAGATCCTGAGACATCTAAGAGTACACAGAAATAATTAAAGATCCATAAACTCTTTCCAAATTTCATAAAGTCTTTATTTTAAATATTTTATTTGAGAGAGAGAGCACCAGAGAGCACAGATAGAAAGGGAGAAGTAGACTCCCTGCTGAGAAGGGAGCCTGATGCGGAACTTGATCCCAGGACCCTGAGACCATGACCTGAGTGGAAGGCAAATGCTTAACCAACTGAGCCACCCAGGCTCCCCAAATTTCATAAACACTTAAAGAAATAATATATTTACCTGACACATCAAAAATCTGACACCTAAAAAACATCAAACTTTCCTGTTTTAGAATATAATTATATCGAGGCAAGCAGTAAACCTATTCTATGCTAATCTTAAGCTCTGGAGATAAACACACACAAACGTAAATTGGTTCATTAAATAGATTCTGGGCAAATGAATTATATCCTGGGAAAAATGTGACTTTAATAAATTCATATGTGACTCTTATTATTCTGTTTAAAGACCATAGGAAGAGAAATTTAAAATTCAAGATTACTGGGCACCTGGGTGGCTCAGTCACTTGAGTGTCTGCCTTTAGCTCAGGTCATGATCTCAGGGTCCTGGTATCGAGCTCAGTGTGGGCTCCCTGCTCAGTGGGGAGTTTGCTTCTCCTCCTCCCTCTGCTCCCCCACCCACCCCATTTGTATTCTGTCACTCTAATTAATAAATCTTTGGAAAAAATTTCAAGATTACCAAACACAACTTTCCTGGAAATATATAAACATGAGTTAACTAGGCATCTCTCTAAAATAATAAGGTCTAAAATAATGACTTCTGGAAAACCCTCCTTCTTTCCTCTTAAAATATATTAGAATATCACCCAGCCCATTATTAGAAGATATATTCATTAGAATAATATAATGCCTTAATGACAGAACTCTGTGAGTGATAAGTTGTTTCCCAAAATGTTCTGCCTTTAGAGCATGAATTTTGGATCCTGTGAATGTCAAGATCTTGGATGTTTAGGGTTTTCTGCAAGTCCTCATCTCCATAATGATCACAAGTGCTTGGTTATTTTCTGCTTCATTCCATGATTAGGCCCTCTGGACCCAGATGGAAAGAACGAGATAGATAGGTTTCTAAAATACATATTCTCTACATGTAGTCCAAGTTGTCAGAAATATTTCACACCCTAAGCAGTTGTGCTTGAAATCCTTTTTGCAGCAAAGCCAGCCCTCTTCCTACAGCCGGGATACATTTGTAAGATCATTTTGAGCAACCTTGAAGACTTCCTTCACTTCACCAAGGCTCAAACCTCTGCACTGTTCCTATTCCATTCTGCCTTTTAGAAAAATATTTACAGTAGACCCTTGAACAACACAGGTTTAAACTGTGCAGGTCCAGTTACACATGGATATTTTTCGATAAATACAATACTATAAATGTATCTCCTCTTAATGATTGTCTTAATAACATTTTATCTTTCTCTAGATTTATTATAATACAATATGTAGTACCTATACAAAATATGTATTAATCAACTGCTTGTGTTATCAATAAGGCTTCCAGTCAACAGTAGGCTATTAATAATAAGTTTGGGGGGATTCAAAAGTTATACACCAATTTTCCACTGCACAAGGATCAGCCCTTGCTGTGTATAACCTCCACATTGTTCAAGGGTCAACTGTCATCCCAACTCAAATAAGAAAGCCCATAATTGGAGTTCCATCTTTTTTTTTTCTTCTTTAAGATTTTCTTCATTCATGAGATAGAGGCAGAGACATAGGCAGAGGGAGAAACAGGCTCCCCACAGGAAGCTCAATGTGGGACTCAATCCCGGGGCTCTGGGATCATGCCAAGTCGAAGGCAGACGCTTTAACCGCTGAGCCACCCAGGCATCCTGCAATTTCATCTTTAAATGTACCTTCTACTTCAGTCTTGGAAATGATATATCTAAGTTTGATTTAAAAAATAATAATAATGATATTAGAAGCAGTAATGACACAAATTCTGATAGAAAGTATTAGGTTTTTTTTTCAATTTATTTATTTATGATAGTCACAGAGAGAGAGAGAGGGGGGCAGAGACACAGGCAGAGGGAGAAGCAGGCTCCATGCATCGGGATCCGGATATGGGATTCGATCCCAGGTCTCCAGGATCGCGCCCTGGGCCAAAGGCAGGCACCAAACCACTGCGCCACCCAGGGATCCCAAGTATTAGTTTTTTAAATCATTGTTTTAAATACAAAGCTACACAGAAACAGACCCATACATACAGAGAACAAACTAATGATCACCAGAGGGAGAGGTGGGGGATGTGCAAAATAGATGAAAGGGAGTGGAAGATACAGGCTTCCAGTTATGGATTGACTAAGTCACAGGATTAAAAGGTACAGCACAGAGAATATAATCAATGATATTGTAATAGCATTTTAAGGTGACGGATGGGAGCTACACTTGTGGCGAGCACAGCATAAGGTATGGACCTGCTGAATCATTATGTGATACACCTGAAACTAATGTGACATTGTATATCAACTATACTTCAATAATAAATAAATATAAAGCTACATATTTATTCAAAATTGATTCATGTTTTGTGATGGACTAATCACTTCTCAAGTGTGCTGCTTTGTAAGGTTATGAAAAAGGAAGAGTAGATGGGACATGCATTAATGAGTGTAAGGTTTTTTTTTTTTGTTTTTTTTTTTAATGAGTGTAAGGTTTGCTCACCCTTAAATACTTGTACAGGATGTTCTTTGTAAAGCAAATGTAGTGAAAATTCCCCCTTTTCTTCTTTGAAGCATCTGTGACTCTTTCTTCTTTAGATAAAATGAACTTTTTTGGTGAACACATGGCAAGGGAGAGGTTCAATGTAACAAGCAATCATGTTATTTTAAAGAGCTCCATCTCTAAATTTACATGCAGCAGTTTTTTACGGAGGGTGGGTTGCAACATGTGAGCAATTTAAATGTAACATCTCGTTTACAGGTTCAGAGTAGCTTTCAATTCCCTGTATTTGTATGCTTTCTTTTTCCCCCCAAAGATTCATTTTTATTTATTTTTAGGGAAGGGGGAGGGGCAAAGGGAAAGAGAGAGACAGAGTCCTAAGCAGACCCCTGCTGAGCACGGGCTTGATCCCATGACCCTGAGATTATGACCTGAGCAGAAACTAAGAGTCCACCCTCAACTAACTGTGACACCTGGGTGCCCCTCCTGGTATGCTTCTAATTAAATATTAATTGTACCATTCATTATGAAATGTAAGAAACACTGATTTACTAGATTTTACTTAAGAGAAAGTCAAGATGCCTGGCTTGGCTGGCTGGTTAATCCAAAGAGAAGGAATAGCCACATCAGGCTCCTTGCATGGAGCCTGCTTCTCCATCTGCCTGTGTCTCTGCCTCTCTCTCTCTCTCTCTGTGTGTCTCTTATGAATAAATAAATAAAATAAAATAAAAAAGACAAAGAGAAGGAATAAAATGTGGAATTGAGCCTTAAAATCAAAGCCTAAAATTTGAGGTTGCATAATTATTAAATTATCTCAAGTAATATTTTTTAACCTACCCAAATGATTTAAATATATGGTTAGTTATAGTAGAAGTGAGAAGGTAGCAAATGTCATAAAAAATGATATATCCAATATATAAGTTGCTACTTTATCATATGACAATTTTTAAATATATCTTCATGAAATAAACATTTTTAAAGTTGATTTATCTTAAAGTCAAAAGAAGAAAGGACCAAAAAATGTAAGTAGCCCATGGTACTTTCAGGATTTTTGTCTGAATTGTAGGATAATTGTTACAGTTGTCTCATTACTCCTCTTTGATATGTGCTTGGGTAAATTTGTGTTTTCAACTTAGTGTGACATAATTTTCAAAGACAAATCAGTTCCCTTTCAACTTTTCATTCTTCTTGTCCATAGACTCGTCATTCTTAAAATCTGGTGCTTTTGAATTTAGAATTTAAATGACCTCACTTTTAACTAGTTCTATGGAGAATAAATGAAACAATAACTTAAAGAGTTGATCAAGAAAGCCTCTAACAACTATGTGAAACTGAAAACAAACGGTGCATTTTTCCTGTCTAGAGGGCTAGAACATATCAGACCTAGGTTTCTCTTAGTCTGGGATTGAGAATTTATTCTCTTTTTTGAAAAATAAAATATGGAAAATCATATATGTTAATATACCAAATAAATATATCCATGTTCCCACCACCCAGATTTTAACAGTTATTAACATTTTGTCATGCTTTTTGAAAGTCATTTCTATAAAAGTATGTTTTAAATTCCTGTATTTTTCCTCTATTCCGATTCCCTCCCACTCCCTTCCCAATCCAGACTATAACCCTCATAATGTGATTTATTAGTATCTATTGCTGCAAAACAAATTACCCCAAAACTTAATGGTTTAAAACATTTATTTTGTTACAGTTTCCATGGATCAGGAATTCTTGTGCTTTACCTGGACCCTCTGGCCCAGGACCTCACAAGGTTGTAATCAAGGTGTTACCTGGGGCTGCAGGTTCAACTAGGGCAGCATTCACTTCCAAGTTCACTCAGTGGTTGTGGGCAGGCTTCAGTTCCTTGAGGATTATCAGACCGAGAGCTTCAGTTCCTTCCTTGCTCTTAGTTAAAGGCTGCCCTCAGTTCCTTGGCACATGGACCTTTCCATAGAGCAGCTCACAACATGCAACTTGTTTCATAGGAGCTAGAAGAGCCAGAGCCAATAAGAGAAAAGTCAGTTTTTAAATATGTAATCTTGAAAGTAATGCCATAACTTCTATTCATTATAAGCAAATCACTAAGCCCTGGTCAAACTCAAGGGGAGGAGATTATAGAAAGGCATGGAGAACAGGAAGCAGGATTCATTGGGGATCAACTTATGGGTTGGCTACCAAAGTGTGTGTCTTTGTAGCTAATTATTTTATACTTTTCTGTGAATATCTATAAATGAACTCTTTATAAACAAATAAAAATGTGCAATGTTTCATATGCTTTCAATTTATAAAAATGATTTCATAATGTGTATATTGTGCATCTTGCTTTTTTTTCTCTCAATATTTTTGACATCAGTTCATGGTTGGTGTATTTAGATTCTAGTTAGTTCCTTTTAACCACTATTCAGTACTCAATCTACGGATTACCACACTTAAAATTCTACAATATACTTCCAAATTGTTTTCCTAAAAGATTATACCTGTTTATACTTATGCCAGTAGTTTAAGAGGTACCTTTTCCCAACTTGCATATCAACCTTTTAATTGGTGATACATGATATCTCATTGTTGTTTTTTCATAATTACCTAGGAGGTTGAGCATCTTTTCATATGTTGGTGAATCATTTGGGTTTCCTAATCCCTTCAGTTTCTGTTCATACTGTAGCCATTTTTTTTAAGATTTTATTTATTTACTTGAGAGGGATCCCTGGGTGGCGCAGCGGTTTAGCGCCTGCCTTTGGCCCAGGGCGCGATCCTGGAGACCTGGGATCGAGTCCCACATCGGGCTCCCAGTGCATGGAGCCTGCTTCTCCCTCTGCCTGTGTCTCTGCCTCTCTCTCTCTCTCTCTCTCTCTCTCTCTGACTATCATAAATAAATAAAAATTTTTAAAAATTAAAAAAAAAGATTTTATTTATTTACTTGAGAGAGAGTACAAGCAAAGGGAGGGGCAGAGATAGATGGAGAAGCAAACGCACTGCTGAGCAGGGGACCTAATGTGGGGACTCAATTCCAGAGTCCTAGGACCATGACCTGAGCCAAAGGCAGACACCCAACCAGCTGAGCCACCCAGGTGCTCCTGTAGCCATCTTTCTATTGAGTTGCTTGTGCATTTCATTACACTTTGATTATATGGCTTTTGTCATACAAAAAACTTATGTAGTCAAATGTCAGTTCTTTGCCTTTATGATTTGTACTTTTTGTGTCTATTTTAAGAAACCTAAGGGTGCCTGGGTGGCTCGGTTGTTTAAGTAGCCAACTCTTGATTTAGACTCAGGTCATGATCTCAGGGTTGTGAGACTGAGCCTGGATCTGGGCTTTGGACTCTGGGCTCCAAGTTCTGTACTGAGTGTGGAGCCTGCTTAAGATTGTCTTTCTCCATCTGCACCTCCCTACTTTCCCTCTCTAAAAAAAAAAAAAAAAAAAAAAAAGAGAGAGAGAGAGAGAGAGAGAACATTTAAAAAGGACACACTTTCTGTAACCCAAGATCCTAAAGATATTCCTTGTATTTTCTTCAAATGGTTTAAAGTTTGGGTTTTTTTTTTACACTTTAAGCTCTAATCTATCTGAAATTTGTTTTTGTGTTTTGTGTGAAGTTAAGATCTTAATTTTATTTTTCTATGTGGAAAGTGAATTGTTCCAACATTATTTATTAACTGATCCATCTTTTTACCCCTGATTTCAATATCCCCTAAATGCATTAAGTCTGTTTCTGGGCTTTCTCTTTCACCTGATCTCTTCAAATATTTCTGAACCAGTATTAAACTATTTTAATTTCTAAAGTTTTATAATAACTTGATTTTTTGAAAATATTTTATTTATTTATTTGACAGAGAGCACAACAGGCAGGGGGAATGGCAGGCAGAAGGAGATAGAGAAGCAGACTCCCCACAGAGCAGGGAGCCTGATGAGGGACCTGATCCCAGGACTCTGGGATCATGACCTGAGCTGAAGGCAGACACTCAACTGACTGAGCCACCCAGGCACCCATGACATGATATTTTAAAAAGCAGTCACACCTCCTTGTTCATTTTGTTTAGAACTGTTTGGGATATTTTTAGATATTTACTCTCCTGTTTGCATTTTAATCACTTTCTCAAATTGCATTAAAAAATCCCACCTGGAATTATGCTAAATTTAAACATCAAATTGTTGTGTTTGGAATCAAGTCTTCCCAAAGAAGAACATGATATGTACCTCTACTTTAAAAAAAAATCCTTATGTCCTTCGTAATATGTTATAGTTTTCTCTTTAAAAAAAAATGTATACATCTTGGGGCACCTGGGTGGCTCAGTTGTTAAGCATCTGCCTTCAGCTCAGGTCATAGTTTTAGGATCCTGGGATTGAGCCCTGCTTCACGCTCCTTGCTGGGCAGGAAGTGTGCTTCTCCCTCTCCCTCTACTGTTTCCCCTGTTCATGCTCTCTCTCTCTTTCTCAAATAAATAAATAAAATCTTTTTAAAAAAATATAGACATCTTTTGTCAGATTTATTTCCAAGTATGTTATAGTATAGTATGTTTACTATAGTGAACGGTATCCTTTTTCTATTCATTTTTAAATTATTTACATAATGCTGACTTATAGAAATACCATTGATGTTTGTGGTAGTATGTCAAGGAAATTAAATTTCTTCATTAATTTTACAAGTTTGACTATAAATCGCCTTAGATTTTCCATGTAGATTATTATAGCATCTGCAAATAACACTTTTTATTTTTTCTTTTCCTGTGTGTACATTTATCCTTTGTTTTGACCACCCAGCATCTGAACTCTTTTCTATGTTTGAGGAATTTCCCATTTTATGAGTCTGGTTGTAGGATAAAGACTGCTCCCTCTTTAGGAGCTTAAAATATTCCAGACGTCTTTCCCAGCCTTCCTTGCAGCTGAGGAACAAGCAATTACTGATACTGTAGTGGTGACAGCAGTGACATTAAGAGCAGTGATGGAGCAGAGCTGACATCAGTGTGAGCAAGAGTAGCAGTTGCAGTCAAGTTGCAGGAACAGAAGTGATAATGGTCTATCAATAATGTCTAGGCCTCAGTGGTGGCAGCAAAGGATTCCTTGTCAGACATTTCTGCAGCATGTTATAGGCACTTCTGGAAATTCAGCCTTAAGTCTAGTTTTTCAGCTTTCCCAAAGATTCTGTGAGCTGTCAAATATTCTGGTAATAAACTGTTTCTGCTTAATCAACCAGAGTCAGCATCTACTGCTCATAACTAAGAACTCTTAAGAGATATATTTTGTCTCTTTGAACTTTTTATTCTACTTTTTAAAAATCCAGTAGGTTGTCAAGGATCTCCAATACAGTATTAAAAAGTAGGAGTGGTAGTATTTTAGTATTGCCTTGCACCTAACTTTAAAAGGAATGTTTCTGAGAATCTGGCTGGCTCAGTTGGTAGAGCATTTGACTCTTGATATTGGGGGGATGAGTTGGATCCCCACATTGTGCATGGAGATTACTTATGTTAAAGAAAAGGAATGTTTCTGAAGTTTCACCACTTAGCATGCTGTTTGTGTGTATGTTTTTAGTGGATATCAAATAATCAGGTTAGGGAAATTCTATTAATATTTTGCTGAGAAGTTTTTAAAAATCATGAATGGGTCACATTTAGGTCTTTCATCCATTTTGAGTTTATTTTTGTGTATGATAGAAGAAAGTGGTCCAATTTCATTCTTTTGCATGTTGCTGTCCAGTTTTCCCAACATCGTTTCTTGAAGAGATTATCTTTTTCCCATTGGATATTCTTTCCTGCTTTGTCAAAGATTCATTGACCATATATTTGTGGGTTCATTTCTGGATTTTCTATTCTGTTCCATTGATCTATATGTCTATTTTTGTGCCAGTACCATACTGTTTTTGATCACTGTAGGTTTGTAATATAACTTAAAGTCCAGAATTGTGATGCCTCCAGCTCTGCTATTCTTCTCCAAGGCTGCTTCGGCTATTCAGGGTCTTTTGCGGTTTCATATAAATTTTAGGATTGTTTGGTTATAGCTCTGTGAAAAATGCTGTTGATATTTTGATAGGGATTGCATAAATGTTCAGATTGCTTTGAGTAGTATAGACATTTTAACAATATTTATTCTTCAATCCATGAGCATGGAATGTCTTTCCATTTCTTTGTGTCTTCTTCAGTTTCTTTCATTAGTGTTTTATAGTTTTCAGGTCTTTCACTTCTTTGGTTAGGTTTATTCCTAAGTATCTTACTGTTTTTGGTGCATTATAAATGAAATTGATTCCTTGATTTCTCTTTCTGCTGCTTCATTATTGGGTATATAAATGGGATAAAATGGGATATTTTATCCTGCAACTTTACTAAATTCATGTATTAGTTCTAGCAATTTTTTTGATGGAGTCTTTCAGGTTTTCTGCATATAGTATCATATCATCTGCAAATAGTGAAAGTTTTACATCTTCCTTGCCAATTTGGATGCCTTTCTTTCGTTGTCTGATTGCTATAGCTAAGACTTTCAGTACTATATTAAATAATAGTGGTGAGAGTGGACATCCCTGTCTTCTTCCTGACTGTAGAGGAAAAGTTCTCAAATTTGAAATAGGGCAGCCTGGGTGGCTCAGCCGTTTAGCACCGCCTTCAGCCCAGGGCGTGATCCTGGAGACCGAGGATCGAGTCCCACATCAGGCTCCCTGCATAGAGCCTGCTTCTTCCTCTGCCTGTGTCTCTGCCTCTCTCTGTGTGTGTCTCTCATGAATAAATAAATAAAATCTTTTAAAAATTTCAAAAATAGGTTAAAGACCTAAGTGGAAGATATGAAACTTTAAAAATCCTAGAGGAGAACACAGACAATAACCTTTTTGACATCATTTGTGGCAACTTCTTTCTAGATATGTCTCCTGAGGCAAAGGAAACAAAAGCAAAAATAAATTACTGGGACTTCATAAAAATAAAAAGCTTCTTCTGCATAGTGAAGGAAACAAAATTAAAAGGCAACCTACAGAATGGGAAAAGATACTTGCAAATTACATATCTGATAAAGGGTTAGTATCCAAAATATATAAAGAACTTACAAAACTGAACATCCAAAAACTGAATAATCCAATTAAAAAATGGGCAGAAGACATAGACATTTCTCCAAAGAAGGCATACAGATGGCCAACAGACACATGAAAAGATTCTCAACATCACTAATCATCAAATACAAATCGAAATACAAATCAAAACTACAATGAAATGTCACCTCACGCCTGTCAAAATAGCTAAACTCGGCAACATAAGAAGCAACAGGTATTAGTGATGATGTAGAAAAAGGGGAACCCTCTTGCACTGTTGGTGGGAATGCAAGCTGGTGCAGCCATGCTAGAAAATAAAGTATGGAGGTTCCTCAAAAAGTTAAAAATAGAACTATCTTATGATCCAGCAATTGCACTACTAGGTGTTTACCCAACAAAAATACTAATTCAAAGGTGTATATGCACCCTGATGTTTATAGCACCACTATTAACAATAGCCAAACTGGAAACAGCTCCGACAGGTGAATGGGTAAAGAAGGTGTAGTACATATATATGCATATATATATACACATACACAGTGGAATGCTATTCAGCCACCAAAAAGAATGAAATCTTGCCATTTGCAACAACGTAGATAGAGCTAGAGAGTATTACAGTAAGTGAAATAAGTCAGTCAGAGAAAAATAATACCATATGATTTCGCTCATATGTAGAATTTAAGAAAACAAATAAGCAAAGGGAAAAAAGAGAGAGGCAAACCAAGAAACAAACTCTTAGCTATAGAGAACCAACTGATGGTTACCACAGGGGAGATGGGTGGGGGATGAATTAAATAGGTGATGGGATTTAAGGAGTGCATTTGCCGTGATGAGCACTGGGTGATGTATGGAAGTGTTGAATCACTATGTTGTACACCTGAAACTAATACTAATATGTTAACTAACTGGAATTTAAATTAAAACTTAAAAATAATTAATCTTTAAAAGTTTTAATTGGGTAGCCCGGGTGGCTCAGCGTTTTAGCACCGCCTTCAGCCCAGAGCGTGATCCTGAAGGCCCGGGATGGAGGCCAACATCAGGCTCCCTGCATGGAGCCTGCTTCTATCTCTGCCTGTGTCTCTGTCTCTCTCTCATTCCTCTCTCTCTGTATTTTCATGAATAAATAAATAAAATCTTTTAAAAAAAAGTTTTAATCAATGAAAAATCCAAACAAAATCATGAGTGAGGACTACATTCTATCAAATGCTTTTTAATGTATCTTTTGAGGTATTCATATGATATTTGTTCTTTAATAGGTTAATATAGTGAATTAAATAATTTTCTAGAGTTATTGTTGCATTCTTATAAATCCTATTTGATCATTTTTATTCAATGTTAGATTCAATTTTCTAATGTTTTATGTAATATTTTGCATTTGTGTTCATAAATAAAATTACCTAAAATTTTATTTGCTTCTACTCTGCTTTGGGTGTCAGGATTACTTTACTCTCTCCCTCTGCCTGCCATTGCCCCTACTTGTGCGTCGCTCTCTCTCTCTAACAAATAAAATCTTTTTTTTTTTTTTTATGATAGTCACAGAGAGAGAGACAGGCAGAGACATAGGCAGAGGGAGAAGCAGGCTCCATGCACCGGGAGCCCGACGTGGGATTCGATCCCGGGTCTCCAGGATCGCGCCCTGGGCCAAAGGCAGGCGCTAAACCGCTGCACCACCCAGGGATCCCAATAAAATCTTTTTAAAAATGTATACTCTAGTTCCATCCACATCATTGCATCATTGCACATACTACATCTTCTTTATCCATTCATCAATAGACATTTGGGCTCTTTCCATAATTTAGCTATTGTTGATAAGTGCTGCTATAAACATTGCAGTTCATGTACCCCCTCAAATGAGTATTTTTGTATCCTTTGGATAAATACCTAAACATGCAATTGCTAGGTCATAGAGTAGTTCTATTTTTAGCTTTTTGAGGACCTTGCATACTGTTTTCCAGAGTGGCTGCACCTATGCCAGTAAAATTTTCTTAACAGCTATTGTTTTGGGCTATTTTTCTGTTTCTTCTTGAATGAGTGTTAGTGATTTTTATTTTTTTTAGAAAATTGACTATTCTGTTTTCAAACATACTGGCAAAATTAATAAAATTATCCTGATTTTTAAAATATTTACAACTTCTGTAGTTATGTTGCCCTTTAAATTTTCTTTTTTTAAAGATATATATGTATGTATGTATGTATGTATTTGAAAGAGAGAGAGCATGAGCAGGGGGAGGGGCAGAGGGGCAGAGGGAGTGAGAGAAGCAGGCTACCCACCAAGCAGGAGCCCAATGTAGGGCTTGATCCCAGGACCCTAAGGTCATGACCTGAGCCAAAGGCAGATACTTAACCAACTGAGCCACCTGGGTGCCCCACCGTTTAAAATTTCTAATATTGTTCACTTAATGCCATTCTCTTATTTTTTCAATTACTTTGTGAAACGTGGGTCTATTTATTAGTCTTTTCAAACAAGCTGCATTTGGTTTTATGAACATATCCTTTATTTTTATTTATTTTCATTTTAATTTCTGATTTATATTTATTTTTTCTCTTACTCTACTTTCTATGGATTTTTTGTAGCTTCTACAATTGAATACTTCATTTATTTTCAGTTTTTCTTATTTTCAAATATATTCTCCATTCCCAAAATTTCCTTCCATGTTGGAAGAACTCAGTGTAATACTCCTGACCTCTGTCCACCCTTACTGCACTGCAATTCAAGGAAAGAGACTTATTTGGTTGGTAAATTTTAGAAGATCTGAATTCTTCTAAGAAATAAGAACATTTGGCTCAACTCTTCCCTTCCTTTTGAGAGTAAATAACCAGCAAAGAGCATGAGTCCCCCTCTGCTATTCCATGATTAAGTTTTACATAGATAGGATCCCATATGCGGAGACCTGCTCACATCCAATGTCCCTGTATATAAACTCTCAATTCTGGTCCTATGTTCCCACCTTCATAAATCCTGTTTGTAACTGTTCTTCCATGAAAGCTGCCTATACCTTTAAGATTATTGTCTTTCTCAGTAATCAAAAATCTCCCAACAAACAAGAGTCCAGCACCAGATGGCCTCCCAGTGAAATTCTACCAAACATTTTTTTAAAGATTTTATTAATTTTTTGAGAGAGAGAGTATATATGAGCAGGGGCAGAGGCAGAGGGAAGAACAGACTCCACTGAGCAGGGAGCCCATCCTAGGTTGTGGGTCTCCATCCTAGGACCCTGGGATCATGATCCAAGCTGAAGGCAGACATCTAACTGACTGAGCCATCCAGGCACCCCTTCTACCAAACATTTAAAGAAGAATTAATACCCATTCTTCTGAAGCTGTTTTCAAAACATAGAAAGGAAAGGAAAATTTCCAAATTCACTCTATGAGGCCAGCATTACCTTGATCCCAAAACCAGACAAAGAACTCCCCAAAAAGGAGAATTACAGACCAATATCCCCGATGAACATGGATGCAAAAATTCTCACCAACATACTAGCCACTAGGATCCAACAGTACATTAAAAGGATTATTCACCATGACCAAGTGGGATTTATTTCTGGGCTGCAAGGGTGGTTTAACACCCACAAATCAATCAGTGTGATACACCACATTAATAAAAGAAAGGACAACAGGCAGGCAGCCCGGGTGGCTCAGTGGTTTAGTGGCGCCTTCAGCCCAGGGCGTGATCCTGGGGCCCCGGGATCGAGTCCCCCGTCAGGCTCCCTGCATGGAGCCTGCTTCTCCCTCTGCCTGTGTCTCTGCTTCTCTATCTCTCTGTGTCTCTCATGAATAAATAAATAAAATCTTTAAAAAAACAAATAAAAATTAAAAAAAGGACAAGAACCATATGATCCTCTCAATAGATTCTGGAAAATCATTTGTCAAAATACAGCATCCTTCCTTGACTAAAACTCTCTGCAATGTAGGGATACAGAGAACATACCTCAATATCATAAAAACCATATATGAAAACCCAACAGCAAATATCATTCTCAATGGGGAATAACTGAGAGCTTTTCCCATAAGGACAGGAACACAACAGGGATGTCCACTCTCATCACTGCTGTTCAACATAGTACTAGAAGTCCTAGCCTCACCACTAAGACAATAAAAAGAAATAAAAGGCATCCAAATTGGCAAAGAAGAAGTCAAACTTTCAGTCTTTGCAGATGAGATGCTACTCTATGTGGAAAACTCAAAAGACTCCACCCCAAAATTGCTAGAACTCATACAGGAATTCAGCAAAGTGACAGGATATAAAATCAATGCACCAAAACCAGTTGCATTTCTATGAACTAACAATGAGACAGAAGAAAGAGAAATTAAGGAGTCAATCTCACAATTGTACCTAAAACCATAAGATACCTAGAAATAAATTTAACCAAAAATAAAAGGATCTGTACTCTGAAAACTGTAGAACACTTAGGAAAGAAATTGAGGAAGACACAAAGAAATGGAAAAACATT
Organism: Canis lupus dingo; assembly: GCF_003254725.2. Lineage (NCBI taxonomy): Eukaryota > Metazoa > Chordata > Mammalia > Carnivora > Canidae > Canis > Canis lupus. Next base: position 65,442,448 of record NC_064254.1, read on the forward strand.
CCATGCTCATGGATTAGAAGAACAAATATTGCTAAAATGTCTATGCTACCCAGAGCAATCTACACATTCAATGCAATTGCTTTCAAAAGACCAACATTTTTTAATAGAGCTGGAACAAATAATCCTAAAATTTGTATGGAATCAGAAAAGGCCCCAAATACCCAAAGGAATGTTGAAAAAGAAAACCAAAGGTAGAGGCATCACAATTCCAGACTTCAAGCTCTATTACAAAGCTGTAATCCTCAAGATAGTATGGTACTGGCACAAAAACAGACACAGAGATCAGTAGAACAGAATAGAGAACCCAGAAATGGGCCCTCAACTCTATGGTCAGCTAATCTTCAACAAAGCAGGAAAGAATATCCAAAGGGAAAAAGTCTCTCCAACAAATAGTGTTGGGAAAATTGGACAGCCACATGCAGAAGAATGAAATTGGACCGTTTGCTTATACCATACACAAACATAGACTCAAAATGGATGAGACCTAAATGTGAGACAGGAAACCATCAAAATCCTAGAGGAGAACATAAGCAGCAACCTCTGGCCTCAGCCCCAGCAACCTTTTGCTAGACATATCTCCAAAGGCTAGGGAAGCAAAAGCAAAAATGAACAATTGGGACTTCTTCAAGCTAAAAAGCTTTTGTACAACAAAGGAAACAGTTGGCAAAACCAAAAGACAACCTACAGAATGGGAGAAGATATTTGCAAATGTTTTATCAGATAGAGTTAGTGTTCAAAATCTATAAAGAACTTATCAAACTCAACATCTAAAAAACAAATAATCCAATCCAGAAATGGGCAGAAGACATGAACAGACATTTCTCCAAAGAAGACATACAAATGGCCAACAGACACATGAAAAAATGCCCCACATCACTTGGCATCAGGGAAATACAAATCAAACCACAATGAGATACCACCTCACACCAGTTAGGATGGCTAAAATTAACAACTCAGGAAACAACAGATGTGGGCAAGGATACAGAGAAAGGGGAACCCTCTTACACTGCTGGGAATGCAAACTAATGCAACCACTCTGGAAAACAGTATGGAGGTTTCTCAAAAAGTTAAAAATAGAACTGCCCTACAACTAAACAATTGCACTGCTGGATATTTATCCAAACGTAGTGATTTGAAGAGGCACAGACACCCCAACGTTTATAGCAGCAATATACAGAATAGCCAAGATATGGAAAGAGCCCAGATATCCATCAACTGATGAATAGATAAAGAAGATGTGGTATGTTTATGTGTATATAATGGAAAATTATTCAGCCATCAAAAAGAATGAAATCTTGCTGTTTGCAACAATATGGATGGAACTAGAAGGTATTATGCTAAGCAAATAAGTCGTACAAAGACAAATATGATCTCACTCATATGTGGAATTTAATAAACAAAACAGATGAGGTTGCCTGGGTGGCTCAGTGGTTGAGCATCTGACTTTGACTCAGGTCGTGATCCTGGGGTCCTGGGATCCAGTCCTGCATCAGGCTTCCCATAGGGAGCCTGCTTCTCCCTCTGCCTGTGTCTCTACCTCTCTCTCTCATGAATAAATAAATAAAATCTTTAAAAAAAAAACAGATGAATATAGGGTAAGGGAGGGAAAATTAAAATAAGATGAAAATTGAGAGGGAGGCAAACCATAAAAGACACTGAACTCTGGGAAACAAACCAAGGGTTGCTAGAAGGGAGGTGGGGGAAGGGTTGAGGTAACTGAGTGATAGGCATCAAGGAGGACTCTTGATGTAATGAGCACTAGGTGTTATATGCAATTGATGAATCACTAAATTATATCTCTGAAACTAATAAAAAAATTATGGTGTAAAAAATAATGTTTATGACTATGGTAGATGTTATGATCTGAATGCTTGTGTCCCCTCCAAATTCATATGTTAGGATTGTAATACCCAAGGTGATGATGTTAGGAGGTGAGTACTTTAAGAGGTGATTAGGTCATGAGGACAGATCTTTCCTGAAAGGGATTAGTATTCTTATAAAAAAAAAAAAAAAAGACCCCAATGAGCTCCTTAACCCCTTTCACCATGTTAGGATAGAAGAAGTCTGTGACTAAGCAGAGGGCCCTCATGAGACCATGCTGGAACCCTGATCTGGGACTTCCAGATTTCTGTTGCTGATAAACTACTGAGCCTTGGTATTTTGTTAGAGCAGTCTAATGGACTAAGACAGTAAAACTTGTTTCTGCATTATCCCTATTCTATCTCAGCAGTGTGTGAAAATATAGCCAAATAATCTCTAGGCCTCCAGGTTATCAGTTCTTCAGATAAACCCAAGTAGAAATAATCTATTCTGTCCTCTTTGGCTTTTTTGTTTGTTTGTTTGTTTTAAATTTATTTATGGTAGTCACACAGAGAGAGAGAGAGAGGCAGAGACACAGGCAGAGGGAGAAGCAGGCTCCATGCACCGGGAGCCCGATGTGGGATTCGATCCCGGGTCTCCAGGATCGCGCCCTGGGCCAAAGGCAGGCGCTAAACCGCTGCGCCACCCAGGGATCCCTGTCCTCTTTGTTTATAAGCAAAGAGCTTGAGACAAGGAGAAATCAAGCAACTTGTTTGTGATCTTACCACACAAATAAGTAGCAGACCCAAAAATAGAACCCAGGTATCCTCAGCCCAAGAGTATTATTCACAACAGCAAGCCCCATTTGTGACCAATAAAGATGAATATCAGAAGCTAAAGAATGTTTTTTCTCACTTAATATTCATAATTTCATTTGCCCATGAAATGATATTGTGAAGTTTATTTTGTAAAGTAGATGCTAGATAACATTAGGAAATACTTGCTAACTTTGTTAGGTGTGAGAAAGGCACTGAGGTGATACAGACAAATAGCCCTTAATTTTTAGGAATATACATCACATGTATTTCCTTCAAAACACTTCAGCAAAAAATATGAAGCAAATATGGCAAAATATTAATAATTGTTACATATAAATGATAGATATATGAGTGCTCATTGTATTATTCTCCCTACTTCTTAATTTATTTTTTAAAGATTTTATTTATTTATTTACTTACTTTTTTTTTTTTTTTTTTTTTTTGGAGCAAGAACAGGGGAAGGAGCAGAGTTGGAGGGAGAGGCAGGGGAAGAATCCCAAGCAGACTCTGCACTGAACCAGGAGCTGGACGTGGGGCTTGATCTCAAGACCCTGATACCATGACCTGAGCTGAAACCAAGAGTTGGATGCTTAATTGACTAAGCCACCCAGGCACCCCACCTCTTATTTTTTTCATAATAAAAAGTAGAAAAGAAAAAGAGTCACTTTCTTTTTGTTTCTAGGCTTGTAAGTCACTGTTAATTTTTTCATACGTCCAACATTCCTTACATTTATTGTCTCTGAATCAATAAGCCTACATCCTGTGTCACCAGGTCTATGCACATTCGTTGCTATAGACTAGGAACTCATCCCAGGAGATCCCAAATTGATCCTATCTGGTCATGTGTACATTCCCTCTTGATACCTGTTCTAATATTTGCAAGAAGAAAAGTTATCACAACATATTTGTATCTCCTGAAAAGACACAGAACCTTCCTGTCCTCTTCATAGGCCAAATAGCTTGCTTCCCTCCTGGAAGTTGAAGCCAGTATTTGTCTGATTACCATCCCTTGTGGTCAAAGGGGTTTATGGACATGCTTATTCCCTACAATTTGTCCCTTAGAATGAATGGCTGAGGAACTTGGTTTTATCAAAGTATAGAAAATGGTGTGTATCTCCTTGCTGTCTCTACTATAGAAGTTTGGAAGCCAAATACTGCTTTCCCAGCTCCTTAGCAGGTCAGGATGCCATAATGACCCAGTTCTGACCAAAGAGAATACTGCTAGGGGGCTTCTGATAAAGCTTATGTTTTCCTTATTGACAGATGTGGCTGGCATAAGCCTTTTCTTGAGCCTCTTTCTTCTGCCTTGAATGCAGACATGAAGATTGGAAATGCAGGCGCCATCTTGAGCTCTAAGGGAAAAGACTAAGAGATAACATTTCCATGTCATCATCAAACCCCTAAAGCAAAGCCAGCAATTGCTAACCACAGGCCTTCTTGTTATGTGAGAAAAAAAAATCCTAATTGTTAAGCTCCTGAAATTGGCATTTCTGATACTTTCAGCTGAACACAACCATTACTTAAACAGTTCGTTGCTGGGGACTAGAATATTCCTGAGTGAGAGAAGTGTCCTCTTTGGTTTATCTGTCCAATGTTATGCAAATGAAAAGTTGACTCAAACAATAAAGATGTGGGGCACCTGGCTGGCTCAGTTGGTGGAGCATGTGATTCTTGATCTCAGGGTCACAGGTTCAAGCCCTACATTTGGCAAGGAGCCTACTTAAAAAAAAATTTTTTTTTTAATTAAAAAAACAAAAAACAATGAGGATTGCCTGGGTGGCTCAGCGGTTGAGTGTCTGCCCTGGGCTCCCGGCATGATCCCTGAGTCCAGGATTGAGTCCCATCTCAGGCTCCCTGCGAGAAGCCTGCTTCTCCCTCTGCCTATGTCTCTGCCTCTCTGTGTCTCTCATGAATAAATGAATAAAATACTTTTAAAAACACACAATGAATATGGTTTGGGCTTTTAGATGTTCATAACCAAGCAAATCAAATTTCTTATATCTGGTATTCAGACCAAAGAGACCCAAACTGATTAATACTCAAGATTTTTAAGTCAAAAGACTTTGGACCTTTGAGCCCAGTTTTAAAATACTCCTTTGGATTCCAAATGGCAAGATACTAGGGAGCATTATTACCTATTAGGTTTCCTGCCATAGAAAGGAATTTGAATTCTGGAATTCAGCAGACTTAGATTTTAGTTATTCATAGTGTGATCCCCAAAGTGACTTCTCTATTACTCCTCCATGCAATAAGGGAATTATAAGTATCTCTGTAAAAAGAAATAAGTTACTTGAAAATCTGCTTTGCAAAAGATACCGTCAACAAAACTCAAAGACAACCTACAGAATGGGAGAAGATATTTGCAAATGACATATCAGATAAAGGGCTAGTTTCCAAGATCTATAAAGAACTTATTAAACTCAACACCAAAGAAACCAACAATCCAATCATGAAATGGGCGAAAGACATGAACAGAAATGTCACAGAGGAAGACATAGACATGGCCAACAAGCACATGAGAAAATGCTCCGCATCACTTGCCATCAGGGAAATACAAATCAAAACCACAATGAGATACCACCTCACACCAGTGAGAATGGGGAAAATTAACAAAGCAGGAAACCACAAATGTTGGAGAGGATGTGGAGAAAGGAGAACCCTCCTACACTGTTGGTGGGAATGTGAACTGGTGCAGCCACTCTGGAAAACTGTGTGGAGGTTCCTCAAAGAGTTAAAAATAGACCTGCCCTACGACCCAGCAATTGCACTGTTGGGGATTTACCCCAAAGATACAGATGCAATGAAACACCGGGGCACCTGCACCCCGATGTTTCTAGCAGAATGTCCACAATAGCCAAACTGTGGAAGGAGCCTCGGTGTCCATCGACAGATGAATGGATAAAGAAGATGTGGTCTATGTATACAATGGAATATTACTCAGCCATTAGAAATGACAAATACCCACCATTTGCTTCGACGTGGATGGAACTGGAGGGTATTATGCTGAGTGAAGTAAGTCAATCGGAGAAGGACAAACATTATATGGTCTCATTCATTTGGGGATTATAAAAAATAGTGAGAGGGAATAAAGGGGAAAGGAGAGAAAATGAGTGGGAAATATCAGAAAGGGAGACAGAACATGAAAGACTCCTAACTCTGGGAAACGAACTAGGGAGGGTGGAAGGGGAGGTGGGCGGGGGGTGGGGGTGAATGGGTGACGGGCACTGAGGGGGGCACTTGACGGGATGAGCACTGGGTGTTATTCTATATGTTGGCAAATTGAACACCAATAAAAAATAAATTTATTTAAAAAAAAGAAACTCCGCTTTGAAAAGAATAATATGCTATCTCCTAATGAAATACCTGATTCAAACAATGGTCAGAGCATGATGGGAACTATATAATGAAGAACTGGGCTGACATCACCCCAACCCACTGATCAATCAATCTGAGTTTCACCCAAAACAGAACAAGACATTGTGGACTTCCTGATTTGGTGCAATATGAAAATTACCTCTGATGTATTCTTGCCCAAAAAATACAAAACAAAACAAAAAAACCTGAACTTATTAAAATCTTTAGACCTTACTACTAGTCTTCAGGAAATATAGGAGAAAGAAAAACAAGTCAAAATCTCTGCTTACTGACACATGAAATCTTTGTTAAATGAAAACCATGAAGAAACAAGCAAGCAAATCCAGAATGTGGAACACTCCTCAGGACAACTAACCTGGTCATATAAAAAGAAAGGGGCAAAAAAAAGAGAGACTATAAGCAAAAGATTTTAAAAGACTTAAAGGGGACACCTGGGTGGCTCAGCGGTTGAGCATCTGCCTTTGGCTCAGGGTGTGATACGGGAGTCCTGGGATCAAGTCCCACCTCGGGCTCCCTGCATGGAGCCTGCTTCTGCCCCTGCCTGTGTCTCTGCCTCTGTGTGTGTGTGTGTTTCATGAATAAATAAATGAAATCTAAAAAAAAAAAAAAAAAAAAAAAAAAAAGACTTAAAGGCCGGGGCACCTGAATGGCTCAGTTAAACATTTGCCTTGGGATCACGTCATGATCCCAGGGTCCTGGGATGGAGCCCCAGAGACCCTCACATTAGACTCCCTGCTCAGAGGGCAGTCGGCTTTTCTCTCTCTCCCTCTGCTGATCCCCACCTTCACATCCTACCCCCACTGCCACTTGTGCTCTCTGGCTCTCTCTCTCTCTGTCAAGTAAGGAAATGAAATCTTTAAAAAATAGCAATAAGGAACGCCTGGGTGGCTCAGCAGTTGGGCTCTGTCTTCCTTTGGCTCTGGCATGATTCTGGGATCTGGGATCAAGTCCCACATCGGCCTCCCTGCAGGAGGCCTGCTTCTCCCTCTGCCTGTGTCTCTGCCTCTCTGTCTCTCCCTGTGTCTCTCATGAATAAATAAATAAAATGTTTTTCTTTAATTTTTTTAATTTAAAAAATAATAAAAGACTTAAAAACCATAACAAAGACAACAATTTTTTTTTAAGATTTAAGAGCCATACAATCAAATACAAGTGTATCTTCTTTGAATCCTGATCAAACAAATTAACTGTAAAAAAAAAATAGACCATTGGAGAATTTTTAGTATAGACTGGATATTATATGATATTAGAGAATTGTTTATCTTTAGGTATGACATTGCCATTGTGCTATGAAATGTCATTTTTGAGATGTATAGTGAAGTATTTAGGGATGAAATGACCTTTAATGTCTAGGATCCACTTTAAAATATTCTAGCCAAACCAAGAGGGAGATAGGCAAACAAGAAGGCAATCTGTGATGCTTATTGGATTTAGGTGATGGATTCATGGGAGATTATTATACTGGATGTTTGTGTACAGTGGGAAAATTTTCACAATATGAGCTATATAAAAGCAAGTATAACATGATGTAGAATGTGACTTATTCGGGTTTGGTATTTTCCACTAAATGCTAATTTGTGTTCATTTTTCTTTTTATTTAGATAGAGTATAAGGTGCTTGGGTGGCTCAGTTGTTTTTTTGTTGTTGTTGTTTTTAATTTTTAAGGCTCAATTGTTTAAACATTTGACACTTTATTGGGGCTCAGGTCATGATCTCAGGGTTGTAAGATCGAGCCCAGCCACTCAGCACGGAGCCTGCTTAAGATTCTCTCTCTCTTCCTCTTGCTCCTCACTTCTCTCTTGTTCTTGTTCTTCCTCTTCCTGTCCCTCTTCCTGTTTCTGTCTCTCTCCTTCCCTCCCTTTCTCTCAAGAAAAGGATATAGTATAAGTAAAATTTCAGATTTATACCAAAGGGATGATGGAGTCCCAACAAACCATTCAAAGCAATTAAGTAAGCTCTTTCTTCACAAACCCTGAGAATGCCCAAGAAGCTTCTTCTGAAAAGCAGTTTGTGCTACAGAGCACAAAGTAAAGCAAAATCATATAATCATCTGATGACAGAGAAGGGCACACAATTCAAATAATTCAGTCTTTACATGTATATTCTGACCTGAATTTTGCAGTTTGGCTATCTCAAAACTTTCAGTGCTTTAATAATTGTACATTTTTCTCTTTGCTTTATACCATTTAGACTCAGTCCAAATCGAAATTAGCTAGAGCAGCCGTGAGACATTTCAGCTGTTTTCAGGACACTGGTTACGATACTAAGATGAGCTCTGTGGGTCATGATTCTCTGATAAACAGGAAAGACTGAAGAGGACAGATGAACGTTCATGAAAGCTTTAAATATGAGATGGGGTGGTTTGAGGAGAGTGCCTTGTGCCAAAGTGGGGTCATAATAGTTCTGCCTGTGGGTTTGACAGTGGCCACACGAATCATGATTCATTTGCCAGGGCTCCCTTTGTTGACTTGTCATCCCTCATTTCAAGCCTAAGTCATCATTTGGGTCAAATTTGGGTCAAGGCTCTCCTGAAACCAGTAATGGCTCTACCAGGGGACAAAGTGCAAAAACTCCAAGAGAATCTTATACTCTCACTGACAAAAGTTGTGGGACATAGTGCTGTCTACTCTCACTGGAACACGTACTCACCTCTTACTAGTATTTCCTGCAGATGTGCTACAACTATATTCTATAAATATTTCCTTAATTTCTGTCAAGAGAGACTATTTACCCTCTATTGAGGACACCAAACTGATCCTCTTGACCTGCTTCTCTCAAAACACATTTCAGAACAAGTGTGCTCTCTGCATGTCTGCCCTCTCCCATCACCCTCCCCCTAGTGTTTGACACTTGCATTCGAGAGTCACAAACACAGCATATGGGTTTTCCTTCCTATTATATACTCAGACACAGCCTCTAACAATATCCTCATTACACTCCTCAGCAAAGTTGTTCTCAGTTGCCAACGAGTGGCTGTGAATCTGTTCACACTAGATTCCAGAAAGACTAGCCCAGAACCACCCTCCTTCTAGGTGTGGTTTATAAGCCCAAATTGGATCTCACAGGATAGTAAAAAAGTTCAGCAAATTTCCTGAAAACTCACCCAGGGTAAAGTTATGGATAATGGATGGTTGTGGAGGTTAGGAAGAAGAAAATGCTTCTGACGTGTCCTAGGTATAGGAGAGATAAGGTGTGTGAAAGAAATCCCTGTATAAGATCAGGACATGTAGAAGAGGACAGAGGATAAGACAGATAGATTAGGAGGGAGCCACACAGAGGCACATCTTGATAGTGGATTCAAGAAAGGCTTTCAAAAAGAGCTCAAAGACACAAATGCCCCCCTTTGCACTTCCTTGATTAAGCTGAAGTGCTCCAAATAAACATGACTTACTCATCAGGGAGATCTTTATCTTTGATATCACCTTTTTCTTTCTACTTTTATTTTTAACTGTTTGGCCCTGGACATCAGCAGAGGCTTCAGTATAGTGGTTCTCCCTCCCCTTTTGCTCTAGTGCCTGAAATACCACCATCCTGTGGGCAGAAACCTTGTGCCCCAGATGTTCTCCATTAAAATTCAAGAACAAATAAATACCAGAGAGGAGTGGGGCTTGCATTAAACAGCAATTAAGCTGTTTTCCCTCTTGGTAAGTTGAATTTCTGCCTTAGTTACTATCACCTTGCAATTACTGAGAGGTTAGGATAGTGGGAAGAAGAGGTTTGTTTAGAGGAAAGGGAAGGAAGATTCTGGAACCTGAATGCTCTCTGGAGCAGGCAGGCAGTGGCTGCCAGTGTCCAACAGAAACCTCCATCTGCCCTCTGTGGCCATAGAACATGAAACCTCCACTAAAGAGAAAGAGAAGAGGGGTTCCTGGCTGGCTCGTTGGTAGAACATGGGACTCTTGATCTTGAGGCTGAATTCAAGCCCCACGTTCGTTAGGCCTAGAGTTACTTAAAAAGAGAGAGAAAGAGAAAGAAACCAGGCTTCCCCTCCCCCCCACACACATATCCCCTGATACTGCCCAGGCCACAAGCACTGAGGATGCATACTTGACCCAAGGGCTCAAAAAGATCTGCCCTCTGAGTCTCAGACTTCCCAGCTCTCTCCACCTGCATTGCACCTGCTTCTGTGTGATCTCCCCTGATTTCTGCCTCTTCTGATTTTCCTTTTCCTATATATCCTTTCCTGCCCTCTCTCTCATCCTTCTCCCCCTCCTCTACAGTGTTACAGGCATTTGAGCATGAGGCTCTCTCAAACCTTCCTTATATTTATTCTTAAACTTTCATTTTCTTCCACCAGGGGTCGGCTTTGTTTCTTTTTTTCTGAGGCTGATGCAGCTCCCTCTGCATGAGAGATCTTAATCTAAAAACAGCCCCCCTTTTTTGGAGGTGTCGGAGGCCTCTCGGTCAGGCTACAGGCAAGGTGTGCCCCTGGGTTGCAGTTACTCTAGTGAGGAGCGAGCTCGCCAAGGGGGAGGCTGTAGTCCTCTCCACCACCAAAAATGCCCTTTCTCCCCCTCATTTCAGGTCTTTGGGTTGGATCAAGTCTCTAAGGTTGGGAATGCCCAAAAGTGTTGGGGGATAAGGTGGGGTCAGGCACCAAGACAGCCATGTAAATGCCTGGATCTGTCGGCACTGCAGGGGCTGGCTGCGATGGGATCCTGCCCAAAGAAAGGCCAGCAGGTCACCGTCCACTCCCCATTGGGCCACAGGAGCGAAGGGACTTAGTCCCGCGTGGGTCTGAGCCCAGCGTGTGGTGGGAAGGATGGGGACGCAAGGAGTGGGGGCGAGCACCCCTTGCCCAGACTGAGACTTGGCGGCCAGGAGCAGGCGTGCTGCCGGCAAGCTCTAGCCTAGGAACACAGCTGGCCTGGGTGTAGGCACGAGCCTCCAAAGCCCGTTTCTCTTCGAACCCAGGATGGGACATTCATCTCCAAAAGCCTTTTTCCTTCAGGTTCTTCCTTCTGTTTCTTACTTCCCATTTGTATCCCTCTGGCTGCAAACCAAGAGAGGCTCCCAAATATAAAAGTCAAGTCGAATCAAAAGCGAGTGGCTGTTTGCTCCCAGCTCTCCCCCACCCCCACCCCTTAAATTGTGTTTCAAAACAGCATGGTGACTTTTGGGCAAAATTTTTCTGTTTCACCCAAACCACAATAGATATGCAATGAATGCGGCTGGTGAAATGTTTGGCTGTGTCAAATTCAGTCCCGAAGGCTGGCTTGGGCCAGCACTGGGGCTCCGCTTTGTGTTATGTTCACGGAGAAGATATTAATTAAAAGAAATACATGATTAAAAAGTAATGAGTTGAATAAAAATTATCTCAGCTCATTTTCTGATTATGTTAATTGTTAAAAACCCTTCAATCACGACGTTGCAGTCAATGGGCTTTAATGTGAAATTAGTGGGCTCTTGATAACTTACAGTCCAGAATAATCCTGGCGGTTTAGTCATCATTCCTAATAACAAGGATGTTGCTAAGAACAGAAATTTTACATGATTTTGATACATTCAGCCCTTCCCCCATATGTCATTTAAAAAAAAAAAAAAAAGGCTTCGCCTGCTTGCGATTTCCAACTTCTTCCACGGATCCACCGCGGCCTTGGTGGGCTGGAGTGTGGGATCCGGCCCCCTTCGCGCCCCACGCGCAGCCCCGCACGGCGCGTCCGCGGGTTGCGGGTTGCGCGGCTCAGCGGCGGGGCGCGCCTTCTCCGGGCCGTCTACGCAGCTTCCCCTCCGCGCCGGGGACTGCGCTGGGGGTGAAGGGCCAGGTAGAAAAGGGGCCGAATTCGCAGCCGCAGGGGCTGGAGGGGCCTAGCGGCTGTCTGGGGACCGGTAGCCAAGCGGGGGGCGAGTAGGGCTGTGCGTAATCGGGTCCAGACTTGGTGCGCCCCGCAGGGCTGCTGGGCAAGGCGGGCCGAGTTGCGGCGCGTGTGTTTTGTGTGCGTGTGCCTCCTGCTTGTGCGCTTTTGGAGCTCTGAATGCCACGAATCTTGAGAACCCATCCAAAGCGCTGAGGGGGCGGAGGGTCAAGCGAGCTAGGGAGAGGTTCCCCACGCCTCAGAGCCAGGGTCGGGCTCCTGACAAAGTGCCTAATGCAGAGTAGGCACTCAATAGGTTTTTATTGGACCTAAATGAAAGCTAGTAAATCTATACATGATTCTGATGGGCCACGCCGGCCGGTGGGCCTCCTGGAGCGCGCAGAAGGCTCCAACCCCACCCAGGACCAAACTTAGAGCAGAGGCTGGGAGTGAGAAGAGGGTGGACACGTGGATCCAGGATGAGGAGGGATGTTTTTCACGTACAACATAAAGATTTTATATTCTCTGTGAGCCGGAGGAAAGAAAAAAATGCCCCCAAATGCCCTTTGTTGTTACTGTTGTTGGTTCCTTGGGAAACAACCCTCCGCAAATTGGGCTTGTGAGGGAAGTGCAACCCAGGAGTCGTGGGGGCCTGGACTTTGGATGGGTGTAGGCTATGGGCTGCCAAGGTAGGAAAGAACGGGCTCCTGGTGATCTCAGCCCACCTGGTGCAGGACATCTAGGGACCCCAAAACTGCCCATTCCAGATGCTCTGACACCTGGGCCAACAACCAATCTGTCATCCAACTAGAGTTGAAAATATTGTTTGCAGAAAGGAAGGGATTCAAGCTCCATTTTTCTCCCAAGAGAACTAAGTGGGAGAAATTGCATATCCCAAATTCTGTCTGAAATTACATATACATAAATATAGAAGTCTGTAGATATTGATGTGCAAAAGTATGTGAGCTGGGCGCAGGGGTCAGTGAGGTGCAGGGTGTGCCCATGTGTTACAGATCAGATTCGTCGCTAGAGCTGGACGCTCTGAGCCTCAACGCACCTTTTTGAAAGCTTCTACCTTTAAGACTATTTGGTTAGAGTGGGGAACGTGCTGTCACAATATAGGGTTTTTTGTTCTGTTTTGTTTAGGGGCATTTGTTTTGGTTCTTTTGCGCCTCTGAAAGAGCAATTCTCTTTCAGCGTGGTTTTTTATTTTTATTTATTTTTTTTATGTTTCCACCGTTTCAAGCCCCCAAATTGAGGAATCTTCCCTGGGGAATGGAGGGTCAAGGTGTCAGCAACGGATTGGGATGAGTCCCAAGGCTAATTCTTGTTCGCCTCTCTATTTGCAATCGTTGTTAGGCTGAGGATCATTTTAATAAATAACAATGAACTGGAATGGCATCTAAAGGGCTTGTCGGCAACATTTAAAAGCCAATAGAGTTTATAATTCTACTCTATCATTTCTTATTGATTAGCGTAATCAAGATAAAAAGCTAGCCGGGCTTGGAGAACTTCAGCAGCATATCATTAAAGATAAGAGTCAGTTAATTCTGGAGCTGGGGTAATGTGGCTGAAATGAAGAGTTCATTTGCATGAGATGCTGAGCCCAGTAACAAGGGGACAAAAATCACTAATTAGGATTGCAGAATGTCGCCCTCTCTGCAAGCACCCTTTCCAGATCGGGGACTAAGCGGAGATCCACGTCTATGTAAATCTGGGGCAGGGTTCTCACTCATTATAGATGGCGATTATCACCCCCACTCTCTCCACCATCCTCCTGGCCGGGCTGCCAGACCTGGGTGGGGATGCGGGTCAGTCAGATCAGACCCTCTCCTTCCCTGCCCATCCCACTCCCCACCCCTGTGGCTGCCACCGCAGCTCGTCCACTCCTTTAAGGAGGTTCGTGGGCCGGCGTTTGGTGCCACGGTGAACAAGTCCCACTGGCCAGTCTGCCCCGGGCTCCAGCCTGGTTGGTGTGGTGGCCTGAGAAGCCCCAGCTCCAGTGCAGCGCCCGCGAGGTGAGGGGTGGAGGGCCGCACAGGCCCAGAGCACAGGGCTGCTGGGCAGGTGGGGGCATTTGCCCAGGCAAGGATCCCCAAAGGAGGCCCTGGGTCCCAGGGCCAAAGCCGGTGACCCCCACCCGGATGGCTAGTAGCCTTCCCTGCCTGACGTACCATACCAGCGGAGCCAGTCTGTGCGCGCCCAAGGGGCGTGCTGGTGCACTGTGAGAGCAATTGGGAGGGTGTGCATGTGCGTTGTGTGCCTGGATGTTCAGGCGTGTGTGCAGGTTGTGTGACTGTATATGCAGGTGAGTCCGGGTCTTGTGTAAATGTATGTTTCAGAAGCTTGTTATAGCGTGAACGGTTTTTTCTGCATGTTCCTACACAAGGGAAGAGGTTCATATCAATAGTGTGCGGTGTATGTCATGTGCACCTATGTGATACCGTGTGTGTAATGTGTGTGTGCTGTGGGTGGCGCAAAGGGGGGTAAGTGGCAGCCTGGAAGGTTCTCCAGAGGGAAAAGCCCAACGGGCTTCGGGGGTTTGGATGCCCAGGGATGAGGTGGGAGTTGGGCGCTGCGGGAGATGGGCGCCGGGCGGGGGCCGGAGCGGGAATCGCCCAGGCTCGGGCGCCCCGGAGGCCCCTTGGAGGCGAGGAGGGAATCCGCCTTCGTGGCCTTGCTGCCGCCCTTGGCCCTCCCTCACCATCCCCGGGAGCGGCCGGAAGAGCAGCTCCAGCTCTCCGCCGCGGGGGGAGACGAAAGTAGACAAAAAGGCTCCCCGAGGCAGGTTGGGCGGCTACGGAGGGGACCGGCGGCGACCGCGCGCGCACAGCCGCGCCCCAGCCCTTTCTCGGCCCGAGGTGTTCGGGGATGTATGTCCTCTGCGGTCCCCCCAGTCCAGTGCTGGGGTTGACTCGGGCCGTCGATCCCAAATCCGCGGGCGACGGGGCATTCGCAGCTCTCCCTGCTCCTTCCCGGCGGGCGGGAGGTGGGGGGGCGGGGGGGCGGGGGGCGCGCTCCCCTCCCGGAGAGGCCGGGCGGCGCCTGGAACCCGGCCCGGCGGCCGCTTTACATCGGCCTCTTTAGAACTAACTTTGCCCCTCACTTGGCTGCGGCATAAAGGAATCAAGGCCCATGTCAGATAATTGTAGGTGTCAGCGTGGAAAGTGGCAGTGTTTGCACACTCCCCCAGGTCTCGCTGCGTCTGCTCCCGCGGCCCCGCGGGCCTCTCGCGCCCCACCCGTCGCCCACGGCGCGGGGGCCGCCGCCCGGAGCCCCGGCTGCAGCGGCGGGAGCCCCCGGCCCCGGCCCGGCCCCGAGCGCGCGCCCCGCGCACCTGCGCCCGCGGGGGACCGAGCGGCCCAGGCCTGGCGGCGGGACCCGGAGCAGCGCGGGGCGCGGGCCTCGGGCAGCGGCCCCGCCCCCCCCCCCCCCCGGGTCCCGGGACTCAGGATCCGCGCGCAGCTGGGGGCTCCCCGCCACCCACCCCCGCGCCTCCCCATACAGAATAAAGTCAGCCTGTATTTAATGGTCATGGCGGATGTGAGGGGATTTGGCGGAGGCCGAGGAGAGGCCTTTGGCTCTCAAGCCCCGTCCTCACGTCGTGTGAGTCTACCAACCCGCCACGACCCCAGATTCTTGTGCGGGTGTCTGACTCGAATGACAAGCGAGCTGATTTTTTCAGTACATAGCTGGGAAATGTAGTGAGTGATAATAGAGATTTCTCTTTCATTTTTTACGCTTGACTTGGTTATTGTTGCTTTTCTTTTCCCGTGATTCCTTCTGAGGATTAGCTCTGACTTCCCCACTATTGGCGGTCAAAGTGGCCCCGACTCGGGATGACAATTGACGGGGATCAAGGGATTGCCCATTCTGTGCCTGTAAGAACGGATTCGTGCCAGAGAAACTCATCAAGTGGAGGCGGAGAAGAAAGACGGTTCGGGGGTAAATGTATTCATTGAGAAGGGTTCTCCCAAATTGCTTCTAAGTTTTTTTAATGAAAAGTAACGATTGCAGCAATCAGCGGCTTTTTGGCGGATTACAAATCTGGAGGGAGCTGCGGGCGCCGCATTGAAAAGCGCCCCCGCCTCCGCACGGGGCAGCCGGTTCACAGGAGCAGCGCGAGGGGCGGGGGGGGGGTCCCGAGGGGGGGGGTCCCCGGTCCCCAGACAAAGGCGGGAGGGGGCCGGCCCCGGAGGGTGCCCTGGAGCGCTCGGGCGCGCACCCGGGAGCCGCGGGAGGCGCGGTGCGGCCGCGCAGGTGTGGCGGGGCGCGAGGGGCAGGGTGCTCAGGCAGGTGCCGGACAGGTCGGCTCCATCGCGGCCCCTGGGCGGCCTCCGGGACCCGGAGCGGGGCAGGTGCGCGCGAGGGACCTCGCAGGTGGACGCCGCCCCTGCGCACACCGGTTGGTGCCGTTAGGGACGCCTCGTTTTGCAAACGGCAGCGGCCGCGTGGGGTCCCACCCAGGTGTCGCGGGCAGGAGGAGGGGAAGCTGGGTCCCCTCCCCGGGGCGGGGGAGGATGGCCGGCAGCGGAACCCCAGGGCCCCGAGCGCGCGCCGGCTCCCGCGGCCTCCGAGGGCGCAGCCCCCAGCCCCGGGCCACCGGCTCGCAGCCCCGGGACGCGGGAGTCGCCCTGGGCCGTGGGGGAGGGGCCGGGGCGCGCAGACAAAACGCTATTCTCCCAGAGGCTGGAATCAGCTGCGGCGGCCCAAGGCGGCCGCATTCAGCCTGACTTTTTATACATTTATTTTTTTAATAGTGTATCTTAGCAGGGGGGTGGGAGGTATGTTTTTTTTTTTTTTTTTCAGACCGACTTCTTTAAGGCTCTCTGAAGTAAATAAGGGAGCAGAGAGACAAGGGTAGGGAAGAGAAGAAGAAAGACTCCCTCCCCTCTCCTACCCCCCTCCTCAAGTTTAAAAAGAATAAATCCAGCAGGCAAGTCCACAGCCCTGAAGGTTTAACTTTTTTTCTTTGCAGCTTGTCAATGCGACCATTGCTTTGATGGGAGGCTCCTCAAGGTGACACATTTCTGAACTTCACCCCCTTTTCAAACTAACTCCCTACCTCCTTGTTAGTGGCCAGCTCTGAACTTCTGCAGAGTGTTTTTGTGTGAGTCAAGGCTCATTCACGGGCGCTTTTGTGGGCCTCTCCTCCTTTCAGGCCTCAGCGTGTTACACCAATTAAAGGGCGACGTGCTGTAAATGTAATGGGCCGCTCAGCGATTGTTTCTGACAAGCAACAAAACACATAGATCCACCCCTTAGATTAGGCCGTTGAAGGGGAGGTTGAGGCCGGTCAGTTTACTGAATAGTTTGTGAACTGTAATTCTGAGGACTCATGTGAAAAAAAGTCTCTTCCCACCTCCCTCAGCTTGCTTCCCCTCCCCAAAACCTCCAAAAAAGAAGGGGAGAGAGCGAGGGAGGGAGAGAAAGAGAGAAAAGTGACATCCATGGGGCAGAATGGGGTCACTACAGGGAAAAAAAAAAAAAAAACACTGAGGGGGTTGTCCGATCCTTTGGACTGTCCAAAAAGCCCCTTCAGTTCTTTCCCCTCCTTCCTTACTCCATTGCACCCGGTGCTCAGTTTTACTGGCCGCAGCAGTCTTCTCCCCTGGGCGTGGGCCTCTGTCCCCCCACAGTAGACTTGAGATCAGGGTCGCAGTGAAGAAAAGTCGGGCTGTCTTAGAAAATCCCATTGAGGTTTGATCTGTTGGGACAGTGATGAGCCCCAAGCTGCAGCCGGCCTCGCACATCCCTCCTCCGGCGGGGCACTCAGCCCTGGCTTCCCCTCCAGCCTCTTCCTCCACACCCCCAGCAAGCTGCAGGGGCCCTGATGCCAGCACTCTACCTGGGCTCTCTCTATCCTCCTGGGATTCCCTCCTCTTTTCCAGGATCTGCATCCATCCTGGCTTTTGCAGTTCTCTGTCATCACCAGAGAATTCAAGGGCACATGTCATCTGGAAAGAAGACGTTTAGAGATTTCCTACTCCATCTTCCTCACAAATGCCGAGGCCCAGAGAAGTAACCTGTCCAAGGTCACAGAGCTCATAGCTGAGCTACAACCGGAGTTCAGATCTCTCATCCCATCGCACCCCAAAAAACACCCAGCCTCCCATGCATCACCGCTCCCCTCCCAACCTGCCTCTGAGAGGGCTTCTCCGCCCTTCCACAAGGTCAGGCAACCCCAGCTCCGAGGCTTTGTCTGTATGTTCCTGTTCTCACTGCCCTGCTCTCCTTCCTGCCACATGAGGCCCAGCCCCAGCCTTCCCAGCCCAGCTCCATTCTACGGACAGTTCCTGAATATCAGTTAAACACAAGGAATGCTTTGCCTTTTCTATGAAACTTTCCTCAGCCACTCTTCTTCACTGAGTCCCCTCCTCACTCAAATTCCTCTATCCCCATCATTTTTGGCCTGGAAATCTCCTAGGCAGGCTTCACGGCCCTGCTCAGATGACACTTCTGTGAAGCCATCTCAGGGTGTGAAGATCCCAGGGGAGGAAGCAGTTCTTTGAAGCCCGGTGTGTGTGTGGAACAGAGGGAGTCTGGAGAGAGGCGTGAAGGTCACATCTCCTACAGCCTTGTGTGGGCCACGGCAGGAATTTTGGATTGCCCCCCAGAAGCAATGGGAAGCCACTGAGGGGTTTGAGCAGCGAAGGTCTCTTGTCCGGATTTGAACTTCTTGAGAATTAAAGAAAGGTGTCCTTTTCCTCTCTGGGTCCCTCTACTCCCACCCCAGTGTCTGGCACATAATACTCAAGACCTGTTTGCTAAGCGCATAAACGGACTAAGTGTGTAAACTCATTAAATGCATACCACGCAGCCCTTCCTTATCTCTTAATTCTGGCTAACCGGTTTACAAGAGCCAGGGTGGTAGGGACCAAGTCATGGGGTCTTCGAATCCTCGACAGAACCGAATTGATACGAGTTCAGTGCTAGCGATACAGTGCACGCCTGTCCACCGACTAAGGTGTGCAAAGGAAAGAACGGGAAATCAGGAGGTCCGAGACTTCTCTTTGCTGGTACTAATTGCCTTACCTTGGGAAACATTACTTAAACCCCTCTGAGACCTTGGTTTCTTCATCAATAAAATGGGAACAATGCTACTTATTTCATGGGTTATGAGGCCTAAACGATACCATTTGTATGAGAATAACTTGATTGTGAAGGGACACGTTAATGAATGAAAATTAGTGCATGCCCTGGGGCCAGGGCAAGAGCGGTGGGGTAGGCACCACTTTAAAATGACAAAAGGTGGTCCGGCAGCAAGCAGGATCCTGGAAGAACTCTGACTCGCTGCTGTTGGCTCCGAGCCCAGCTGGTTCCACATCTTCCCCCAGGGCGTGTTAGCCTTCACACTTGGCTCCCTATGCTTCTGCTCTGAGAAGCCTGTTTCACAGAAGCCTGAATTCCCCTGTTGCGTGCAGAAGGCTGCACTTGGAGACGGGGCAACGGGATTCTGGGAGGCCAAGGAAATCACGCAGACTCTCATCCCTGTGAACGCAGGAAAAAGAACCACCCGTGGCAAGAGCAGATGGGGCCCACCAAGCCCTACTGCCCATTTACTGTGGAGTCCTTACCCTGGAGGCCCGCACATCCTTGGGCAGGAGATGTGAGTACCAGGGCAGAGACTGCCAGCATGCTGGGGTGTGTCTGCACAGGAGAGAGAGCGAGAGACAGAGACAGAGACAGAGACAGAGGAGAGATTGTGTTCCAAACCACCATAGTCAGCCTCTGCCAAACATAGTGGGGGAAAGAATCTTCCAAAAGGGAAGGTATTTTTAAGTTTCTACACCCAAACTGAATTAAAAAAAAAAAAAAACACCTGTCTCTTAACTTTCATTTAAGAACAGAGAGAGACGTGGGCTTCTTACCTCTCCCTGTTGTGCCTTCATCTGAACGTTTTTAAACCTCAAGGAGCAGGCTTAGAAGCTAATATTTGTAAAGTTCTGAAGCCAAGTGGCCCAGCCAACCCGCCAGGGAGAACGCCGGGAGCGCGAGGGGGTAGTCCAGGCGGGTGGTGGGAATCGTTTGGCAAGTCACGTCCTTCCCGTGGAGATGGCTTTCGTGTCTGCAGGCTAAGTGTATGCCAAACCAGGGGCCTGCCGTCATCGGAGCTAACGTGGGAACGAATGCGTCCTTAGCGACTTTTCACTCCAACCTGATGTGCGTACCGCCAAATCCTCTCCCTGGGCCCCAAATAACAACAAAAGCTATCTTTCCCCCTTTCGCTGATGCCGGAATCCCTCAGCCACAAGGAATGCATGTTGCTCCAGCTCAGTGTCAGCTCTTGCAACCATAAGTGATTTCAGTTCAAGGATTCTAGACCTGAATTTTTTTTTGCACTCGACCCCTCCCAGAGGATATTTTTCAGACGAAGTGCTCCTCCCCAGCTGATAGAGTCGTTTGTTTCTGGAGGAGACTAACTTTGGGGGCTGGGAGGTGAAGAGTAGCGGAGGGGGAAATTGGTAAGCAGCATCAAGGGAGCAAAGCGTGGAGAGGAATTTCCTCGGGGTGGGGGAAGATAGTAGCAGTGGAGGAAGGGATTAGGAGCCTCGGATCCCGGAGGACGGTCCTCCCAACACCCAACGCCGTCTACAGATTGCACCGGTGCCCCGCCTGGGAGAGCAGAGCAGCACTCCCCTTGCCACGGGATGGAAGGTGGGGGAGGCAGAAACCTAAACAAGTGAATTCAATTACATCTGAAAAAGAATGGGCTAAATTAGGATTCAGTCCTTGGGCCCGTTCCAGAAAATATTTGTGAAAAGTTGGTTGAAAGAATACCACCATCCAAACCCTAATTTCGCTATTATATAAAAGCCCCAATTTCTTTGCAGTTTCTGATTAGAAAATGTTTTCCTGATTTTGTCTTTGCTACTGGCGTGTGACCTCTTAATTTAATTTTGGTTTTTGCTTATACAAACCAAGTGCCATGGAAACTTTTTCCTGTGGTGCAGCAAAGACAGGGAAATGTAGAGCACTGGTAATTATGTATTATGCACCTAATTCATTTAATTAGTAGTTATCAAGCAGCCTTAATGGTTCCAAGCCATAAACTAGGTTTATATCTGAGGATATCAGCCTGCCTCAGAGATCTCTCGTGTGTCTCCCAGACGCAGAAAGAGGGAGAGTGTTCTCAGTGGAATCAGGTTAGAATTGACCAGGATCTCACAACAAGTCCTGCTGCCTCCTGCGTCTGTCTTGCCCGGAGAGGAGCCAGGGAGGTCGGTGCAGACCAGGGATACCACTGCCCAATTTACTCAAATAGCCAGTCCGTGGGAGTGAACATCCAAAGCCTAATATTTTTTGTAAAATTTGTTTTTGACTTTTCAGTCATTTGCCTGAGCTGGTAAAGAAAATGCTCCTAGGTTTCTTCAGCTCCTCTTTTCAAGGATGTTAACTCTTTGAGAGAACTCTCATATCTATGGGGAGTGGTAGCATTTGGGAACGTAAACTAGAGAGAAAGTGATGCGTGGGTGGCTCAGTGCTTGAGCGGCTGCCTTTGGCTCAGGTCTTGATTCCGGAGGTCCTGGGATCGAGTCCCCCACCCGGCTCCCCACAACGAGCCTGCTTCTCTCTCTGCCTGTGTCTCTGCCTCTCTCTCTCTCTATGTCTCTCATGAATAAATAAATACAATCTTTAAAAAAAATAAAAATGAATAAATCAGAGAGAAAACTCAGATTTAGAAAACACGGTGCATTTGTTTTGGTGTCATGTGCCATTTCATGGTGGATGAACATGAGGGCAGGGTTCATGTCTGTTTCTGTTCAACAGTATATTCCCAGGGTCCTTGGTTAATATTTGTTGAATAAGCTTTCAAAATATATTATTAATGACTTTCTTGAACAAGAGCAGTTCAGTTGGACCTGAACTCAATAGAACCCTCAGTTTACCTGATTTTTCCCTATATCTCACTTTTTTAAATAGAGTTGACACACAATATTACTTTAGTTCCACGTACAACACAGTGATTCAACCTCTCTATACATTATGCTGTGCTCACCACACGTTAACATCTGCCACTACACATCCATCGTTATTACAATATCATCAACTATATCTTGCTATGCTGTACCTTTTATTCACATGACGTACTCATTCCACAGCTGGTAGCCTGAATCTGCCTCTCCCCTTCACCCATTTTGCCTATCACTCCACTCCCTCCCTTCTGGCAACCATCAGTTTATTCTCTTTATTTATTGGTCTGATTCTGCTTTTTGTTTATTCATTTGTTTCCTCTTTTAGATTCTATATATAAGTGAAATCATATGGTATTTGTCTTTCTCTGTCTGACTTATTTCACTTAGCATAATACCCTCAAGGTCCATCCATTTTGTCACAAAAGGCAAGATCTCATCCTCTTTTATGGCTAAATGATATTCCGTTGTATATACATACCACATCTTCTTTATCCATTCATCTATCGCTGGACACTTGGGTTGCTTCCATATCTTGACTATTGTAAATAATGCTGCAGTGAGCATAGGGGTGCATGTGGCTTTTCAAATGAGTATTTTCTTTTTCTTTGGGCAAAAACCCAGTAGTGGATTTTTTTTTTTTTTAGATTTTATTTATTTATTCATGAGAGACAGAGAGGGAGAGAGAAGACTGAGACACAGGCAGAGAGAAAAGCAGGCTCCATGCAGGGAGCCCCATGTGGGACTCGATCCTGGAGACCCAGGATCAGGCCCTGGGCTGAAGGCGGTGCTAAACTGCTGAGCCACCAGGACCGCCCCCCAGTAGTGGAATTACTGGACCATGTGGCATTTCTATTTTTAATTTTGTGAGGAACCTCCATGCAGTTTCCACAGTGGCCACACCAGTTTGCATCGCATACAGTGCAGTGTAACAAGAACAAGTGTTCCTTTTTCTCCACATCTTCGCCAACACTTGTTATTTCTTGTCTTTTTCATTCTGGCCATTCTGACAGGTGTGAGATGCCCTACCTCTCACTTTGTGAAAGGAGAAGCTAATAGAACTAGCTCTAGTATATTAAAAAAAATAATCATAATTTTTCAGAATATGATCTGGGACTTGCCCAGATTCAGCAAATTTCCTATATCACCTATATGGAGATTGTTCACATCATAGAAGTCACTCAGCCAACATTTATAGAGTGAGCCCGAATAACTTATGCTTTTAATTTACTAATTAATTTCACCTGTAAATTTAAAGTAATTACCCCTGAGATAAAAAGAAAAGACAGTATTACCACCTCCATCTTCCCTTTCTCCTATGAGGAAAGTGGGGCTCAGAGAGGCTCAGTGATGGGCCTGAGGCTCCTCTGGTGATACTGCTGGGATGGAGGGGGTGTTCTGACGCCCTAAATGCAGTACTTCCTGAGATCTCTTCCAAAGGAACTGCTATTTTAACTCATATGTCACCAAGAGGGAGCAAATATTGTCACAATCTTATAAGGAGATGAAGTAAACATTTTAGAAATATCATCCAGTGAAATTTTTTTTAATAAAAGCATTTTCTGGTTAACACAAAAGTTTTATCAGAAAATGAGTCAGAATACTTCACTCCCCAATCTACTCATTAATCCAAATTTAAATGTAATTAAGATAGAAAAGTAGAAAAATATAAGGCATTTTTTGGGTATTTCTAGCAATCTGAATAGAAATTTTCAGCATGCATTTCCTCAGTAGATGTTTGATGACTTACAGCTCCTGCCAGGCCCATCCCACTTTGTAGTGGCACAGGGGGTGGTGGGCCAACCTTGCTGGGCAGCTAACACAAGAAGCCACAGGACCACAGAGAGACACAGAGACTGAGACAGAGAGAATGAGTAGGGAATAGCTGCAGTTTCCTAAGAAGTCACTTTTCCTATATCCATCCAATAACCCTCACCTCTTCCCTAGCATAAGTAAGTTTGAATGGGTCTTTTATACTTAAATTAAATTTACTTTGGGACAGCTATGGCAAAGGTCACCCTCAAAATGAATTGGATGGGAAAAGGTGGAGAATCTATGTAATCAGAAATCATGGGGGAAACTTCCATATTAATCAAGTTTGTCTAGCATCCTTCAATCCCCCTACCCTTGCCTGCTTCTTACCCACTCCCCTCCCCCATGGGTGGCTTACACTCCCACAATGACCTTTGCTTCTGAAAAGTTCTAACTGCTATACTCTTCTTAGGCCTATCCTTTTTGGAAAGTGCCTCAAGCTTCTCGGGTAGGTATCAAGGTTATCTGACCCAGTTAACTCACCCTAACTTGAGTTATCCCCAGAGAATTCAAAAGAAGATCTTCTAAACCAAAATGAAGCTCTGATTTGTGGGTTTTATGCCAGAAATGGTTCAGGAGCCCATGAATGGAATGTCCTGGGTCATGTGCTCACCCCTGGCCAAAAGCAGAGGACAGAGGAGCATATGGCCCTTAGGGCAAGCCAGGGAAAACAATTTTGTTTTATTTTTAAAGTAATCTCTACATCCATGGTGGGGCTCAACCTCATGATCAAGAGTTGCTTATTCTAGGGGCACCTGGGTGGCTCAATTGGTTAAGCATCCAACACTTGATCTCATGTCTTGATTTCAGGTCTTGATCCCAGGGTCTTGAGTTGAAGCCTGGCATTGAGCTGGAGCCTACTTAAAAAAAAAAAAAAAAAAAGAGTTGCATACTGTACTGACTGAACCAGCCAGACATCCCACAGTGGACAATTTTAGAAGGGGACATGGTTTATGGCAGTGATTGGTATCACCTTTACATGGTTGTTTTATTAGTCTGCTCTGGCAGCCATAACAAAATGCTGTGAACTCTGTACCTTAAACAACAAATTCATTTTCTCATAGTGGTGGAAGCTGGCAAGCCCAGTGTAAAGGTGTTGGTCAGTTTGGTTTCTGGTGAGAGCTCTCTTCCTGGCTTATAGATGACTGTTTTCCCTTTGTGTCCTCTTGCATTAGGAAGAGAAAGCTCAGGGTGCCTCGGTGGCTCAGTTGGTTGAGCTGCTGCCTTTGGCTTAGGACATGATCTTAGGGTCATGGGATCGCAGGCTCAGGTCATGATTTTAAGGTCATGGAATCGAGCCCCACATCAGGTTCCCTGCTCAGTGGAGAGCCTGCTTCTCCCTCTCCCACTCCCCTGGCTTGTGCTCTCTCCCCCTGTCAAATAAATAAAATATATTTAAAAAAAAAAAAAAAAAAGGAAGAGAAAGCTCTGGTGTGTCTTCTTCTTTTTATAAGGGCACCAGCCCCTTAGGATTAGAGACCCACCTTCATGATCTTGTTTAACTTTTATTACCCCTTCACAGGCCCTATCTCCAAATATAGTCATATTGGGGGTTAGTGCTTCAACATATGAATGGGGGGACACAAACATTTAGTCCATAACATTCTACCCCTGACCCCCCCCCAAAGTTCATGTCCTTCTCACATGCAAGTACATGCACTCCATTCCAACACCACCCCCAAAGTCTTAACTCATTCTTACATCAACTTTGAGTCCAAAGTCCAAAGTGTCATCTAAATAGCATCCAAATCAGATATGAGTGATACTCAAAACTTTCTCTCCAGATGTGAACCTGTGAAACCATACAAGTGATGTGATTCCCAAATACAATGGTGGGACAGGTGTAGAACAGACATTCTCATTCCAAAAGAAAGAACCAGGAGGGAAGGAAAAGGTGGGGAGTCCAAAGTAAGTCTAAAACCTAGCAAGACAAATTCCATTAGCTCTTAAGATTTAAGAATAATCCTCTTTGGTTTGATGCACTGCCCTCCAGGGTCACAGGGGTGACAGTCTCTGTGGGGAGCCCCACCCCTTCAACTCTCTGCTGAGGGCCCCCACCATGGTTCTTTTCAAGAACCCTGCCCTCTGAAACCAAAAAGGAAATCGTCTTGCCCCCTGGCCCTGTGGTGGGAGTAGTAGCCCTAGTGATCTATAAATCCCCTTCAGGGCTGTTCTTCCCTTTTCTGGAACAGTAACCTATGTTAACAGTCTTACTTCATTCTATCTCATTTTCTTGAAGCTGTCAGTGTCTGGGATGGTATAATCCCACCTGTATTTGTGGCTTCTGCTAAAATGACTGATTAGAACCACAGTTCACACCACATTAATCTCCTTATTAAAGGGTTGTTCGGCCACACTCAGGATACTTGGTTAGAACACCTTCCTCATTTCTCAGGATGGATAGGCTGAGAACTTCCCAAATCTTTAAGTTCTGACTTTATTTTTGCTTAAGCTTGCCTTGTTCAAACACATTTCTCGGGCAGCCGGGGTGGCTCAGTGGTTTAGTGCGGCCTTCAACCCAGGGCCTGATTCTGGAGACCCGGGATTGAGTCCCACGTCAGACTCCTTGCATGGAGCCTGCTTCTCCCTCTGCCTGTGTCTCTGCCTTTCTGTCTCTCATGAATAAATAAAATCTTAAAAAATAAATAAAATAAAAAATAAATTAAAAAAACACATTTTTCTCCTCACATCTGAGTACTTTGCTAAGAAAGCTCCTCTGCTATATATCCAATTTCACTACTCACAAGTTCCAACTTCCACAAAAGAGTAGAACACAGTCGAGCCAAGTTCTTTGCCGCTTTGTAACAAGGATCATCTTACTTCTAGTTTTCAATAACCTGTTTGTCATTTTTGCGTGAGACCTCATCAGAATGGCCTTTAACATTCATATTCCTATCACCATTCTGTTCACGATTATTGATGTGTTCTAAAAGATGAAAGCTCTCCCTCCAGCACTCCTCTTTTCTTTCTGAGCCTTCACCTGCATTGCCTTTAACATCCATCTTTCTAGCATGCACCTCAGACTCCTCCAGCTTCCTTTCACTCCCTAGTTCCAAAGCTGCTGCCACATTTTAAAGTATTCATTATAGCAGCACCCCGCTTCATGATACCAAAATCTGCATTTGTCAAGATTCTCCAAAACAATCAGAACCAATAAGATGTGTATCTATACAGGAGGAGATATATTATGAGGAATTGGTTCTGGTGATTACGGAAGCTGACAAGCACCCAGGAGAGTCAGTGGTAGGGTTCTGGTCCAGCCCCTGGTCGGCTCAAGATCCCAGAAGCATCAGTGTTTCAGATTAAGTCCAAAGGCAGGAAAAAAACTGATATCTTGGCTCAAAGGCAGTCAGGCAGGAGGAGTTCCCTCTGACTCAGCATTTTCCATTTTATTCAGTCCCTCAACTGATTCAGGAGCCCCACATTAGGGAGGGCAATCTGCTTTCCCCAGTCTACCTATTCAAATGCTCACCTCACAGACATATCCAGGATAACGCTGACCAAAAGTGGGGCAAGGCACTCTGCGGCCCAGGGAGGTTGACGCACAAAATAAACCATCACAGTTCTCAACCTCGTAAGTCACCTCTGATTCATAAGTGCACACTGAAATGCCCTGGGGAGCTTTAAAAACATACCATGTGCTAAACTCACCACCAGAAATTCTTATGTAGTTGGTATGAGGTGCAGCTCTTGGGAGTTTTAAGAGCTGGGGGGTTGGGGGGAGGAGCACTAATATGCAGTCAGGGTGGCCAGATGAGGTACTTGAGCAAGCAAACCTAGTGGGGCAGAGAAGCCACTCGGGAGCACTTTATGTGATTCAGCCTACAGCCACCACCAACTAACAACTGGGAGTCTCTTAATTCAATTAGTTAAGGGCCTGTTATACACGGCTAGGGGTAATAGCAAAGGAGAATCAAACGATTTGACTATATAGGTGTGAAGTACACACATGGTAAAACTGAGATCAAAGCATTTGGGGGGAAATGGGGATCCTTTGCACAAGGGAATGGTGGGGTTTTATTTTAAGCTTTGGTGTTGGTGACAAATAGAGCCACGGCTTATATTTCGTAAGTTACGGACTTTTGATTCCATGCGCTTTTTATCATTTAGCTGATTTTTCATAATTACTACTTTTTCTTCTGGGAAGTTGAGGGGCACATCACCCTTCATTTTCCCCAGGGCCGTGCCCACAGCCAGGAAAGGAAGGATGACTCGACTAAAGGGTCTGCTGGCAGGGCGTCTGTGGCAGCTGCTCTGTTCCAGCGCCCTGGTCTGGGCCCTGGAGTTTCGCTTCCTGTAGGGTGGGTGGGGAGGAGGAAGAGCCTGGGAGGATGGGGAGGAGGGAGGACACACTCCTTACCACCCTAGCTGAAGAAGAGACTAAGGCCTGGGTGTGGGTGATCATCAGATATGATTCTGTGTATTTATAGTAGTTCTGGTCCTTTCCTTTGTAATGCTAAGAGTGACACTTCCCTCTTCTCTGAGGAACAGCAGTTCTTTCTCACTCTGCTAGTAAGGTGCACACCAAAAGGGCCATTTACTGTCTGGGTGAGATTTCATGCAGTATTTGCTCAATATCAATCCAGAAAGAGGCCAAAGTACATAGAAGTGTTTTGCATGGCAAACAAGGGCAGCATTACATCGCTCCAGCCTTCATCGTGAAGAAGTACTATGCAAAAACTCTCAACTCCTTAAAAGATGCTAATCCCTCAAAGAGAATTTATTGATAACTTGGAAAACCATGGAACCAACCCTGCAATGTAATTTCAAAAAATAAGTCCCACAGTGCGAACAGAGTTTCAGTTCAGGCAGATGGATGGTGGTGATGGCTGTACAACAAGGTGCATGTACTTAATGCCGCTAAACTCTACACTTAAAAACAGTTTAAATGGCACCAAAAAAAAAAGTTCCACATTAAAAACTACAAGTGGGACGCCTGGGTGGTTCAGCTGTTGGGCGTCTGCCTTGGGCTCAGGGCATGATCCCAGGATCCAGGATCGAGTCCTACGTCGGGCTGCTTACCGGGAGCCTACTTCTCCATGTCTCTGCCTCTCTGTGTGTGTGTCTCTCATGAATAAATAAAGAAAATCTTTTTTTATTCATGAAAGACATAGAGAGACACAGGCAGAGAGAGAAGCAGGCTCCATGAAGGGAGCCTGATGCAGGACTCAATCCTGGGAATCCAGGATCACGCCCTGGGCCAAAGGCAGGCGCCAAACCTCTGAGCCACTCAGGGATCCCCTAAAGAAAACCTTAAAAAAAAAAAAAAAACCCTAAAAGCATCTTATATGCAGAATTAACACCATCTTTAAATAGGTAATGGCGGGGATCCCTGGGTGGCTCAGCGGTTTAGCACCTGCCTTCTCCTGGTCCTGGAGACTCGGGATCGAGTCCCACGTCGGGCTCCTTGCGTGGAGCCTGCTTCTCCCTCTGCCTGTGTCTCTGCCTGTGTGTGTGTGTGTGTGTGCGCGCGCGCGCGTGTGTCTCTAATGAATAAATAAAATAAAAAAAAATAGGTAACGCCAGGGAAGCCTTGGGGGACTCAGCGGTTGAGCACCTGCCTTCAGCCCAGGGCGCGATCCTGGAGGCCCCAGATGGAGTCCCTGCAGGGAGCCTGCTTCTCTCTCCGCCTATGTCTCTGCCTCTCTCTCATGAATAAATAAATATTAAAATAATAATAATAATAATAAATACGTAATGCCAAAACAAAGATCCCGAAGGTCTCCCTGTCTAAATCAGAAATTCTAGGCTCAAACACGTTTGCAAGGAGGCGAGAAACCGCAGGCAGGCAGGGAGGTCACGTCTATGCAACCACCGCCAGGCACCCGGACTTTTCAAGGAGGCAGAGACTGAAGCTTTGCCCTGGGGGGGGGGGGGATGCGCGCCCCGCCCCGCCCGCGCCCCGGCCCGCGCCCTGGGGGCAGCAGGGGCGCCGCGGCCGCCGCACAGCCTGCGCTGCGGGGAGAGCGTCGGCCCGCGCGGCCCTCGGGGCCTCCCGCGGCCTCTCCCGCCTCCCTCCGGCTCGCCCGGCTTCCAGGTTCAATACGGATTACATCATGGAGCAAGTATGCGGGGCAGCCTGAGAATCAAAGCCGCCCCAACCAGGGGCTGGTTAACTGTACCGCTGCTGCAACACGTCCTCCCCCCGCCCCCGCCCCCGCCCTCGCCCCTCTCCCCGCCCCGACCCTCTGCTTTTCGTACTATTAAGCGCAGTATTATTGGGGAGAGGAAAATCTGATCAAAACTGTCGACCGCCAACGGCAGATTTTCTATGGATTCTATAAAGGCCACCTTAACGATTTCCCTAATTAATGGATGACATCTCTGGCTGAAGGAGAGGCGATGGATTCGACTCTGTCTTCGTCTTTGTTAACCTTCTAATTAACTTTCGTAGGTCACCCAGGTCTCCCAAACCTAAAAAGTGAAGAGGCCCATTGTGCGAGGAGCAGTAAACTTACTTTTTCTGCTGGGGTACTTAAAAGGGAGAACGATTATAAGCCGAGAAAAATAACTCCATTTAAAAGCTTTGTGGCTGCGGAGAATGCATAGGTCCCTCCCTTAGAAAATAATTGAAACACCTTTTATACCAATATTTCTATGCATAATAAAAACAAATTAGCAAAATGCATCTAAATTCAGCAGCACTTTCAAATTACCTTTTTTTTTTTTTTTTTTTTTTTTTGGAATGTAAGCCTCTGCAAGTCAACAAAAGGAGTGGGGTTTAGAGAGAAAATTGCAACTGCAACAGCTATAGGCCTTTATGCAGTGTGAGTGCAGGACAGGGCCAGGGGCTCAGATATCTCTGAGTCACCTCCCTTGGGAAATGCTCTTGCCCAGGCCCCGGGGGGGGGGGGATGAACTGCCTGGGGGACCCAAAGACTGTTCACATATAAGTAGATCTGTTTCTGGAAAGAAGGGGTTTGGGGAGGGGTTCAGAAATATTTTAATGATCTTAGTGAAAAACGGAAATGATGGTGGTGGAAAAGCCAAAAAGCAAGATGAACCACCACTGTGATCAGTGAAATTGACAAACCAGAACAAATTTTTTTTTTTTTTAAGTAAAAGGTATACCTGTTGGAATTTTAGTGTTGATGGATTTGCCAGACTGTGCCAGATAAAGTTGTAGCTGCTACTCCAGTTTCTTGGCATCTCTGACCAAGCAAAGGAGACACTGAAGGAAGACCAGGTAGGTGTTCAGCCTAAAATGAAACCAAGCTGGAGGCTCCTTTATAGGACGGCTTTACTGAAAAGGAGCTCTTCTCAGATATCTTGCAAGGGAATGAGATTCCTAAACCAAAGACAACAGCAGCAGTGACTTTAGCATTGTTTCTGATTCTACACAGAACCAGAGCTAATTGTAGAAAAGTATGAAGGCTTTAAACACTGTCAATATTTTAATTGTCTTTCATTCTTTTTTCGATGCATCCCCAAATGTTTGCACAGTTCAAATTTGAATGCTTTTTTTGTTCCTTTAATATGTAGGGTGAGCATTTTTCTGTGTTGTTAAAAATGGGAACAAGATCCTTTTAGGGTCCTGCTCACACACCTAGAATGAAGGTGCAGGGGGCTCCTTTATGACCTCTCTTTTGGAAAGCTGCCACACTTGTGGGAAAACCAGTGCTCTCGTGCATTACTGTGGAAATTTAAATTGCTGCTACCCCTCTAGAAAAGGGAGCAATTTGTCATCATTTAGCAAGATTACAAAAACATACATCCTCTGATACAGCAGCAATTCCTCTGTAGGAACTTTCCCTAAGGTACACTTGCACACGTGCAAATGGCATATGTATAAAGTTATCCTTTGCAGCACTGCTTATGATAGGTTGAAAGCAATCTAAATGTCCCTCAATTGGGGACTGGTTAAAGAAATACGGTACATCCATTCAGTGGAACATTAGACAGCCATAAAAGAGATGAGGGTGCTCGTTGTATATCAATTTGGACTGGTCTCTAAAATAGCTTGTTCGGTTAAAAAAAAAAAAGAGCAGAGCAGGATGTACAGTATGCTACTATGTGTAGGGAAAGCATGGTTTGAATACTCCTAAAAATTTTCTTCTGGTAGCATTTGTCTTGGGAAAAGAGAACTGAATGGCTGAGGAGCAGCTGTGGAAAGGAGACATCACTATAACTTTTGTATGTTTTGAATTTATACTGTGTGAATATGTTGCCTATTCAAAGAAATAAATACATGAATTTAAGAATTTAAAAAGAGAAAGGTTGCCATTTTCTAATCTGCTCTGTGCACATCTCTGTGCAATCCAGGGGTAGCCCAGTCTTCAAAGCTTTCTGTTCATTTCCACATCCTAAATAGCTTATTTTAGACTTCTCAAAGTCTGCCTCATTTAAAAGACCCCTAAAATGGAAGGTACACAGTCACTTTCTCTTTGAAATCTTTAAATGTTTTTTAATGAAAACAGAATAATGCATTCAGTGATTTAATTGTTCAAGATTAAAATTCAACAAACTGTTAAGTCTGTATAAATAAAACATTCACAGACTTCATCAGCACGTGCATCACGACAAATGCTTTGGGATTGTGGAAATATTTCCTAACATTTGAGATGTGCCAAGAAAGAGATAAAGAAATCAAATAAGATCTTGTATTACACAAAATCATTTTGCTCACAAGAGTCTGATTTACTTGTATCAATCAATTTAAGTGATTCATGCTTTATGAGCTATTCTAAGTGATTGAACTAAAACCTGAAGCCAATATTATCCTCTCCCCACTCCTCAGCCCAATCTGTCAAAATGGCATTGGAAATGATTAGATTGAACCATATGAGATTAGTGTTGTCAATGGTCCAATAGGGGCAATTTCAAGATTTAACTTAATATTTTTCATCATCATGATGTTTTAGCCTAGAGCAACACCAACACAGACATTGTTAGTTGCCCACCCAACATCCATTTCCCTTTTTCCCCGTTGTCAGAACTCCCATATAGTTCCCATTTAGGAAGGTGGCAAGTCTCACTGCAACTAAATCATATACATGGAATTTCCATTTCCATTTACCTGTGATTGGTTTAAATTTGAGATGTGATACAGTTCCAGACCAATAAGATGTAAGAAAGGACAGCTAGCGGCTTCTGAGAAAGATTTCTCTTCCACTGGACATTTTCAGGTCCAGAGAGCGAACCCAGAATTCTAGCAACCATTTCACTACTACAAAGGCAGATACAATGGGCATGCTAGGGTCACACAGTAGACAAGCAGAGGGAAGCTGGATCGCCATGAGAGTACAGAGTGGTTGTGTAGAACAGCTCTGTAATCTCCTGATGTACTTCTTGTTACATGAAATGATCATTTTCTTCATTGCTTAAGCCATTTTGAATTGGTTTTCTCTCACATTCCAAAATCAGTAGGCCGTCCTGGCAAATATATTTACCATTTTAAGTGATGTGAAGCCCACATAGTGTCTTGTAAAAAAGCTCCTTGAATAATTCCGTTGTGCTCCTCTAGTCAAGATTATTTTAAATCATAAAAATAAATGTCTCCTCAATAGCTTTAGTCATTTGGGAAATGCAAATGAAAGCCACAATGAGATGCCTACCATTTCACACCCACTAGAATGGCTATAATCAAGTAGATGGACAAAAACAAGTCTTGCCAATGATGGGAAAAAACTGGAACCTTCGTACATCGCTGATGAAAATGTAAAATGCTGCAGCCACTTTGGAAACCATTGGGCAGTTCCTTAAAAGTTACCATATAACCCAGGGATTCTACTTCTAGACATATACACAAGGGAATTGAAAACATTCACCCACACAGAAACACACAGGAATGTTCATAGCAGCATTACTCATAATAGCCAAAAAGGAGAAACCACACAGATGTCTATCAACTGATAAATGGATAAATAAAATGTGCCACATCCATACAGTGGAATATTATTTGGCAATAAAAAGAAATGAAGTCCTGATTCATGCTACAACAGGTTGAACCCTGAAAACATTATGCTAAGTGAAAGAAGCCAAACACAAAAGGCGACATAGCATATGATTTCACTTATGTGAAATGTCCAGAACAGGCACCGTAGAAGCAGAAAGTAAATTAGTGGTTTCTGGGGATTAGTGGGAGGGGGAAATGGGAAGTGACTGCTAATGGAAATAAATTTTCTCTTGGGGAGTGATAAAAATGCTCTGGAATTTGAGAATCGGCACACAACTCTGTGAAAATACTAAAAACTACTGAATTATATGCTTCAAAAAAGGTGAACTTAATGTCAATTATATCTCAATAAAGTTATGGAAAAAATTTTTAAATGCCTCCCATATTTATAATTATTTTAAAAGATCCTAAAATTACCTTACAACCAAGAGCCAACCTTCAAAAATACATATGGCCCAATTCATTAAAAGAAAGATAATTTTTGGGATCCCTGGGTGGCGCAGCGGTTTGGCGCCTGCCTTTGGCCCAGGGCGCGATCCTGGAGACCCGGGATCGAATCCCACATCAGGCTCCCGGTGCATGGAGCCTGCTTCTCCCTCTGCCTATGTCTCTGCCTCTCTCTCTTTCTCTCTCTGTGACTATCATAAATAAATAAAAATTTAAAAAAAAAAAAAAGAAAGATAATTTTTATAATCTAATTAGATCTGCATTTTTGCAGTTATTTAAGCAAAAAGGAGTGGAGATTCATTCCTCCAGTAGACAGTAAACTTCATAAGGGCAGTGTCCCCCTCTGTGTCTCAGTGCCAACAGGTCCAGATAGATTACAAATATTACAGAATAAGTGAATGAATGGATCTTTTCTTTCTTAAGATTTTATTGATTTTTTTTTTGACAGAGGGAGAGAGAGCACAAGCAGTGGGAACAGCAGGCAGAGGGAGAGGGGGAAACAGGCTCCCAGCTGAGGGAACCCAAAGAGGGGTTCAATTCCAGGACCCCAGGATCATGACCTGAGCCCAAAGCAGACAATCAACTGAGTCATCCAGATGCCCCGATTGAGTGGATCTTGGTGCATTTTCTCATGAGCACTCATGGGTTTAGTCCCCAAAAGAGGCCTCTGTTTACTCACCTGCAAAATGAGGCTAAAGC
The DNA here is from genome assembly GCF_003254725.2 of Canis lupus dingo. Taxonomy (NCBI): domain Eukaryota; kingdom Metazoa; phylum Chordata; class Mammalia; order Carnivora; family Canidae; genus Canis; species Canis lupus. The sequence goes on from NC_064254.1 coordinate 65,477,003, forward strand.
AAAAACTACCTTATGGATGTATGTGAGGATTAAATGTGATAAGAGAACTAAAATTTTGCAAAGTCTCTGGGACATAAGAGTCAGTAATCCGTCTGGACCTATATTTGGGACATTATGTCCATTCATCACAAGAGATGGAAATTTCTTACCAGTTGGCATGAGCAAATCTTGAGTAATTATGTTTCAAATATGTATGTGTTCTTGTTACAAAATTAAATAAGAGATTAGCAACTTTCAGATTCTGAAACAAAAATGATTAGAAATTCAGATTCAGCAATTGTAAGATTTTGAAAGTCTGGGTACATGAAAAAATCTACTAAAATGTAATAATTTAAAGTCCTATAAATGTGCTTAGAGTGAAGCATCATTTTTTTTCTAAACTTCTACTATTTTTTCAGTTACTCCATAAGTTTATAATACCAAAGGCCTTTTAGTTACGTGGTTAGCTTTTCAGCCTATAAGTTTGTCTCCTTCACCTGTTCTTTTCACTTACCAATTTATAAGGTGCACCTTATTTGAGTGAGATATTTCTCCCTTTGCCTGAAGTTTAACATATATTGATACCGATAGGATACAAATTGAGCAACAGTTGTTTGGAGGTAGGTAGGGGTATGCTAGGGGCCAAACTTCAGTCCTCCCATCTCTCATCTCCCTGGGAAAAGCTTACTTGAATGATTTATCCAGCATCGCACAACCTGTTAATGGGACTTTGAAAGGAAAGCCCAGGACAGGCTGCTCTTTTTTTTTTTTTTTCTGCTGCTGCTACAACACAGGAGCCTTTCCATCACATAACACATGACAAACAATGGACAAGCAGCAAAATATTTCCCCCTAGCCAAGACATCAAACATTTTGAGAAAGGACAAGCATGGGGAGAGTGAAAAGTGCACAGTTTTCAAGTGCATTCTTCCGGGTTTCAATCCAGGTTTTGATCATTTATTTGCTCACAAGTTTCCATTAGATCAATATGCTTCATTAGCCTTCCTGTTCGCTCTTGTGAGAAAAATACAAGGGCCAGGGAAAAGTGGAGGGGAGATGAGCAAGCGTGTGATTTGCTAGAGAGATTAGAAAATCTCGTTAGGATCAATTCTATGTATTCACACCAACTCCCTAACTATTCCTCACCTCACCCCACAAAAACAGAGAGAACAGAGGGTAGGATAGAAATAAAAGAGTCTTCTAATACCAGGCATTAATAGGATTAGATATCACCAAACTGGGCCAGAAATAATGGATGGCAACCTCACCGTTGTACATCACCCCTAGTATCAATTCCTTTTTCTTTGTTCTCAACATCAGTGAGACCCACCCACAAGGGGGAAGATTTCCTCCCAGTGTGAAGAGACTTCCTAACAACTAAGAAAGTTGGATGTTTTTTCTGCTGAAAGGTTACATCTTGTTTATGGGTTGGGTTCTCTATTTTAAAAGTTCACGGGAAGAGGGGCCCTGTGGAGATGCATTATTCCCCATTCCCCCTAATTTAATCCCCTCATTCAATTCTCATTTTCTTTTCCTGTCTGCCTTCACCCTTTCTCATTCTCTTCCCTTCTCTCTTCCTGTTTTGCACCTCCATTTCATTTCTCTCCGCCCCCCTCTTTTAGCACATCAGTCTGTGTTTAGGGTATTTGATGTATTTCGGCAAAGTGACAAAGTCTCAATTCTGAAAGTCTGAGGTCTTCATTCTGAATTTTGCTTTGCCGGATGAAAGATCAGTTTAACTTTAAGAACTACAGGTGGTCTAGTGTCCCTTCTCATATCCACTCACCAAACAAGGTGGTCATATGTCTTTCTAGAGGTATTTTATAGGGCTGAATTTAGTATACATGCAATTTATGTATACGGGTACATTAAAGAATTTTCTGGATCTGTGTAGTGGCCTTTGAAGTCTCTTCTGCATGTTAATTTCTCTACTAATCCAGATGCCACTGCTCTTTGTGACTTTTCGGAGAGGTCACTGAGCACCATCCTTATAACTTTCCAGAGAAGAACAATGAAATGCCAGCACAGAACTATTTTTTTTTTTATTACCTAACCTTTTAGTGTTTTCTCCTTTCAAGAAAAGTCACTCAAGTCCTAAGAGGTCTTACCAATAATACTAATTCCTCTCTAATGCAGCCCTACAGAGAATGTATCTGTGTCCACAGATTTATACATTTCCTGTTTTACTTGATTACTACCCAGAAGGAACTACCTTGAGCTCTCTGCCTCTGAACTGATCTTTCTGGCCTTTCCATAATTATGCAGTTCAAAGAATTATAGCTTCTACAAATGAACTTACCTTCTGACTTGGAATTCTAAGAGTTCTAACTTCAGTTAGCCTATATATAGGACTGTAGGGATTTGAAAGAGGTAACAAAGATTAGAGACAGTTATATATTTCAAAAACAAAATATCAGCTTAAATTAGAAGCTGGAAACAATATTTTTCTTTTAGCAGAGTCTTGAAATTTGCTAATAAAATGAAAAGTTCATAAATTCTTGAGGATTAACCTAAAATATTAAAAATTTCCACACAAATTTAACAAATGATCTCCATGTGTCTACCATGTGGTGACTTTCAGTTTTGGTTAGCACAAAAATAAGTTTTCTGACACTAGAATGGTTATTTGGAATTGGCTTTATACTGTATAAAAACAGTCTTACACACCATGGATAGGGAAAATCCATGTGTGTTTTAAAAAAATCCTTCAGATATTTTAGATTCTTGCTCTGTAAAATAAATGTAAGGATAATTTATATGCTTAGTATAAAGTTGCATTTGTTGTTGAAACTTTGAAAAAATACAAAAGAATATAAAGAAGACAATTGACTGATGATTTCCTCCTCCAGATCCCCACTGTTCATATTTTCTTCCAGTCTCTTGACTATGCATCTATTCCTTGTTTTAAACTTTTACTATCCTGTTTTATGCAGTAATACTTCATGCTAAGGCATTGTTCAGTTTTTCACAATAGGGAGGGGAAATCAAGACAGAAGAACAGGAAGACTGCAAGAATCTCTTACTTCTTTTTTTTTTTTTAATTTTTATTTATTTATGATAGTCACACAGGAGAGAGAGAGAGAGAGAGGCAGAGACACAGGCAGAGGGAGAAGCAGGCTCCATGCACCAGGAGCCCGACGTGGGATTCGATCCCGGGTCTCCAGGATCGTGCCCTGGGCCAAAGGCAGGCGCTAAACCGCTGCGCCACCCAGGGATCCCAAGAATCTCTTACTTCTGATCCTCCTGATGGCTGACATTATTCCCCCACACCTTCCTCCCCAGAGGCACTCCCTCAAATCAAATAGAATAAAAAAAGCTCTTCCAAACCAGAAAAGCATTATAAGTGATTCAGTGTGAAGAAAGTATCAATATTCTGTATGTGGATACCTAGGTAATTTGTGGATTTTAAATTTTTGATTGTCATCTGTTTCTAGGCCTTTTAAAAATCGTGAACGAAGGAGGAGAAGGAGAAGAAAAAGAATTTTTTTAATCACCTGAAAACACCTTTTAGATTCTAAAGCAGGAATAATCATCATTCTGATCCCCCTGCCATGTAGTACTCTCCAGTTCGGCCTTCTATTTTTATAAGACATTTACTGAATTTCGGCAAGTTTGAGTAAATAATATGCTTTTCCAAGATAGATTGCATCATTATGGCCTGTAACTTGAGGCAATTAAGTTTATCTTCCTTTTCCTATAATTTTAAAGGGAAGAGCACATTTGCCACAACCCGTAACACGTATAGTAAGCATTCAAGCCTATAGTAAGCACTACGCTGTGAAAACAGAAGTCTGTAAGCCTCCTCAGAAAATGGCCACTGTCACCCTAGACCTATTTGCATCAAAGTCTCTAGGCATGACATTATTGTGCCCCTTCAGTGTGCTATTATGTCATCATGAGAAATTATACCTCTGGCTTCTGTTTCCAGCACTTTGGTAGATTAGATGCTGCTATGGTTAATTTTATGTGGCAGCTTGGTTAGGCAATGGTGCCCAGTGTTTGGCCAAAACACCAGTCTAAGATGTTGCTGTGAAGGTATTCCTTAGATGTGGTTAAAGCAGATTTTGAGTAAAGCAGATTACCCTCCATAATATGGGTGGGCCTCATCCACTTGGCTAAAGGCCTTAGGAGAAAAGACTGAGGTTCCCTGAGGAGGAAGAAACTCTGCCTTCAGACTTGCTTTTGGATTTTAGACTACAGCATCGACTCTTGCTGGCATTTCCAGCCTGCTGGCCTGCTCCATGGATTTTGGACTTGCAGCCCTCACAATCTCATGGGCCAATTCCTTAAAATCCTTCTATTTTTCTGTCTCTTATATATACTGTAATCTCTTTATATGGAGAACCCTGACTAATACAGATATCCTGAAAGATAACCTCAACTAAAATAAAATGCTTGATAAAGGTTTTTTAAAAGTGTTTCTTTCTGTTTTTAACTTCCTTAAGTAATTTTTAAGGACAACGTGGGGCTCAAACTCATGACCCCAGGATCAAGAGTCACATGCTCTATGGATTGAGCCAGCCAGGTACCTCCCACCCCCAACTGAGATATTTTTTCTTTTAAGATTTTATTTATTTATTCATGAGAGACACACACAGAGAGAGGCAGAGACACAGGCAGAGGGAGAAGCAGGCTCCATGCAGGGAGCCCAACCTATTCCGATTCTGGGTCTCTAGGATCACTCCCTGGGCCGCAGGCAGGCGCTAAACCACTGAGCCACCCAGGGATCCCCTCGATTGAAATATTTTTAAAACATCTTTTTAGGGGCACCTGGCTGGCTCTGTTAGTGGAATCTGTGGCTCTTCATCTCAGGGTTGTGAGTTTGAGCCCCACTTTGGGCATAGAGATTACTTAAAAAAATTTTTTTAAATTTAAAACAACAACAAAAAAGCCCCATCTTTTTAAATGCATCAGTGAGCCAGCACAAATAGGAGGGATTTTCAGATCCCAAAAAGCAAGTTGAAAACAGGAACCCTAGTAGGTAAGCAAGTTCCAAAGCCAGCTTTCACCCTGAGAGTTTCTGTCAGATTCTGAAGATCCTGAATCTCAACTTTGAGATAATGCTCAGAGAATGCCCAAGGTAAGGAACTGATTAGGAGAATCCTTGCATAAAAACTAAAAACACAAGGGGCTATATCCTCAGTGTAAAGATAAATTTAAAAATTTACCGGTAAATATATTTGCTATCTTACAGTTGATGCTGGGAAGACAGAAAGAAAACAAAACTTCCCTAAGAATTAGGAAGCACAGCTAGGTCTCACACAGGTTTTTCTATCTGGACCCATACCACTTGTGCGGTCAAAAAAACCGTTAAATCCTAATAATAGAGTATCTCAACATAAAAGGATCCCAGGTAGTACAACCAGGTGACCTGACTAGAAAGGGCAAATGCAAATCCTCTCTGCACAAATTCATCTTCTACTTTGGCTTCTAAGAATCCCCAGAAAGAAAGCACCAAGACAATGAGAAAGCTCAAAGGAGACAAAACCATCCCAAAGCCTAAGAAGAAACATGAAGGGAAAATCAGAAAAAGCAAGTCGCAGACACCAAAAGCAGTCCCTCACACCCATCAAATATTGACAGTATTAGTGACCAAATACAAATTTTATATGGTTGATGATAAATATAAAAGGAGCTTGTAAATATTAGCACGGAGTAAGAGATGGTGAGGAACATCCAAGCAGATCTAAAATGGAACCAAACAGTACTTGAAGAAATGAAAAATAAAATGATTACTTTTTAAAATGAGGGACTTAAACAGCCGCTTAGACCCAAAAGAAAAGAGAATCACTGGGAGACCTGATGGCTCAGTGGTTGAGTGTCTGCCTTCCGGCTCAGATCCTGATCCTGGGATCCTGGTATCAAGTCTGACATTGGGCTCCCTGTGGAAAGTCTGCTTCACCCTCTGCCTATGTCTCTGCCTATTCTCTGTCTCTCTCATGAATAAATAAATAAAATATTTTAAAAAAAAGTAGAGGAGAAAAACAGATCACCCTGTAAATGTGCTTTTCAACAGCAGTAAAAAGAACCAAACAAAAAAACCCCAAAGATAGTTGATCCTATCATCAATGTGTTGAGAGAAAATAACTTCAAATCAAGAATTATAGCCCCAGTTAAATACCTAAGAATGAGTGCAAGACATATTTTCAGTCAACCAAAAACTACGAGACTCTAATACCAACAGATCTGCAATGAAGAAAATTATAAAGGATATAATCAGCAAATATATAGGTAAATATTTGGGTAATCTAAATAAATTTGTTTATATTAATAATAATACCTATTCTGTGGAGGGAAAGGGATTAAGCTATAACTGGATCCCAGCACTAGAAAAGATGAGATGAAAAGATTTCTAAGGTTCTCATATTGTTCAAGAGGTAGAAAGATTAGTAGATTAGTAGATACTCAAAAAATATAACTTCCAAACAAGAGCAGGAGGAAACTACTAAGAGGGAGGAAAATCCTCAGCTGATATAAAAGAAGCAAAAAAGAAAGGAATGATAAATAGAAATACAAAGCACCAAAAATATGGTAGTAATAAATCCAGCATATCAGTATGTACAATAACATAAATGTACTAAAGACTCCAGTTAAATGACAAAGATTGTCAGATTGAATTTTTTTTTAAAAGTTCTATACTGTTTACAAAAGATTCTTAAAACAAATACAAGAAAGTTTGAAAGTCAAAGGGTAAAAAAAAAAGAAGTCAAAGGGTGGAAAACCAAAGAAGCCAGCTAGTTTCCCTAAATTAATATCAGAGAAAACAGACCACAGCCAAAACATTACTGGAAATGAAAGTGAATTGAGACTGAATTCACCAGAAGATATGCCAATTCTACACTCATATCCCATATGCACCAACAATCACATACTTTTCTTTACTATCAAGGAAAATGTAAAGTCACTGCCAGCACCACTGCTATTCAATATTGTATTTGTGTCCCTAAAACATATAAGTATGAAAAGAATAGAAACTAAATTACAGATTTAAGGATGAAAAAAAGAAAGATAAGAAACTGTCATATTTGCAGATGATATTATTGGCCACATAGAAAACTCAAGACAAAATACAGATAAATTATTAGAATTCATAAGAGAGTTTTTCTAATCACTATACATTTCTATAGAGCAAAAACAATAAGAAAACTGATTTTAAAAGAATGCCATTATAAGAGCAAAAATATATAATCAAAGTTGTGTACCTCATTTGTAAAGGAAAATTATACCTTATTTTTTGTAAGATTTTTTATTTATTCATTTGAAAGAGAGAGAGAGTGTATGCACATGAGTGGAGGTGAAGGGGCAGGGCAGAGGGAGAGGGAGAAGCACACTCCTTGCTGAGCAAGGGAGCCCCACATGGGGCTCAATCCCAGGACCCAGAGGTCATGACCTGAGCCAATGACAGACGCCTAACCATTTGGACCACCAAGGCGCCCCAAATGAAAGGTGCCCTTGTTGAAACACCATTAAAGAAGATTTAAATAAATAGAGAAATATCACGTTGTTAGTAGGAAACTTCGATAGCATGAAGATGTCAATTCTCCTCATTTCGACAGAATCCAATTCCAATGAAAAGCCCCAGCAATATTTTTTATGGAACCTAACAAACAAATTCTAAAATTGAAATGAAAGAAGAAAGGATAAAAAATTGTCAAGTCTCCCTAAGAAAAAAGTATAAGGTAAGGATAATTGCCCTCCCAGATATCAAGACGTAGTCTGTAAGCTATAGTAAGAAAATGAGATACTGGCCGAAGACTAGACAGAGGGGCCAAAGGAATACAATAGAGAACCTGGAAACAAATCAATACATATATAGAGACTTGTTTGTATAATGTAGTGGGCACTAGAGATAGAAGATTCGATCAATTACACTAGGAAAATGTATTAAGCAACTTTGAAAAAACAGAATTGGAGCCCTACCTCACACCATGCACAAAAATCAATTCCAGTTGGATTAGAGACTTAGACATGGAGGGAAAACCTATAAAATTTTTATTTATTTATATTTTAATTTAATCTATTTATTTAAAGATTTTTATGTATTTATTTGAGAGAGAGACAGAGAACAAGTGTGGAGGAGGGGCAGAGGGAGAGGGAGAAGCAGACTGCCTGCTAGGCAGGGAGCCCAATGTGGGGCTCCATCCAGGACCCTGGGATCATGACCTGAGCCAAAGGTAGGCGCTTAACCAACTAAGCCACCCAGGCTTCCTAAATCATAAAACTTTTAGAAAACAATTCAGGAGAATACCATTACAACCTCATAAAAGGGAAAGTTTTCTAAAACAAAACAGAATTATCAGTTTCTGGAGGAAAATATTGATAAATTCTACCACATAAAATTAAAACTTTCTCCTAAATCAAAGACATTAGGAGAGTAAAAAGACAGTCACTGAAGGTGAGAAAATATTTTCCATACATATAATTTTTTTAAGGGTTTTATTTATTTATTCATGAGAGACACACACACACACACAGAGAGACCTAGGCAGAGGGAGAGGCAGGCTCCCCGCAAGAAGCCTGATGCACTACTCGATCCTGGACCCCAGGATCATGCCCTGAGCTGAAGGCAGAGGCTCAACTGCTGAGCTACCCAGGTGTCCCTGCCATACATATAATTAAGACAAAGGATTATTAGCCAAAATAGTTTGGGGTTTCTTTTAGATTTTATTTATTTATTTGAGACAGAGCACAAGCAGGGAGGAGGGTCAGAGGGAGAGGGAGAGGGAGAAGCAGACTCCCTGCTAAGCAGCCCAACACAGGGCCGGATCCTAGGACCCCAAGATCATGGCCTGAGTTGAAGGCAGATGCTTAACCAACTGAGCCACCCAGGCGCCCCCCAAATAAAGTTTTTAAACTTCTATGAATCAAAAGAAAAACAACCGTATGGGAAAATAGCAAAAATCACATAGTTCATAAAAGAGAAAATAAAAATGGCCCACAGACACCTGAAAAAGACTCCACCCTAGTAGTAATCAGAGAAATGCAAATTAAAACTACAAAAAGCAATTTCTCCACTATGCATTATAAAAATTTATTTTTATTTTTATTTTTTAAAGATTTATTTATTTATGCATGAGAGACATGGGAGGGCGGGCACAGAGACACAGGCAGAGGGAGAAGCAGGCTCCATGCAGGGAGCCTGATGTGGGATTCGATCCTGGGTCTCCAGGATCCTGGGTCTCCAGGATCACACCCTGTGCTGAAGGCGGCACTAAACTGCTGAGCCACCGGGGCTGCCCCCATTATAAAAATTTTAAAATAAGTCTAATAAGTGTTAACAAGGATGGAAGCAACAATAATTCATCACTTCCTGGTAGGAGTGTAAATAAATACAACCACTAAGGGAAATAGTACCTAGTAAAATTGAATAAGAAAGCAATTCTAAGGGTACCTGGGTGGCTCTGTCAGTTAAGCGTCTGACTCTTGATTTAGCTAGGTCATGGTCTCAGGGTTGTGGGACGGAGCCCCCCCCCCAATTGGGCTCCAAGCTCAGCAGGGAGTCTGCTGGAGATTCTCTCTCTCCCTCTCCCTTTGCCCCTTCCTCCTCCTGCCCTCTAATTAAAAAAAAAAAAAAAAATTCTATGTCTGGGTTTATATGCTAGAGAAACTTTGGCATATGTGCATACCAGGAGGTATGCACAAGAGACACACATAGAAGCATCTATTATAATTACAAAAGAAAGAAAGGAGAGAGAGAGAGAGAGAGAGAGAGAGAAAGGAAAGAAGAAAGAAGAAGAAAGAAGGAAAGAAAGAAAGAAAAAGAAAGAAAGAAAGAAAGAAAGAAAGAAAGAAAGAAAGAAAGAAGAAAGAAAGAAAGAAAGAGGAAAGAAAGAGAGAGAGAGAGAAAGAAAGAGAGAGAGAAAGGAAGGGAAGAACCCAGATGTCTATTCACAGTAGTGAGGACCAATCACTGTGGCATGCTCACTCAGTAGAGTTCTCTACAACAGAGGGAAGGAGGAAACCACATTGGCTGGATGTACCACAATTAATTTAATACCAACATTAAACAGTGTTGAGAGAAAAAACACATCACTGCAGACTCCAAAATATATGCTTCTGTTTATATCAAGTTTTTCTTTTTTTTTTTTTAAAGACTTTTATTTATTTATTCATGAGAGACAGACAGAGACACAGGCAGAGGAGAAGCAGGCTCCACGCAGGGAGCCCGACGTGGGACTCGATCCGGGGTCTCCAGGATGAGGTCCTGGGCTGAAGGTGGCGCTAAACCACTGAGCCATCTGGGCTGCCCTATATCAAGTTTTTCAAGAGCAAAACTCCATACTATATTACTTAGGGATATGTACATAAGTAGTAAGCTTATAAAGAAAATAAACGAATGAGCAAAACACAGCTCAAGGTGCTGATGACTTCTACTATGTGTTGGTGGGGAGAAGACATGCAACCCAAGAGGGCACAAAGAAACCTCCCTACTACTGAGATCCTATTTTTAAAACATAGCTGTTTGGGGGCAGCAGCTGGGTGGCTCAGTCTGTTAAGCAGCTGCCTTCGGCTCTGGTCATGATCCCAGCATCCTGGGATGGAGCCCCGCATTGGCCTGCATTGGGCTCCCGGCTCACTAGAGAACCTGCTTCTCCCTCTCCTGCGCTTCCCCCTGCTTGTGCTCTCTCTCTCTGTCTCTCTGTCAAATAAATGCATAAAATCTTTTTTTTTTAATGTAGCTGCCAGGATATAAGCATTTATTTTTATTTCATTCTTTAGATTGTGTAGATACCTTCATATAGTACTTTATATATATGATACATTTCACGATCAAATGTTAGCTATTTTATTTCTAGAATCTTGGCTATTATACTAAAGCTCAACGGCTATGTCTCCTTTGTTTTCCCTCTCCAAGGAAAAGCCATTAGAAAACGCCATTCCTTTACTGATTTAAAAAATCTAGTCCAAAAAAAAAAAAAAAATCTAGTCCACTCCTAGATGGAGCGCTCCTTCTTTTTGGCTCATGACTACCGTATTCTAGGTCCAGTGCTGTACTTGCCCCTGCACTGCCATTATCAGAGGTCAGATTTCTGTACTTTTCTGGCAACCTAACTGAGGGTACCAGGATCATTCTTTCTTTCCGGCAGTGTTTGCTCAGCCAGCAAGTATAAGTGAAAAAAAATTGAAGTTTAATTATAATCAGATCTCCAGGAGTTTTTTTCCTCTAATGATGGTCACATCAAATGACTCCAAAGTAATTCCTTCTAAAAAACAGAGGGTAGTAATTCAAGGCCTTCAAAGCTAACCAGAGTGATGAAACGGCCCAATGCCAGTACATCATCCCTTTCATGAGTGGACCTTATTAAAATCACCTTGTGTCCCCTTCTCTGATGAATTTCTTCTGTAAAATATAAATGATAAGCAACCATGCTGGGTGTTCCTAGAAGCTGTGGTCATAAGCTTTCCATTAATAGACAGTTGAGCCCATCATCAGTTTTGTCTACACCTACACACTGAGGTTGGAAGCTTCATCACTCTGATTCATACTTGTATTTTCTTTTTTTCTTCCTAATAATGCAACATCTCAATCTTTCCACCCTCACCCAACTTTCCCCAGCATGGACACACTCAGCATTGTCACACTTGGCCAACAGAAGTTGAATATTAAATACATTTCTGGTAGGCTTTAATAACTTCCACAATAAGCTGAATGTCCTATCATTTATTTGCTTTGAACTTGCAATGGCGTCAATAAACTCAAAGAAAGCACGCTGAGAATGGGTGGAAGAAAGATGTTGATCCCCCCAATGCTATCTTTTGGAAATTCAAAATACACAATGGAATAACAGCTGTTCTAGATTTCCATCAGAGATTAGCAGATAAATTATTATTGAAATTCAAAGTTGTGACATCTTTAGATAAATATTTGCCCTTGATTTTCACAGCCTCTGATTCAACAGAAATCTGGAAGGGTCCCCAGTCTGGCCCAGAAAGGATCGTTTTCAATCTACGCTGTGGTTAAAAAGGAGCCCAGGCCGAATCGTACCAGCAGGTCCCTCTTGGGCTGTTGCTCCCTGATGTCAATGGCTAGCTCTCTCTGCCTGCAGCCTTGTTTCAGCCTGCCCCCCCCCCAAGGCTTGTTCACCCCTCTTCCTGAGCCTGCCACAGATTCAGTACCTGCCATCAGAGCTCCCCTCCAGCGTGCCCACCTAGACGCGTGCCAACACCCTGGCCTGATGCCTCTAGGGGGTCTCTATAGGAAAGCCTAGCTGTTGAAGACTTCAACGCACCAGCCTGAGAGCACGCAAGTGCCTGCTGATCCAAGAGCAGAAGTATCTTCCATAAAGACCTTGTAATTTAATCTCTTAGCGGAGGCTCGAGCCCTCCATCAACAGATGGCTTCCCTTACACCTGCGCGTGGTCCCTCCTCCCAAGGGATTCACTGGGAAAGCCGGTCCTCCAAGAAGACTATTGGCCTTTGCACTAGCCAGGAGGACTGGGGTGTCTGGTATGCAACCATTGCCTACCCAGCTTGGAACGGAGGCTTGGAGGCAGAGACTGCATCTAGTCTTATTATTAAAGGAATCTCCTGCCTCTCCCAGTGTCCTGCTGAAGACCCCTCTGCACCCCTTCTCCTATCTTGAAAGGAGAGAAACAGAGGAGACTATTTCTCTATAGAGAACTCCTGGCCCCTCCATCCTGGATCTTCAGACCGTCACTACCTTGACCCTACAATTTTTAATGACTGCCACTTCTCACAGTAGGGTGGGCCTACAAGGTAATCAGTAGGACTATGGAATCCATAGTTTCCACGGGCAAGTCTGTCTTGTAACTTTACAGAAGGCTGGTGGTGCTCAGGCCTTCCTTCGGGACCCCCATCCTGGCAAGCCCCTCCCCACACCCGCTAATTGATTTGGGAGTCAGCCTTCCCACTTGTGTGTAAATTGAGAGCAGGGACGCCTGGGTGGCTCAGCGGTTGAGCGTCTGCCTTGGGCCCAGGCTGTGAGCCTGGAGACCCAGGATCGAGTCCCACATCGGGCTCCCTGCGTGGAGCCTGCTTCTCCCTCTGCCTGTGTCCCTGCCCCTCTCTCTGTGTGTGTCTCACGAATAAATAAATAAAATCTTAAAAAAAAAATAAATTGAGAGCAAACTCGCTTTTGTCCCCGCTCGCAGTAGTAGTTGCTCAATAAATACCTGACGAACGGTCACCCCTCCGGAGAGGCCTCTTTTCCCTCCTCCTACATCACCTGCCTGTACTCCCCCCAGCTGGGCGGCCCCGCCCCTCACCTGGGCCTCTCCCCGCGGCTGCCGGGCCCCCTGCAAGGGTCCGAGCTCCCACCTGGAGGTCAGGTGCGACCAGGAGGGCGCGCCTCGGGTCGGCACCGCGGACAGCGCAGGCCCCCGCAGCCACCCCGCGTCCCCTGCCAATCCTGTCCGCGCCCCGGCGCCCCGACACCCCGACACCCCGACACCCCTCTCCTCCCCGCGCACCCCGCCCCGCCCCCACCCCCACCCCCCTGCGCTGCAAGAATGTGGCGCAGGAGCCAGTGGAGAATCTTGGCCGCGGCCCCCTCCCCCGCCTTATAAAAAAGAAATTGACTTTTGTTTGGAGTTTGTGAAAAGTGGGGCTCGGGGCCCAGTCAATGGGGCGCCCCGCGGCGCGGGCTGAGTGGAGCTAGCGCGAACCGCTCAGCCGCGGCCCCAATTAATCCGCCCTTTGTGCGGCCCGCGCGGCCGCCCCCGCCGCAGCAGCACCAGCGGCCCATTGTTCCCCTCGCCGGGCCGCGGGATTTACCCTTTTCAAACAGCCGGTTTTGTCCAGGGCAGTTCGAGCGGAAGTTTCTCACTGACAATTTGCCCCAAATAGATAGATTTGTCAGAAACGACCTTCGGGAAGGAAGCAAAAAGCCACCGGGCCCGAAGGTTGGGCCGGAGACGGGGGCCTCGACGTCCCTCCCGCGGCCGCGCTGCCCCCCCCCACGCGCCCCAAAGCCCCGCGGGGGTCCCCGGCGCCCGCTGGCACCTGCTGAGCCCGCCCCTCCGCGGACCTGACCTCCACTTACCCATCTGTAAAATGGGACAGCGCGGCGCTGGCGGGCCGTAAGTGCAGAGCTTTGCAGAGCTTTGGGTCATTTGGCGTGGATAACCTTCCTTTCCTTTCTCCCCACTTCCTTTTTTAAGACTCTAAGCTAAAAAAAAAAAAAACAAAACAAAACAAAAAAAAAAAACAAAAAACAAAAAACAAAAAAACTCTAAGCTAAAAAAACCCAACCAAACAAAAAAAAAACCCTAAAACCCTGATGAGGCCTGGGCCACGTTATGAAATGGCCCTTGAAGGTGGGGCTCGGTCACCAGTTCCGGATTGTGCACGTGCTGTTTTCTCTTCTGCCCTCCGGCTCCTCCTTAACAAAGATGTCAACCGTGCTAAATCACAGGTGGTGCCTTTGTAAGACTGGCTATTGTCCCCTCATAAGTCAAGATATAAAACGCTTTGTACTGAATGGCCCGTGATCTGGAGCTCTCAACTTGGGAGTCGGGCTGTTAGATTTTTTTTTTTTCCCACCCACCAGAGCCGCTCTTCTCCCAAATGACCTCACTTAATAAGCAAAACCGAAATGGGGGAGGAAAAAAAAAAAAAAACTAACATGCTGTTGATGAAAAGAATAGTTACTGATTTCTTCACACTTAATGGCAAGTATGAGTCTTTTAAAATACAGTCTCATACCAAACAGATCTGTGAATTTTAAGCAGAACTGAATTGTATTAATCAGTTGATGGGTTTGTTCATTTTCTATCACTAGAGGAGAAATACGAAGGTTGGGACCCCCAGCGGCTATTTCTACTGTACTCAGGCAATCTCCGGCTTTAGTTCAGAAAATTTCCTGCTAGTGGCACAGGAGAGAAAAATTGAAACAAAAAAAATCTGGTTTTTGTTTATCCATCAGGTGAATACACAATTCAGCATCATACAGAGGAAACCCTAGGTGGTCTTTAACAAGATCTCAGTGGCTAAGAGCTACAATTTAGAGAAGATGACAATACATACACAGTGTCAATAGTATTTAAACAAACATCCCAGACAACAGAATAATGGTTATTAACTATGATGCTTTGGGCTTCTGACTAATTTCCCATGCCTGTCTGCAGCCAAACAGCTGCAGGATTTTCCCCCTTTAAAACTGTTTATGCGCATCATTTTAAAAATTGCATTTAACAGCCATATCCTTCAGAACAGTCCCTCTGTGTGGAACAGAAGTGAATGGCTTAGTAATAATGATGAAGCCAGTGGCAAGAATGTCTTTCATGCCAAAAGAACTCTAACCACTCTGCTAGAAACCTACTCCTTCAAAAGCTTCTGCACCTCTCTGAAATGTGGACAGCTGTCTGATGTTGTATGCCCTGCAGTATGGGTTGACGTGTTTAAATAAAGGAAGTTCTTTAACCCTGCTCACACTTGCAGAAGTGTTTTCAAAATTGGTTAAATTGTGCAACTGTACTAAACATGTGCCCCTCCTGGGGTTTGAAAATGTTAAAGAAATCAAAAGAGGGACGCCCGGGTGGCTCAGCGGTTTGGTGCCTGCCTGCCGCCAACGGTGTGATCCTGGGGTCCCGGGATCGAGTCCCACATCAGGCTCCCTGCATGGAGCCTGCTTCTCCCTCTGCCTGTGTCTCTGCCTCTCTCTCTCTGTGTCTCTCATGAATGAATGAATGAATGAATGAATGAATAAATAAATAAATAAATAAATAAATATTTTTTAAAAAGGAAAGAAATCAAAAGAGAAGGTAAGATTATCTTGCATTATTCCTTTCTCACTTCCAGACAAAGACTAAGTTTTAAAAATTACTTTAGCAACCAGGACATTAAAATGAATGCATTCCTTGTACACTCCAAACATGCAACTCAATCATTATTGAGCTAATGCAACTGGAAATAGATATATTTAGGGACCCAAATACGTGCAGTTATGACCTTGGGTAGCTATATATTATTTTAGTTAATCAAAAATGCATGGACTACAGTTGAATTACTTCCACTATTTCCATTGTTGCTGTTGTTTAACATTTATTAAGCTTCCACTTTGCACTAAAAGATGTTCAAAACACATCAAAGAACCTCAGCCTTCACACACACACAAAACGGCATCCAAGTATTTGTATTTATCTATAGAGAGATACACATATGTTGTATGTGACGTGTGTGGGTATTTCGAACATCTCGTTATTCAATGTCCTGATCTGATTTCAAATCGCTGTTTCATCTACTCCAAAATCATGTCAATTATACCTGAAATTTTAGAAACTGGGAGAAATACCAGCAACCTACCTCCTGAGTTGTGAACTGCTTTACCTGAAAGGCCAAATCCCCCCCCTCCCAGCAGGCAATCATCTTATGCCCTGAAGCATGAGATCTGATTACCCCTATCATCATCTTAGCTTGCATAGATACAGATGTTATTAACGGCTGTAGTTTATCCAACCCTTTTTAAAAACGCAGCTGCAGCATTTGACTTGGGGACCTCCTGTGAATCCCACTGGTTGACTCCGTCTTGCACAAAGCGCGTGGGGTTTGGGGGAGGGAGAAGAGAGGGGGAGGTTTGTTTTGTTTTGGAGGGTTTTTTTTTTTTTTTTTTTTTGAATCAGACTTCCCTAAATAGCCACTCGGCATCTTTGTAAGTGATGTGAATTCTGAAATTACTTACTAGAATAGGAGGACAACAGGGTACTGTGTGAACTAGATCATTTGGAAACAAAGCATACTAGAATGTATGATGCTTTTCACTGCATTGGCAGAGATCAAATATGTGATCCTGATATACTTATTCATGCAATAAAGAATTGTAGTTTATTCTCAAATATGTTAGCCACATTTAAACGGGCTACCCCGTTTTACATAACAATTGTTTCTACTAGTGTTGAAACAGTAATCTGGATAAAGCAGGTCCCTGCTGTGGAGGGACTAGAGGGATGTTTTTAAAATCTGAAAGGCCCGGATTGGCAATCTACACCGATCAAATTTAGTAATTAATTGTTCAGTCTAATCATTGACTTTTTCTCAGCGTCTACAATTAGTATCTCTAAGTAGTTCCTCTTGTAGCTCAAATCATTCCCTCCACAAAACGGAAAAAGACCTCACGAGTCTGCTCTCCATTGGGACACAGCAAATTTTAAAGACTGTCAGAGAGAATTTGAAGGAAAATTTGGGAAGTGGGGGAGTTGGAAGCACTAGAAATACCAAACTATTGCTTCAAGATGCATACAACACTTCTCTTAGTTCTGATTACTTCACTTGTGAGTGAATTTGGCTTCACTGGAGATTCTAGAAGCCCTTCTGAGAAATGGGATGGGAGGTAGCTCAGTGCAGTGGATTTAATATTTCAAAGAGCATTAGTCTCAGCATCAAGAGATATGGGTTCTGGTGATGGCCTCTGTCTCTAGGTGAGTGACCTAAGACAAACTTTGTCTCTAAGGATCTCAGTTTTTCTCATCTGTGAAATGATGGAATTAGAAGAGTACTGATCTCTAAGGTCCCTTCCAACTTGTATGCTCTGTAGTTCTGGGCTAAATGGAAACTGAGTCACATTGTGTCATTGACAGGAAATTAAGAGGTTGTGGAAGGCTCGGTGGCCAATCTCTCTCTGGATGTAGTCTGCTTCCTAGCCTTTCTTTTTTGTTTTAGAAAGCCAAACAATTACCTGCATTGCTTCCCACGGTTTGAAGGTCTAGAGGACCTGTCTCTACTCCCCACCAACCCCATTGCTGGGACAAAGTAAAGGCAAGCCCCGCCCCCCTCGCCCCCCACCTCAAACCTCAGCTTTCACTGTGAGTACCAAGAAGCAGGGTCACTTAGACATTGCACATTTATAAAGCACCATTATGTGCCAGAGTGCGAACACCGACACTCCGAAGATGAATCAGGTAGTCTCTACTCCAAGAGCTCCTTGGCTAGTTGGAGAGCTGGGTATCCCTTATGTCTCTTCCAAACCTCTAACTCTTGCCATTAGGAAATAAGAAACAGACAGCTTTGTCCCTGTTGACCCATTTTCCTGGGGGAAAAGAAGGAGACCACAATATTTTCTTGCGCTTATGTTTCTGTTAACATCTTTGGTTGTTTATGTTTTAAATACATCTCAAGTGAGTCCTCTTTTAGGGACAGAGCCCAGGTCACAAATTAAAGCACTTTGACAAGAGAGCCATTGATAAATTCTTCTGGCACCAAGGCAGGCTATCAATAAATAGAATATTTTATGTAGGAAATAAAATAAGAGATGGAGAAAGATGTTTCTATTTGATCATTCTTAGGGCAAGAAGAATGTCAAACTATAGTAGGACTCAGACGCCCCTAATCTTCAGCCTGCCTCTAGACTTGAATTTCTTCAGCTTCTGTGGCTCCAAGGGAGGAGGGTGTGGATGAATGCCAAGACAATGTTATTTGTTAAGGGGGTTGGGGGGAAAAGGGGGGGGGTTGGGGGAGAAGCCAGTCACACCAAGCATTGTCTTAATCCTTTTACTGGGAACAGTGTTTGTCTTCCCATCTGGTGGGGAAGAAGAGACAACTCTTAGCCAACAAGTCCTGGGAAATGTAAGGAACAACTTCACAATTCAGCACCATTGGGTTCTGGAGCATCTGTATCTCTGTTCTGGGTTGTTCTCAGTGTGTCTTTCCTAAGTAGAATTAGATAGGACCCAAACAGCTTGTAGAGAGGCCCTCAGCAGAATCAGGAGCAAGTTTGATGAGATGGTGTCTTTCATTCCATCACTTAGAGCAAGCCCTCACTGAGCATCTACTTTGTGCTAGACCATCTTCCCCATCCACCGGGAAAGCAACAACCAACCCAGAGGTTGACGTATGGTTTGGAAACAAATGAGAATCAGCTTTTTCCTCATGTAAACAAACAAATAAATAAATAAACAAAACTTGTGTCCAAGCATCTTTGGGAGACTGAATATCAAACCCACGCCAAGCTTAACTGGTAGCTTTTCTCAGACATTTTCTGGGTCTGGGTATCTCTCAACTCTGCTTGTCAGTGAGGTAAAGGGCATCTTAAAGAAAGGAATCTCTACAGGTAGAAGGGCCTCTGAGAGGGGGTTGATTATTGGTTGGGGAGGCCGTCTCTCTGTTCCACACCAACTTCAGCTCTGTTTGCTGATGGAAAGGCTGTTTCTTTCTCCTTTGCTGTTTTAATTAAGAAGAATGCAGGGTGGGGGGCAGTTAATGGAGAAGATAGCACCATTTTTAGCGATGCTAGTAAAGAGAGAGGTAGGGGTGAGACTGACATAACCTGATGCTAGAGGCCTGCCTTGCACCTTTGCCTCTCTTACACCATTTAGTTAATAGGACTCTACTGCCCTCTTTAAATGGATGGGAAGAGGCATTACTAAGAATAATGGAGTAAGGGAGAGTAGGCTCTAATATAAGACTGGGTTCAGAGACAACAGATTCCCCTAACACAAGACCAGCTTTTCAGGCAGCCCATGATAGCCTACTCCACTCCACACTGGTTTAGGGTCCCTTGTGTATTTCCCCAGAATGTCCTGTGTTTTAGTCCAAGCCAATGCATTTAGCACCTCTTATGTGTCTGCTCTCTCTGTAGACTCCTTGAGAAAGGGATCATGTCATGAATCTGTGACACAGAGCAGGTACTCAGGATGTGATGAAGGGGGGGGGGTGATGATTGATGGATGGACAGAGAAACCCTTAGATTCTGTGGTCCTTCTCATAATTTTATTTCTTAACTCCTGGGCCAACATATAAACATCCTGTAATGAAAGTATGTTTTTGGTTTTGATTTTTGGTGGAGAGTCCCATACTCACAAAAGGCTAAAGAGGAAGTTAGGGGCTGTGTTTAGAGCTGGTCCGAAGGGCTTCGGAACCTCTGGGATGTGGCTCCACTCCTTCCCCAAGAAAACTACTATAAACTCATCCTTGAACTTGTCTCTGTTAAAAAGTACTGCTGAGCTAGGTGGCATTTGCCCCTTAGCAACCATTTCCCGTCCTGCACTCATAGGAAAAATCTTTGAAAGTTAAGGTTGAATCATTTACTGACAGTTGGAGCCCAGGGAGGTCGCTTGCCCAAGGTTACACAGCTAGTTGGGACAAGAGTCTGAACCTCCACCTCCTGGCTTCCAGTGGTTAGCCTTATTGTGCCTCCAGGGGCTTCTTGGGAATTCTGCAGGAGACTTTCCTCCTTTATTTATCCACACAACATTTATGCAGCATCTACAATGATTCACACTGCACGCATTGATAGAAAGACGGAAAATAACAGTCCCGAGTTTCTAACCTTAGATCCGAGGTCCCTGTGGCCTGCAGCAGCTTCCACCGAGCAGAAGCCTGCAGGCCCTTGGGCTCTAGGCTCCTCTTGGACCCCATGGGCCGGTGCACCCCAGCCCCTCCCGCCCACCCTGGATCTTGTAGCTGCCGTTGCCACCGAACCAATCATGCCAGAAAGTCATCATGATGATTTCAGAATTGCATTGTGATTTATGCAAAGCGCGCGGATAATTACAGCCGGGCGCGCAGAACACGGGACGAACATGCTGTGGGTGTGTGTGCGGTGCCTTTTGCCAGGGCTGGATGGTGTGGTGGTGCTGGTGATGGTGTGTGTGTGTGTGTGTGTGTGTGTCTATTCAATGGCCTTCTGGATGGATACCCTGCTTGATTACGGACTGGTGACAGGAAAAAAAAAGGGGGTCATTCCCATTTTGAATTTGAGACAATTTGGTGAGCCTCAGGAGTATTTCCCACAAGTTTTGGTCCCTACAAATGAGCCAGCAGGGCGAAAATGTCGGGGAGTATGGAGATGGAGGGAGGTAGTTTCACTCCTGGAGAGCCAGAGTCTTCCTACTTCCAAGCCCCCCATCCCGAAGAGCGGCTTCTGGGTCTCCTTCTTGCCACCGGCTCCTAAACTTTCCCCCCCTGGAGACAGGCCCAGGTCTAGTCTCTGACACTGGCCTTCATTTTTGCCCGAGATCCGTTACTGTACTTGGATCTCATGCTTTGTCCTTAACCAAGTGGCCCACTCTGCGTCCACGTGATGGTGGTGGTGGCGGTGGAGCAAGTGGGTTTCCAGCGGGAGCCAGGACCTCAAGCTCCGACCCCAGCCTGGCACACTAACTGCGTGTCTCTAACGACGCTCGGTTCCCTTTCTGGACGCGGAATTCCCTTTCTGGCGCGTGCGGCCAGTACACTGCCCAACTTAGCCGTCCACAATTTTGATGTCTTGTCCTGTCTCCTAAAGAAATACCCTCAGCTTTATGGTTCTGGGCCACAATTCCCCAATCTCGTCCCAATACCAAAACCCGAGGAGGGCTCACTTGGGAAAGAGTCGTCCTCTTTCTTGCCGGTTCCGCGTGTCCCTGCGACCGCGGCGGGGACGCGGGGGGCAGCGTGCGGTGCTGGTGCGCGGGGCCGTGCGGAGGAGGCTGCTGCGGAAAGTTGCGCTCACGTGCGGAGGCCGCGGGCAGGAGCGCACGGCCCGCGCCCCGGAGACGCCGCGGGGCGGAGGGGCTGCTGCGCCCTCCGAGGGCTCGGGGACGCGGGCGCTCGCTTGCACACACTAACTGTCCTCGGAAGCCCGGGGTGCCCCGGAGTCTGCGGAAAGTGGGGCTAGAGGAGGGCGGGGAGGATTGCGGAGCGCGGGTCTCAGTTCTCCTCCACGCTCCCCGCGCCCCCCCATCCCCGCCCCCCCCCCAAAGCGCTGCGGAGGGCGGGAGAGCTGGAGGTGCGACCCCTGACCTCCAGCCGGCCCACGCCCGGAGGACTGGCTGGCAAGCTCTTGTTCGACAAGTTCAAGCTGCAGGGAGAGCTTAAATAAGAATTAATCTCTTCGAGATCTGGGCTCCCCGCTCCCTCGGCGTGCGCTCTCCCGGTGCGGCGCAGGGACCCGGAGCGGGAGAGCGCAGGAGAGAGCCGCGCCTGGCGGGAGGGATGGGGGGCCCAAGGCGGAGGAGCTCTCCAGAATCCCCGGCCGCGACCCGGAGAGGGGGAGCCAGCGAAGCCTCCTGGGGGTGGGGTGGGGGGGCTGCAGGAGGGAAAGTTGCGCCCTCCAGCCGCCTCCAGTGTAGATAATGAGGGCGACAGGAGCTTCGCGGAGCTCCGGCTGGGCTTGGCTTTGGGGGAGCGGCCGGCGCCCTCCCCGCAGCTGGTGCCCAGGTGGACCCCGCGAAGGCCGCAGGAGCGGAGCCTCCAGCAGACCCCATCCCAGGCCCCAAGTCCGCACGCGGCGTGCTCAGCCACAACTTTCCGTAGATAGTTGCAAAATGAATAATTACTCACCTCGGACCAGATCCAAGTTTTACCCAACAGAAGGGGGCACGGGCCCAAGAATGAACCAACTCACATGGCCATATCCGGTGCGCACAATCACACACAAACACACAGCCACCCAGTTTCTTCCTCGAATCTGTCTGGCGCTCTGGAGAGAAGGGGGGGGGGGCAGCGTTTGGAGAATGCTCCGTCTCCCCTCCCCTTCCCCCTTTGCCATGAAATATAATAATTCATTTTTATTACGGGAGCCGCACGGTCCTCACCATCACGCACGCACAGAGCCCCACTCCCCTGTTCACACTCTAACTCGTCAGCTCCGACAGCGCCTGCATTTTCTTTGGGAGCCGCTTGGAGGTTCATTAATATCATTAGCATTTAACCCCCTCCCTCTTCCCATCCCCTCCCCGCACATGGCTGACGTCAGACCCCGCCAGGAGTTGGGGGAAAAGCTAAGTGGGCCAGGGACGCCCTATTCCCCTCCCCGCGGCTGCCTGTCAGAGCGCTTCTGGAGATATTACAGGGGACCCAGCCCGCAGCGACAAGCACAAAGTCACGGGGTAATGAACTTCGGGGACCCCTGGCCGCTCCGCGCGCGGCTCTCCCCGCACCCCGGGACCCGGCCGCGCGCTCGCTCGGGAGACCTGCGGGCAATCTAGGCCCCCTCGGCTCTGGGCTGGGCGGCGCGGAGGAGCGCGTCCGCCGGAGCCTGCGCGGCTGTTCGCCTTCCTTCCTTGCAAGAGCAGCGGTCTGTCGGGGTCTGGCCGCGCTCCGCAAGCCTAACGGAGGAGGAGAAATTGAAGACCGAGACCGGAATGGGGAAGGAAGGGGGTTCGGTCCGGTTTGCTCCGTAGGAAGACCGTTGTCGTGTCACCATCCCTGTCCTTCACTCTTCCCCTCTCGCTGTCCTCACCCTTCTTCCTCGATCCGCCCGCCTGTCCGTCTCTCCGTTTGTCTGTCCATGCGTGTGTCCGTACCAAGCAACATCCCCAGCAGCTGCGGTTTTGCAAGAGCCGGGAAGAAACTTGAGGATGCTTGAATTCCCACTGTGGAACGAATTCTGAGCGCCCGGGGAGCAGCGCGGCGCGCAACCGACACCCACCTGTCCGGCCCGGGAGCCTGCAGGCTGGAGGGCGGCTGGAGAGCGGCGGCGCCCGGCGGCGAGGCGGGCGCTGCCGGCCGGGACTCGGGCAGCGCCCACCAGCCGCTCCGCCCCGGGACAGCCAGCATGAGCAAGCCGGCCGGATCAACAAGTGGGTACCCTGGGGGCCGCCGCGGGGCTCAGGAGCGCAGCCCGGGGAGGGCGGGAGGGGAGGCCGGGGCGGTCCTGCAGCTCCGAGCCCGGGAAAGGGGAGTCCGGCGGCGGGTGCGCGTTGGCCCAGCTCCTTGCAGCCCGCGAGTCGGGATGCTTCGTGCAGAGGGAAGAAGAATTTCGTTAACCTCCGGATTGCTTGATTGCCCAGCCACCCCCCCTACCCCACCCCACCCCAGCCCACCCCAGCCCACCCCGCCTTGGTAGGGTGGGAAGGTTGAGACCCCTGCAGCCCACCGGGCCCCCGAGTTGCCTCGGCCGGGCCGCCAGGTGCGGGGAGCGGGGGGCGCGACGGGGGCGGGAACTAGGCCGCAGCTCCAGGCGGCAGCACAATAACACGCTCGCTCAAAACTCCGAGCTCCAGCGCGCAAAAGCAACTCTGCGCAAAGCGGATTTGAATGGAATGCTTTGCACCCCGTTTCTAGCTATTTCAAATAATCCTGCAAACTGGGAAGCCGAAACAATTTAAAAGTCACATTTTCCTTAATCCTAAATCCGCGTAGGTCATAACTGGGGAATTTAAAGTATGGCGAACCGCTCCAGCAAAGAGGGGACCAAATCCCTAATCCCAAGGATTTTTCGAGCGGGAGCTCGGCAGAGGCAGGAGTGTGCGGCCTGTTCCCTTCGCGGGCTTCTCTCCTTCCTCAAACTTGCCTCGCTGGTGGCTCCCGTTCGGGGTTCAGGATGCCGAGCCCCGGCGGATCCCTAACCGCCCCTGGACGCCACAGTGCGGGCCTGAGCCGTGTGCGCGCGGGCATCTCCGGCCGAG